>NW_024425564.1:3857331-3949793 GCF_017311325.1 Ursus maritimus
GGGGGGGGAGCGAGAGAGTGAGTGAGTGGCTGAGTGAGTTTATCCCTATGAGGCGGTGAGAGGCCCGGGGCCTACCTCAAAGGAGCGGGGTCGCGGCGCCAGCTAGCAGCGGGCCCCCTCCCGGTCCCCGGGCCCGGCGGCGCGGCGGCGGCGGCTCGGTTTTGAGGAGGCGGGGAAGAGGGTGTCCGGCCTCAGCCATGGAGGGCATGGACGTGGACCTGGACCCTGAGCTGATGCAGAAGTTCAGCTGCTTGGGCACCACCGATAAGGACGTGCTCATCTCCGAGTTCCAGCGGCTGCTCGGCTTCCAGCTCAACCCGGCCGGCTGCGCCTTCTTCCTGGACATGACCAACTGGTGAGCCGGCCCCGCCGCGCCAGCCCTGGGGCCCGCGGGGAAGCGAAGGGACACCCGGGCAGGGCGGGCCGGGCGGGCACTGAGGGCCACCCCCTTCTCGGGGCGTGGAGGGCATGTGGGGGAGCCTCAGGGACATGGGAGAAATTTGGGGGCTGAGCAAGGCTAGAGAGGACGTACGAGGTGAGTGCGGGGCCACGGAGTGCAGGAGGGGCGGAAGGGAGATTGGGGAGGGGCTCCTGAGGTTCTACAGAGAATTAGGGGCCGAGGAACGTGGGAAGAGGGGAAAGACTTGAGTATCGAGGCATAGAACTAGACCTGGAAGCAAGAGAGCTGTTTTGTTGGTCAAGAGTAAACAGCACAGGAAATCTGAATTTGGGGAGTGGGAAAAAAGCTTGGGGTATGGAGTTAGGTGAGGAAGACAGGGATGAGGGGGGAGCTCCGGGAGAGAATTAGGTGTTAATGGAAGAACCTGGGGCACGGGAGAGACTTGGGAGTTAGGAGCTGCGAATAGATATTGTGTGTGTGTGTGTTTCTCCACTCGAGGGCAGATAGGGAAAAAAGGAAAAAAATATTATGGGGGAGGACAAGTGAGTACGGTAAGAGAGATGACTTTCCGAAGAGTTGTGCCAGGGAGGAGTGGGATCTACGAGCAGATCTACTAACGGAGGACCGGGAGTGCTAGACCTAGGGCAGGCTCTGGAAAACCCCTAGGAAACGTGAAGAAAAGGAGATTATCTTGGAGGAGGGAACTTTCTGGGGGCCTGGAGCCCTGGGCTCCAGAATGCCAGAGTGGAGAGAGGCTTATCTGAAATAAAGCTCGGTTGTTGGGGATGTTTGGGAAAATGGAGAACTTGGCTTAGGCTGGAAACCAAGTTTTTTGGCTTGGAGTCTCCTTGTAGAATTGGGGCAGAAGACCATGGCACTTAGACTAAAGGAGTGTTTCTTGGCATTGGATGTAGCACTTGCTATTTTTGATAAGCAGGGCTTCTCCTTGTTCTCTGAGGAGGGGCTGTTGAGTTCACTTAGGGTGAGTGATAGAGACCATTAGACTTCCTTTCAAAGGATTTCAGGTGAAACAACTCATTTTTCTTTGGTCAGAAAGCCAGGGGATGAGTGCCCTTTGCTCTGTGTGTTTGGGCATTCAGTCCCCTGACATGTGGAATCTTGTTTCTCTTGGCATCACTTGTACAACCAGCTTCCCCTTTATTCCACGTCCACTGAATGCCTCAGGCAATGCCAGAAAAAAGAGGCTGTAAGCCTAGTCTTTATCCCATTCCTCTTCTAGTCCTGTCTGGAATGATGCTCATCTTACTTGTAGCTGTGGTCACACCAAAGGTGATGTGTGATTTTTTTTTTTTTTTTTGGTAGCATCATTTGTAGGTCCTGTTACTTTATCTTTAAACTTGATTGTTAATAGCAAGAGTGGGATTGAATTTCCAGATGTTTAGAAACTTTTTGAGGCATTCAGTGCAGGAGATAGTCTTTAAGAAGCATTTGTGACCCCCACTTCTATCTTTTATGTCTGGGATTATCTAAGAGAGGGACTACAGCCTACAGTAGTTCTGAACACCGACCTGTGGTGTTTAAATAGTCCTTGGTGGGGTTATTGAAAACATTGAGAACAGGTATTACACTGGTGAAATTTAGAAGTAAAGTTGTATCTTGACCAGGGCTCTCTTGCCTGCCTACTTCCTACCCCCAGCTTTTTTTCTTCCTTGTTTACACTAGTTCAGCATAGGAAACTTGGCATATTGTTGCGGCCAGTTTGGTAGGGGAGGATCATTATTTCTCCCCACCCCCTTGTGAGTCGTACCATTTAAACCCTGCCCCTGTAAGTTTTTAGTTCTTTAGAGTCAGTATTTATTAGTATAATTATTATGGCTACAAAACCAGTGTAATGAATTTTATATGTTTGAGGTGTGTGTGTTTAACATCTAAGATTGTTTGTTTTTAGGTGTTGTGAAAGGTGAGGCCCAATGTGGATAAGAAAAAAAATAACTTAAAAATTATAGTTGCATTATAAAAATTTTATTGAATTTCTTAATAAAAAATTATTAAGTTTAAAGGCATGGAGCAGCATGTATTCTAATGAGATGGCATCTCTGTATGAAACAAGGTGTGATACATTTCTAAGCAAAGCAGTGAGCCATTAAAAGATGGGTTCAGGTTTTAAAGCAGTTAGAAGTTAGTAGCTTCTTAGGAATCCAGGCAATTAAGTGATAACTCAGCTTTAAGCCATATTACCTTATTTTTTGGGTGTAGAAGTCATATTTTTTGTCTTTGATTATAAAATGAAGAATCATTATTTTTTTAAGATTTTATGTGAGAGGGAGATAGCGAGAGCTTGGTATTCTTTTCTTTCTAATGAAATCAGTTAGCTCCAGTATTGTATTTTGATTCCTATTTTGATCTGACCGAATTTGTCTTGTTAGATTTTTGTTCTAAATAAATACTCATAATTAATAAAATCTAGTTAAAATAAATACAGTCATGCATGTGTACTTGGTCAAAACATTTGTGTGTTGTTTAAGAAATATATAGTCTAGAAATGTATTGTTTTTAAGTGTCATTTGATGTCCAATTTTGTAAACTGTTGAGATAGTCCTAATACAGGTTGGCAAAATCTCAAATTGCTGTGGTTAACCTGTTGAATTTGAGATGATTAACTTTACTGTAACTTCATAAGTGCCTGCTGTGGGTTTTAATAAATACCCACCATTCAGTTGCTTGATAACTGTTAGAAAATAATGTGGTTAATTAAAAATCGTTATTTTAAAATGAAGGCCATAAGTTTTCTAAAATGAAACTTGAGTTGGAAAGACTATGCTTTTGTTTTCAAAAGTAAGTATTTTTTTGTTGTTAGTAACAACTTTTTAAGAAGCTGTTGAAGAACTGACTAAATTGAATGTTTGGCCTTGTAAATTATCCTATAAAATTATCCTTGTAAATTATCCTATAAAACCCTATAAAGGATTTTTTCCACTTGTCTTTAGCTTGTTGTACATTATGTAGATATTTCTATTTGTTTAATTTGGGACGAAGTATGTTTCAGTTTAAGCATTTTTGTAGTGTTTTTACCTGAGCTGGCGGCCATGCTGCTGGAAGGTGACGGAACTGCCTCTTAACAAAAGTAGTCAATTTTCAGTTCCTAAGTGAGTACATAAAGTGAATAAATGGTGTGGTGAAAAGACCCAGTATCTGAAGCAAACTGAAATGACTTGTAGAGTACTCTAACTTTCTGTAGGTAGAATGTCTTGCAGAGACACTACTGGGCTGTTGAGTTTATAAAACTGGAAGCTGGTTTAAGAGATTCTCTAGTTCATTCCAGTTTTTCCTGAAGAATTGCATATAATCCTTCCAAGATAGCTTATTCTTGCATCCCTGAGGGCAGAGATTTGCATGATACCTTATTATAGTGTTTAATTACTTTTCTAGTTAGAATTTTGTCAAAACGAAATCTCTCTTACTATAATTTAAAACTTTTTCATTGCTTATACCCTCCTTGGAGATGGAGACTATCTATCTAATAAACACCTTCCTTAAGAGATCAGAAAGTTTCTGTTAATTCAAATCACTAAAGCTTTTTAACCATTTATAATTTAAGCACATTCAATTTGGTGGTTTCTTATCCTTTAATGTAGCCTAATAGATATTATTTGTTTTAAGGTGAAACCAACATGATTCAGAGAACTTACATATGATTTTTTAAAAAATTTAACATAAAACCGTTTTAACCAATTTTAAGTGTACAGTTTAGTGTAACGTAAGATTTTAACTTCACTTCTGGCCCTCAAAATCATTTGTCTCATGTTTTTAAAGTGAGTTGTTCTTTAGCATTTGTGACAAGAGGCAAATAACACTTGTAGATTTTATTTGTTTAGTTAGTTTGTTACTTAAAGTAGGCTCCATGCCCAACATGGGGCTCGAACTCAAGACCTTGGGATCGAGAGTTGCATGACCTACCAAATGAGCCAACCGGACGCCCCTATATTTGATTTTATTTTTTAATACTTCTGGATTTTTAGAGGACATTAACTTAGGAATTAATACTGGCCTTATTTCTTGGTACAAGTATAAATACAGTTTTGACTAGCATATAGTGTTGACTGTTCATTTGGCTGGTGCTTTGCAATTGTGGTGTTAAAACATCCTAGGTTACCTGCAGGTGTCCTCAGGAAGTAATGTGTATTTTTTGGAACATTACATGTGCCCATCATGGGTGGAACAGATGTTTTCTAGAAAAGTAACTATGGAAAGACATTTTTATACAGTCATGTCCTGTTGATTTTGTCAACATTGTCAGAGGCGCCTGACTGGATAAAATAAAGGTATAACTGACAAAATGAAGCAAAATCAGAATCTAGATGTGAAAATCAGTTGTACCTCTTATTTCACAGTACCTCTCCTGCCTGATCTTAATCCATTTCTCAGTCATCTGCATGGTAAATGAGTTTCTGATCCACTTTCTGGTTTATATGCATGAGTCCAGGAAAAGTCCCTTTATAATAGATAAACCGTGATACTAATACTGGGTTTCTGGAAAATAATGTGTGCCAAGCAGCAGTTTTAGGAAGAGGGTAGGGAAGGATTGCATAACACTCAATGACAGAGTGTTGTGCACTCTATGACTTTTTAAAAAACATTTGATTTATTTTTTTAGAGGGCAAGAGTGGGGGAGGGGAAGATGGAGAGTGAGAGTGTGGGGGAGGGGCAAAGGGTGAGGGAGAGCTAGACTCTCAAGCCGACTCCCTGTTGAGCACACGAATGCTCAACCAACTGAGCCACCCCGGTGCCCCACACTCTATGACATTTTTAAGAAGGTTGAGAGTTGTTGCTTTGGAGTTCTTTTTTACTTTGTTCTTACCTTTTTTGAGTGGCACATACAAGTTGGGACTCTGGGTATAATATAAAAAAGTTTACAAAGAGAGCATCTAGATTCATTTTAGTTTTAAAAGAAACACAGTAAAAAGTACATTGTTGTCCTACAGGAAGTCTTTACAAACAGTATTGCTGCGGGACTTGTATTTCTGATCATAGATGAAGTCAAAATAATCTCTGTTATAGCTAGGGTGGGTGGAGGTGGTTTCTTCACCATCTCTTAATCTTCCCACTCCTTCCACACAAAATTTGTGTAGCACTTAACAGCAAAAACTCTCAACCAGACAGTATTTAAATAAATGTAATCTGGATAGATCCTTAGCAGACAGTGTAATGCAAAAAGTAGAAGACAGCCACTATTATAATTTGTGCTCTAATAGGAAAATAACATGTCTGAAATGATCAGAGAAAAGTTTGAGGATAATGACGAAACATTCATATATCAGCACTAAAGTAACTGAATAAAATTTCAGAACGGGTAGGAATGGACTGAATCAAATAGAACCAGTGATTCACAGAGATTCAATGACTGCTATGGGTAAGTTGTGTTCATAGAAGTTTTGAAATACTTAGGGGATTTGAATTGATGGAAAAGTAGTGTATTGTAGGTAGAGGATGTTAACTGAGTGAAACCAGGAGGGAGCAAGTGGAGCCGAGTCATCTAGGATCTTGGCTTGGCGAGAATGTGACAAATGGAAATCAGGAATGACAAGACATGGAGCTTATTTTTATTTTTTGTTTGGAATATTGTTGATTTTTTAAAAATTGAGATGAAATCAACATAACATAAAATAAAACCATGACAAAGTGAACAGTTTAGTGGCAGTGTATTCACAGTGTAGTAGCTACCACCTATGTCTAGTGGGACATTTTCATCACCCCAGAAGGAAACCCTACACCTGTTAAAGCAGTTGCTCTTCATTTCCTGGAAACCCAAGCCCTGGCAACCACCCAGGTCCATTTTCTCCCCCTTGCCTTGACAATCACCAGTCTGAATTCTTGCCTAAACATGTACCTGTTCCAGATATTTCATATGAAGGGAGTCCTACGATTTAGTCCTGTGTCTAGTGTCTTTCAAGGTTCATCCATGTTGTATGGCAGGTATCGGTATTTCATTCCTTTTTACGGCTAAGTAGTGTTTCCGTGTATGTTGCTACCACAGTTTAGCCATTCATTTGTTTTTGGACATCCAAGCCATTTCCAATTTCTGGCTATTGTGGATAGTGCATGTATTTGTTTGAGTACCTGTTTTTACTTCTCTTGGTTACATACTGAGGAGTTGAATTGCTGGATCTTATGGTAATTGTGTTTAACTTTTTGAGGAACCACCGAACTATTTTGCGCAGCGGTTGAGTTATTTTATATCGCCCTAGCAATGAACAAAGGTCTGTCCCAATTTCTCTTTCCCTTGCCAACCACTGTTATTTTCCTTTTTTAAATTATAGCCATTCTTATGGGTATGAAGTGGTACCTCATTGTGATTTTGTTTTTTATTTCTCTAATTACTAATGGTACTGAATGTCTTTTAATATGCTTTTTAGCCATTTGTATGCTTCCTTGGAGAAGTGTTTATTCAAGTCCTTTGCTTTTTTTAGTTGGATTGTGTGTCTTTTTTTGTTCAGTTGTAAGAGTTCTTTATATATTCTGGATACTAGACCCTTGTCAGATATGTGATTTGCAAGTATTGTCTCCCATTCTGTAGATTATCTTTTCATTTTTCTTGATAATGTCCTTCAGCGCACATGTTTTTATTTTGATGCAGTCCAGTTTATCTAATTTTTTGTTGTTCCTTGTGCTTTCGGCGTTAGATCTAATAATCCATTGCTAATCCAAGGTTGTGAAGATTTTTCTATGTTTTCTTCTAAGAGTTTTACAGTTTCACTTCTTATATTTAGGCCACCGATCCATTTTGAGTTAATTTTTGTATAGGATGTGAGGTAGGAGTCCAACTTAATCCTGTGTAGCTTAATTTTGATCATGTCATATGCTCTGGGACTGGCTTCTCATTGACTCTGCATTAAATATATCCTTTACTTGTATTAAATACTGTCTTCAGCTAAACCTAAAAATTGGGCCAGAAAAGTGTGCAAGGTTTTCTGATGGGGAAAAATGTTATGGATGTTCTATTGGCGCCCAAAACTAAATGTGTTTTTAAAAGGTCAATTTATCCTTTTCCCCATCCTACCAGCCAGCTTTTCTTCCTGATTTTTCCCTTTTCTGTCAGTAGCTCCATTGGTCTCCCAGACGTTAGGCTTGAACTGAATTCTATCCAGTGCCCTCTTGTTCCTGGACACCTCACATCATTTGCCAAACCCCATTTTATTTCCACCCTACAGTGCACTTCCTTGCTCTTTTTTCCATTCCCCTTGCCACCACGTTAATAGAAATACTCTCCAAATTGGCTTTCTACACCTGGCTCTCTTCCTTCCAATTCATTTTGTGGACATACCACTACCAGATTAATCTTTCTAAATCACAGCTTTGATCTAGGCCATTTTTTTCTTAAAAACCTTTAACAGTGCCCTTGTTGCATACCAGATAAAGAACAGAACTTTAACTTGACATTCAGGGCCCTCCAAAGATCGGTCCTGGTTTACCTGCCTCTACCTTTCTAGCATCTCTCTCTCTCTCTCTCTCTCTCTCTCTTTTTTAAAGATTTTATTTATTTGATGCAGAGAGAGAGAGAGCACGTGAGTGCACAGTG
The DNA here is from genome assembly GCF_017311325.1 of Ursus maritimus. NCBI lineage: Eukaryota > Metazoa > Chordata > Mammalia > Carnivora > Ursidae > Ursus > Ursus maritimus. The sequence goes on from NW_024425564.1 coordinate 3,865,269, forward strand.
CGGGGAGGGGCAAAGGGAGCGGGAGAAGCAGACTCCTGGCTGACCAGGAAGCCTATTTCTTCTGTACCTTTTAGAAAATTTCATGCCTATAGGATTTTGCATGCACATATACTTAGAGAATTTTCTGTGTGCGCACGTGTATACGTGTGTGCGTGTGTGTGTATTTTTTTTTTAACAGTGGTATTGTAATGTGAATAATTGTTCTTCCTATCCAGTATAGTGGATACTACAGCCCTTGTACTGAGTTACTTGTCAAGATACTTGGATAGGATGACCAAATAGGTATGTAGTTTTCTAGAAGTGCAGTGGTAGATTTGATCTCTTCAAATAGAGTAGAATTCTTTCACTATGTTGAGCAACAGACTTTCATCCATTAATTACATGTAATTATTAAAATTTTGTTAAGCTGTGGTAAGAGCAAAATGTGTTAACTAGTGAGTTCATCTGAATTTGCTTATGAGATATTGTCAGGGAACACATTTTATAAGTTAAACTTTTTAGGGACCCCCAGACACAAGACCGAAACTCATGAAAGAGGTTTAATTCTTATTATTAAATCACCTTGTGCAGATGAAACTGATATACTTTTCACTGGTAAGAGTAATTGATTTTGTGAGTGGTTTTCTAATGATTTGTCAAAGTCAATGTGTATCTTGGGAAGGGAGCAGTTTATTCCAAATATGGAACTTAGCCCCACTGAATTTACTGTGTACTGGATTTTAAAAGACTCACTTTATTTTTTTATTTTTTTAAAGATTTTATTTATTTATTTGACAGAGAGAGCGCGAGCAAGCACTTGCGCACAAGCAGGGGGAGCAGCAGGCAGAGGCAAAGGGGAAGCAGGCTCCCTGCTGAGCAAGGAGCGCAATGTGGGGCTCATCCCAGGACTCTGGGATCACGACCTGAGCCAAAGGCAGCCGCTGAACCGACTGAGCCACCCAGGCACCCCTAAAAGACTCACTTTAAAAAATGAACAGTTGTGTTTTCTTATGTTTGGGCCTTGGCTCTGTGAAGTGTTTCCAAGGGTTCACACTTGAATTATTGTGCTTGAGGTCAGTGATTCACAGCCTATTACGGAGCAACAGCCTGCTACTCGATTGAATGATACGCAGGGTGCTTCTAGAGTGCTTTCTGGTCAGCCAGTCTTGTTTTCTTTTTCTTTCTCTTTTCTTTCTTTTCTTTCTTAGATTTTATTTATTTGACAGAGAGAGAGGGGAGGTTAACAGCAGGCAGAGGGAGAGGGAGAAGCAGACTCCCCGCGGAGCAGGGAGCCCGATGTGGGGCTCAATTCCAGGGCCCTGGGATCATGACCTGAGCTAAAGGCAGACGCTTAACTGACTGAGCCACCCAGGCACCCCAGCAGTTTTTTTCTAAAGTTAATTTTGCTTTTTAATTTGTTTAAAAAAATACTTTGATAATAGGCTTTGGGAGAATAGAAAGCACTGGCTGAGGGATGGGGTTTTGCATACAACTGGGAACAAACTGCCTTTAAATTTTTTTTAATTTAAAAATAACGATTTTATTACGATATAACATTTTATTGTGACATAAATCATTGCAAATAAGCTAGAAAGTGCCAGTCAGCAAAAAGGAAACAAAAATAAGCCATACTCACAGAGCCAGGAATAAATGATTTTAACCTTTTCATCTGTATTTTTCTAATACGCGCGTGTGTGTACCTGTTTGCTTTACGAAAGTGGAGTATTTACTATATTCCAGGTGCTGTTTCAAGTGATTGTTTACTCTATAATTTAATGTTCACAATAATTTTAGGAAATAAATACTGTTATCCTCATTTTACAGAAAAGGAAAAGAGGCTTGGTAAGGTTAAATAACTTGCCTAAAGTTACATGGGTAATAAGTAGCAGGAATAGGATTCAGATGTAAGCAGTCTGGGACGAGAGGCTGTGCTCCTGATTGCTGTGTTTTATACACTATGTGGGTTGCTAGGGCTGCCGTAACAAATTACCACAAACCGGGTGGCTTGAAACAAAAAGTTATTCTCTTACAGTTCTGGAGGCTAGAAATTGAAGTCAAGGTATCAGCCGGTCTGTGCTCCCTCTGATGATTTCTAGAGAAGAACCCTCCCTTACCCCTTCTTAGCTTCTGAAGGCGTTGTTTGGGGTTCCTAGGCTCGTAGCCGTTTCACTCCGACCTCTGCCTCAGTAGTCACATGGCCTTCTTCCTTGTGTGTGTGTCCGGATTCCCCCCCACCAGAAGGACGCCGGTCAGTTGGATTTGGGGCCCAGCCTAATCTGACCTCTTCGGAACTAATTGCATCTGCAAAGACTATTTCCAATTAAGATAACTTTCTGAGGTTCTGGGCAGATGTGAATTTTGGTGGATACTCTTCAACCACGACACACACTATTTGTAACCTGCTTTCACTTAAAATCTTTTATGACTATTGTATTTTTAATACGATTTTGCACTTTTACTTTTAAAGACTTCATGGTATTCCGTTACATGGATATAGAATAACTCAATAATCCTTTTTTGTTGGATATCAGGGTTGTTTTTAATTTTTTATCACTATAAACTCAGTATTGAATATCCTTGTAGGTAAATCTTTGCTTGCATCCTTAATTATTTCCTTAGAATTTTTTCCTAGAATTAGATAGCTGTTCTAAAGATAAACGTGGCTTGTAATGCTCTTAATATTTAATTGCCAAATTGTCTCTCTCATAAAGGTCAGGCTGATTTGTATTTCCGCCACTACTGTGTAACTGTTCTTTTAATACCTCATCAATGCAGCATATTATAATCAAAAAAAATTTTTTTTCAGTTTTGTAGATTAAAAAAGTGATGTTTTAATTTGTATTTTGTCATTTCTAATGAGTACTTTTATGTCTTAAAAGTCCATTTGTATTTCTTTTATGAATTGGCTGAACATGCCCTTTGTCCTTTTTTTTTTTTTTTTGGTAAGGAAGTGTGCTTTTTTGGAAAGTGGAAATTTTTTTTCCTGACTGTTAATGTAGTAATACTGAATACAGAAAACCAGCAAATTCAGAAATGTTGAAGAAAGACAATAAAGAAATAAAGCCACTTGTAATACTACTCCGCTGTCAGTTTGTGTTCACATATATGCATATATAGATATTTATATGCTGTATATTTTAAGTTAAAATATAACACATAATGCTTTACAGCCTGCTTTTTCACTAAGCACAGATATCTTGCCATGTCTATTTTTCATGGCTGCTAGTATTCCATTACTTATTTTGTAACTTTAGTTAAGAAGCCATTTATTGATTTTGTTGTTGTTCCTTTTCACTATTATAAATGTCTGTTCGCTTGCCTAATTATTTTCTTCTCACTTTCTTAATGTTTTAAGAAATTGTGATGCATAGCCTATGTATTTATTCTGGAGAAATTCTTAGAAGTGGACTTGCCGGGTCAAAGGTGTGCCCTTTTGAAGGTTCTTTTTTTTTTTTTTTAAGATTTTATTTGTTTGACAGGGACAGCCAGCGAGAGAGGAAACACAAGCAGGGGGAGTGGGAGAGGAAGAAGCAGGCTCCTAGCGGAAGAGCCTGATGTGGGGCTCGATCTCAGAACGCTGGGATCACACCCTGAGCTGAAGGCAGACGCTTAACGACTGTGCCACCCAGGCACCCCCCCCCCTTTTGAAGGTTGTTGAACATTGACAGACAGCCTTCATGAAGAATGTAACAATTAATAATCTGAACAGTTAGGCATTAGAAAACTTGTTTCCTGGGAATTTTTAAATTTTTGCTGGGTAGGTTTATAAAAGGCATTACATGTTTTAGTTTGCATTTCTTTGATTGCTTGGTGAAATCTGAAGTTTTATGTGTGTGTATTGGCTATTTTTTAAATTTATATTTTTATTTTGAAAAAAAAAAAAGGTATAATGAATCCTGTGTACCCATCATCCTAATTTCAGAGTCATTAATTTTTTGTCAATTTTTTTTTCTCACCAGGAGAATAGTATTTTACTCTTTTTTTTTTGAGAGAGAGAGTGCTGGAGTTGGGGAGGGAGTGGGGGTGGGAGAGAGAGAATCTTCAGCAGGCTCCACTCCCAGCATGGAGGCTGAGGTGGGGTTATATCTCAAAACCCTGAGATCCTGACCTGAGCAGAAATCAAGAGTCGGTCCCTTAACTGACTGAGCCACCCAGGCGCCCCTCCAGTAAAGTTTATGCCAATTTGTGGTCCGTCCTCTTACCCCCCAGCACCAGGCAGCCACCATTCTGCTGTCTGTCTCTCCCGAATTTGCATGTTCTGGATATTGCATGTAACTGTAAACATGCAGCATGTGGCCTTTGAAGCTGACTTCTTTTCCTGAGCATACTGTTTTCAAGGTTTAGCCATGTTGTAGCAGGGATCATTTATGGAAATTCATTCTGTTCTATTTTATTGCTGAATCATCTACATACATTAAAATATAATCATTATTATGAAAAACATAATTCAAACTACCAAAGATTTTTCAATGAAAGGTAAGGTTTTTTTTTGATTCTAGATTTTGTGTCTTTTGTCAGAAATGGTACCTACTCTCAGTCTCCTGTGTACCTTCCCAAATGTTGTTGTACATAGTTTTAATACCTGTAAATGTCCTTGCTTTTTGGTATCTTTGTCATTTTAAGAATTGATATGTGTAAGTTATAGCTTGCACGTTTTTTCAGTTTCCTGTTTTTTAACTTCTTAAAATTTTATTTAGATACATAATTATAAAACTATAGTACATGTTTCTTGTGAGAAGTTTAGGTAGTACATAAATTCCTGGGTTTTCCCCCTCTGAACTCATTCTCCAGAAGTGGCCGTTATTCTGTTTTTTTCAGAGACATTGTGTACCTCTGTAGACCTGTGTTTGATCAGAGTGGTCACAGAGTCCATATGTATGCTAATGAGAAGTTATTGCTATACTTTCCACCATTCTACATGCAGATTTAAATCCTTCCTCCCACAGTCTCCCCCCCCCCCCCCAAAGAACTGTCTTCTGTACAGATAGTTTAAAGTCAATGAAAGTAGTTCTTGATAGATGTCTTTAGGTCTTAAATGTTAGGTCTTGTTGGGAAGTTTTCTCCTCCACAGTGCTTTAAAGCAAACTTTGATACGTTGTCAAGTAAAGACTTTGGGCCAGGTCGTTTTCAGATCCATCATCTACTTCAGTTGTCAAGGGTTTTCCTGAGTGGGAAAGCATGATCTGTAGATGTAGATTTTCGACCTGGGAGAACATGATCTGTAGAATACTTGTATTAGGGGTCTTATCTCTCCCCCATGTGCACACACATGCAAAGGGAATCATACTATACATACTGTTGTCAGATTAGTTTAACTTCACAATATGCTGTGGACATCATTTCTTTTAATGGGTGCATGGTATTTATTTCACTGTGGCTGACCATATTTTATTTAAATATGTCCTTTTGATGGATAGCTGGTTTCCAGGTATTTGCTTTTATAAAGCTGCTGTGGTACAGGTATGTTTATATACTTGTAGGTACAGTTCTAGAAGTGGAATTGCTGGGGTTGGGTGTATGGGCAATTTAAATTTTGATAGGTAATAACAAATTCACTTCAAAAATATTGTAACAAATTTCATTTTTACTATCAATGTGCAAGAGTGCTTGTTTGGCACACACTTTTATCAACCCAGGAATGATCTTTGTCTTTACATTGTTGCTGGTCTGGTAGGTTAAAAGTGTATTCATTTTAATTTGTAGTGCTTTAATTATGAATGAGGTAGGACGTCTTTCCATATCTTTATTGACTATTTGTATTTTCCCCCAGCTTTTTGTACTTTCTTATGACTTGTTAGTGTTTTCCTGCCTACCTCAATTGGATTTTCTTTCTCTCATTGACTTGAGTTGTTTGCATGTTAAGGAAATGAACATCTTATTAAATACTTGCCTTTCCTCCAGTTTGTCTTTAAGTTGGTTTTTAATGTTTTTTTTACTTCGTGGCACTTTCTTTGTGAATTTTTATGAAGTTGAAACCAGCAGTCTTTTTTGATTTCTGCTTTTGGTTTCATGCTTAGAAATCTTTTCCCCACATAATTGTTACATAATTATTATTTACCTCTGTTTTATGATTGCAAAATTTACATATAAATCTTTCATATAGTTAAAATATATTTAGCAGTGTGGTGGGAGATCGATATCTAAAATCTTTTTCAAATGATTCGTTTTCTCCATTTTTTGAGAAATTCATGTCCCCCCCCCAAAGATTTGAAATGATATCTTTATCATATATCAAATGCTTATATATCTATTTGGGCTTGTTTTTGCGCTTTTTCCTCTGTTGTATTTATGTCCAGTTTTCTACAGTTGAATAAGAGTTTTAAGGTTTACTTAAAAGGTATTTTTAAAAGGCAAGTACATTTTCTTCTCACAATTTAATTTTCATTTTTTTTTTAAAGATTTTTTATTTATTTATTTGACAGAGATAGACAGCCAGCGAGAGAGGGAACACAAGCAGGGGGAATGGGAGAGGAAGAAGCAGGCTCCCAGCGGAGGAGCCCAATGTGGGACTCAATCCCAGAACGCTGGGATCACACCCTGAGCCAAAGGCAGACGCCTAACGACTGCGCTACTCAGGCGCCCCACAATTTAATTTTCATTTTATCCAAGTTATAAATGCATAGTTTCCACAAGTAAAGTAGTTTTGCAGGGATTAAGAACAGGGATTCTAGACCCATTTTTCCTTCTTTCACTCCCCAGAAGCAATCTTTTTCAGTTCTTTCCCTGATTTTGAGATTTTTGCCTCTCTTGCTGATTTCTTTTTTTTTTTTTCCTTCCAGTTTTAATCATTACCTGTTGATTCCCCACAGGGAGATGAGGATTTCATTCTTTAATAGCCAGTGTAGTGGTGAAGAGCAAGAAAGTTCAAAGCTCTTCTGCTACTTACTATTTGTATGACCTTTGGCAAATTATTACCCTCTCTGTGCCTTGGTTTTCTCATATATAAGGACAATATCTGTTTTTATCTGGTGATTAGATAAATTTGTATGTGTAAAGATTTAGAGCTGAAAGTTGTTGGTTTTACTCACCCTATCTCCCATTCTCCCATTTTAATAATTTGTAATTTGGTCAAGTCAGTTTATATGTTTAAATGCTTATTGACAATTGAGCTGTTAGTGTATTTAGATTCATTTTCCTTTTCTGTACAATCTTTTGCTGCCCCAAGGGTAATAATTGTGTTAACTTTTGGTTTGCGCAGTCTCTTAGATAATTTTTTCCTAAGTTACCCTCAAAGTCCTTACCAACTGTGCCTCCCTTCTTGATAAGTTCAGACAGTATTGTATCAGTTTTACCTTTTTGAAGAAGTTTCTTGCAGAGCATTTGACTTCCTCTGATCTGGACTGGTTGGGCTCTGGGTGTGCTGCACAGCTCTTACCACCCTGGGGACCCTGGGGATTTCTTTCACACTCCTCCTACTCCCCACCCTTTGTTGGAAACCTTGTTTCCTGGACCCCATTTTTTTAAACTTCCTGAGAGTGCAGAGGAGATAAAACTTGAGACTTTTGTATTCTGAAACTATATTTTACTCTGAGGCTTTGTTGATATCCCAGTTTTGGTTAGGTAGCAATTTTAAGGCTGGAAATATTTTTCTCAGAGTTTTGAAGGCACTGCTCCTTAGTCTTCTGTTTTCAGTAGAAACGTTCTGATTCTTTGTTCTTTGTGTGAATCCTGTCTTTTTCCTATTTGGAAGCTTTTGGTAACTTTGCTGTGTCCTTAGTGTCCTGAAGTTTGATGGTGATACATTTCAGCATGTATTGTCTTACCTTGTGCTCAGCTTTGGGGAGCTCTTTCCATCTGGAAACTGCCCTCTTGTTCTTGGGAGATTTCTTGAATTAATCTTTTGATTGCCTCCCCTTTATTTTCTGTGTTCTCTTTTCTTAGATCTCCTATTTTTTAGATACTGGACCTTCTGATCTGGTCCTCTGTTTTCTCTTTTCAGCTTTTGACCTTTTTTTTTTTTTTTTTTTTTTTTTTTTTTTTTTTGCTCTGCTTTCTGGGAGATCTCAGTGTTGTTTTCTCCAAGTTTCCATTTCTGTCTGCTTGCTATAATCTTTTTCTTTAATATTCGATGCTTTACCTTAAGTATTTGGTTGTTCTTGGCTGTCTACTCCTATTTAAAAGTAGGACAGAGAAAGTGGATTGGAAGCTGTGGACCTGACTGTAGTTTTTGTTAAGTGAGAGCTTAAAAAAGCCCCACCCGTTTCCTCCAGGGTGAGGCATTCACCAGGCTTCATATGCAGTGTTTAGACAGGTCTAACTGTTGGGTTTAGGCAAATGCATAGTCTCCTGTTTTTATCAGTATCTTCACCTTCATTTGTAGGGTACCCGGTGCTGTTAATTCCCGAACCTTTTGGGAATCCTCATTTTCAGTCGGGTTGCTTCTCTACTTTTCCCCATTGCTGGCTAAGGAGGATTCCACTTTCTCAGGTTGGCTCAGTCATTTACCACTTCTCTGTCTACCTTCCAGGGCCCCAAATGTTGCTTCCTGACTTGTTCACTCAGTCCTTGTGAATTTATGACTTTTCCTCCCCACTTGTCTTAGTTTGTTCGGGCTGCTATGACACCACCATAGACTGTGTGGTTTATAAACACCAGAAATTTATTTCTCACAAGATCTAGAGGCTGGGAAGTCCCAGATCAGGGTGCCAGCAAATTTGATGTCTAGTGAGGGCCTGATCCTGGTTCATAGATGGCTGACTTCTCATTGAAAGCCCACATGGTGGAAGCAGGTAAGGGATCTCTCTAATCCCATTCATGAGGGTTCTACCCTTATGACCTAATCACCTCCAGAATCTCCACCTCCTAATACCATCGCAGTGGGGGTTAGGTTTCAACATGTGAATTTTGGGGGGCACAGTCTTTCAACCTGCAGCATCATACCTGTATTTTAGGAGGGTTTTGGGGGAGACCTGAGGCTAGTGCATGCATTTTTTAATTGGAATCTTTAAGGAAGCATTGGATTTGCATCTAAAATTTTTTATTTTGCCTTTTCATTCTTAAGATTTATGGGATTGTTTGGCTAGGATATAAAATTTCAGCATGCCAATTGATTAAGTTGTGATGATGTTATATATACAGATAGCTTTCCTTTGCTGAAATGGAACTGTTTTACCTGAAGGATGAAGAACAAATTATTAATGGTTATCTTTGGCTATGAAATTATACTTGGTTTTTATTTTCTTTTTTATACTTTAATTAATTCTTAATCTTTCCTTTTCACTGTAATCCCTAAATTTTCTACAAGAAATATGCATTACTTGTGTAATTAGGAAAAAATAACACCTAAGTTGAGAAAAATTGTTAATCAAATCCTTGGATAAAAATTGGCCCTAGATTCCAGTGTGCTGTGCTCTTCTTTTATTCAATCCTAAATCTTTCACAGTTGTGTTACACATGTCCTTTACCTCCTTTAGGTAATCTGCATTTACAAGCACTAAATTTGAGGTGTGTGTGTGTGTTTTGCAGAGTTCATTCTGATCTACCCCCAGCTTTTTATTTTGAAGAATTTCAAAACTATAGAAGAGTTAAAAAGACTAGCACAATGCAAACCTATATAATCACTATTTTACCACATTTGCTTTATTTTTTACACCTTTACTGAAGCATAATTTGCATATTGTAAATTTTAACCCATTTAAAATGGATAATTGATTTTTAGTAAGAATTGAGCAACCATCACTATAATCCAGTTGTATAATATTTTCATCACTCCAGTAAGATTTCTTCTGTTTACTGGTGTTTTTTTTTTTTTAAGATTTTATTTTTAAGTAATCTCTACACCCAGCATGGAACTCGAACCCACAACCCAGAGATCAAGAGTCATAAGCTCCAACAACTGAGCCAGCCAGGTGCCCCTGCCTGTTTACTACTGACAGTCCCCATTACTACCCCCCCAACCTCAGGCAGCCACTGATCTTTTTTCTGTCTCTAAGTAGTTGTTTTTCTCCACTTTTGGTATCAGTAGAATCATATAATATGTGGTCTTTTGTATATGGCTTTTTTTACTTAGCATAATGTTTGTGAGGCATCTGTTTACGTATCAGTATTTCCTTCATTTTTATTGCTGAGTGGTATTCCATTGTATAGATATGTAGCATTTTGTTTATCCATTTACCAGTTGATGGACATTTGGGTTGTTTCTACTTTTTGGCTACTATGAATAAAATTGCTGTGAACATTCTCCAGGAAGACTTTGTGTGGCTGTGTGTTTTAATTTCTTTTGAGTAGATACTTAGGAATGGATTGCTATTTTGTATTTAACTTTTTATGAATGTGCCAGACTCTCCCAAAGTAACTGCCATTTACATTCCCACCAGCAATATATGAGAATTCTCTGTATGGATTTATACATTTTTTTTTTTTCTTGAACCATTTGAGATAAAATACGGACAGCATGACATTTTACCCCTTGGCCCTTCAGCAAGTATCTCCTAAGAACAATGGCATCATCCTACATTACTGCAATATTATTGTCACTCTCTAGGAATATAGCATGGAAACAATAGTATTAGCCAATATATATTCCATATCTAGATTTTCCTGTTTGTTCCCCAGATGCTCTTTATAACGTGGGGTTTTTTTGTTGTGTGTTTTCTTAAATCCAGGATCTTCTCAGACATCTTATATTTGATTGCCATGTCTCTTTAGTTGCCTTCAATCTAGAAGAAGTTTCCCTCACCTTTGTCATTTGTATGTTTTATGATATTGACATTTTTTAAGAGTCCAGCCCATTTGTCCTCTAGAGTGTCCTGTGGTTGCTTCCGCACAATTAGATTCAGGTTAAACATTTTTGGTATAGTTGTTAGAAATAATACATGGATGATTCTGTGTCTTCTGTTGTATCACGTCAGGAGGCATATGCTGTTAGTTTGCCCCGTTATTTGGTTAAGATAGCTTCTACCTCTTTTTTTTTCTTTTGTAATTAATAAGTAATCTGTGAGAGACTATCTTTTCCCCAGCAATCTTTTTCCTAACTGTATTAGTACCCATTGATGATCCTTGCCCTGAGTAGTTTATTGCCTGAGTGGGTTGCAGAAAAGTAATTTTCTAGTTCTTTTATTCCTTCATTTATTAGTTGGCAAGTCTTTTGTAAAGATATTGCTGATTTTTAAGTGGAATTTACCAAATTAGAGTGATGGAGAGTTTTATGCTGAATGAAGAAAATTTTTGGTTATTTTTTAGTATATCTTAATAGTGTGGAATGAAGTGTATTTACTTTATCCTCAGCCACAGAAAATCCAAAGAAAAGGTGCCGGAGAGAGAGATTCCTTGACTTTTGTAAAGCCAGAAATATATAAGTTCCTTCACTGTGTTTCCATTATTTTGGTGTGATTGCTTGGTTTTCTCCCTTTGAGAGACCACTCTTTTTTAGAAAGAATCAGAAAAAGCTACAGAAAATTTTTTTCCTCTGTTTTTGTTAGTTTTTCTTTGTAAAACAAATCGGGTAGATTCCCCCCCCCCCTTTTTTATGGTTTTGTGATTTTTTTTTTTTTCTTCTTTTGGTAGTAATCTGTCTGGTGGCAAGTATGCATGTAAGTAGCTATTTTATTTTTTTAAATATTTTATTTATCTGAGACACACAGAGAGAGGGAGATCATGAGCAGGGGGTAGGGGAGAGGGAGAAGCAGACTCCCCACTGAGCAGGGATACCAATGTGGGACTCCATCCCAGGGTACTGGGATCCTGACCCAAGCCGAAGGCAGATGCTTAACCGACTGAGCCACCTAGATGCCCTAAGTAGGTACTTTAAAAAAATCCTTTCCTTTTGTAATGTATAGGAAATGCCATAGTTGGGTGAGCTGTCTAGGCCTGACTACTTGTCATCTGTAGCTAGTTACCCAGAACATGAAAACATTAACAGAGTATGTGAGATTGTTTGCAAGTGTCATAGGACTTTTTAAGGAAATTGTCTTTAAATGTTGTCTTCCTTGTTTGTTCTCAGTGATTAGTTACTCAAAAATGGCAGCAATCTCTGACATATTTATACTGTCATTTTATTATTATGTAAAAGAAAAAGGGGCTTGGTCGTCTCAGATTTGTGAGCTATCATAAAATCTGCCTTTATCACATTTCTCCAAGTTCCATCTAATTTAATTTAGTTTCCTAGCTCTTAAGTATGTAAGTAAGTTTTTAAAGGTACCTATCTTCTGTGTACCAGAGAGTAGCCAAATATAGCCATAGAGTATTTGGAGATGGGTTGGCTGAAGAATGAGTAGAGTTAGCATTAATGCCATGTAGCATTATTTGGTGGTGATGATAATAACATTACATTGGCTTTATCATATTACATAGAACTTAGTCAAGGTTTATTTACCTTTTTGTTCTTACAGGAGAAAATAAGATTGATAACATCATAAGGGCTTTAGATTCTCTCTTAGATGTGTGCTCTAGTATGTATTTTTGGAGATGAGGTATACTGAGGTCGACTTTTGTATTATCTCCAAAGATGGTATGGTCAGCAGTGTTCTTTAGGGGAGATGAAACTGAAGAGTCTCTGAAGCCGGCCCAGGTAGTGTGCCATCAAGAGATCTCAAAGACAAGAGCATTTTAATCAATGGTGTATCTAAAAGGTGTGTGGTATTTCTTTTCAAAGTCCGTGCATTTTCCTCGGTATATGGAAACAGCAGCTAGATTTGAGAATGGAACATGGAGTGTTTGTTTACAAATTTAGCCTTTAGGCACTTTGTCCTTTTTTTAAAATAAAAAAACCCCAAAGTTTCTAGTATTAGTTCTCTGACTAGGCTACAGAATAAGACACATTTGACCACTGCTGGCTTATTGTAAGTTTCCTGTTAGGTAAACATACTTTTGAAAACCATACTTAATTATAGATTTACCTGATCATTTCTTAACTGCTACTTAAAATTCTGTCCCAAAGAAAGTTTCATGAATAACAATAAACCACAGATGTTTTGTTTATGAAGATAGCTTTGTCTGAATCAGGTTTTCTGTTTGGCATCCTGGGACTTTTTGGGTATCATACATTTTCATGTCTTCTCTGGGCCGCTGTTCTAGTTAGTATGTTAAAAAATTTCATTTAGCACTGAGCCTAGTTGTTGTTTGCCTTTTAAGGAACTATTCATGACTGTTAAATTGGGGACCAGAAAAATGGGAGTTATTTCTAAATATGCATCTTTAATGGGTAATTGAGTTCTTGAAAGCAGAGTTACAATGAAGGAAATGACTCTGTACCTTTTTTTTTTTTTTTTTTAAGATTTATTGGGGCGCCTGGGTGGCTCAGTCGTTAAGCGTCTGCCTTCGGCTCAGGGCGTGATCCTGGAGTTCTGGGATCGAGCCCCACATCAGGCTCTTCTGCTGGGAGCCTGCTTCTTTCTCTCCCACTCCTCCTGCTTGTGTTCCCTCTCTCACTGGCTGTCTCTCTCTCTGTCAAATAAATAAAATCTTTTAAAAAAATTAAAAAAAAGATTTATTTATTTAGAGTCAAGGATAGAGTCTGTATGTGTGGTGCAAAGTCTGTTACAAGAGGTGGAAGAGGAACTGGAAAGATAAATTAAAACTTAACTCAGATCCAGTAATTCCACATTTGGGTATGTATCCAAAAGAATTGAAAGCAGAGTCTCAAAGAGATATGTGCACATCAGTGTTCATAGTGTCTGGCACATAGAAGTGGACACACTGTGTAATTTTGAATTAATCTGGGCCTGTTATGTTTCAGGTAACAAACTCACTTTCAAACTAGATAATGCTAAAGATGTGTGTGTTGGAGCAGAGAGAGGTATTTTAAGGGTGTTGCTATGTTACACAGAACCCAAAGACCTGGATATGTTTGGGCTTTAGGAAAAGTTGGACTTTAAAATATCTCAGGTTTCTTTCTTTTCTTTTTCTTTTTCTTTTTTTTCTTTTCTTTAACTAGGCTCCACGTCCAGCGTGGGGCTTGAACTCACATCCCTGAGATCAAGGACTGCCTGCTGTAACGACCGAGCCAGCCAGGCACCCCCTCAGGTTTCTTTTTATGTATGTTCTATGTAGGTGTTTGCAGTTGTCTATCTCTGCTGGAGAAAACCATGACTGTCAAAAGCTCCCAAATGTGTAGTTTATAGCCCGAGTACTGTGGGAAGAACTCTAAGTTCCAAATTCTGGGGTGCCCCCACCCTCACATGAACTGTGGAATGACCTCACTCTGTCCTAAGGAGTCGTATGTGGAAGTGAGGGCATTGCCTAAACAAGTAACAAGTGCAGATGCTCTCATCTCCCTCCCCAGTGGGAGATGACCCCTTCCCAATCAGGTCCAGCTGTCATACTGTGACTTACTGCCAAAGGTGCCCCACCCCACCAGCTGAAGGTCTCGGGATGATAGCTATGCTTTCCCTAGTTTGGTCTTGATTGGTCCAGATAAACATTTGCATGATCCTGCAGCCTGTGGGCTAACTGATAGATTTTTTTGTTGTTGTCATTCCTCTGCCCTCTGTCATGTAGTCCCAGTATATAATCATGAGAGGAAAACCAGATAAAAAGGAGAAAGGAAAAACACTGTTTTTTGGTTACTAGTTTATTCCATTTTTTAAGCACCTTCTATGTGCCAGACACTCTTCTCAGCCTGGGGATATAAGCAGAAGAATACGGAGCATATACTGTCTTGTGCAGGCAGGAGCAGTATAATAGAATCAGCAAGTCTCATGGTCCCCTGTTAACTCATTTCACTGGCAGAGGATTGAAGGTTTAGCCTGGCTTGCCCCCCAAAGACTCCCCATGTCTGATATTCTTCAGGACCATCCTTGAGAGCAGCGCAGGGGCTGTAGGGGCAGGGTGGGAGATGGTTCCTTTTATGAGGGCCATGCTGCTTTAGCTTTCCCCTTCCGATAAGATGCCACTTTCTGGACCTAGGGTTTGACTAGGAGTATAATAATTACAGCCTCCTGCTGATACAGCTCCTTTAAAACTGCAGTTCACGGCTCCTCATCCATTTCTTACTGGTTCACTCCCCTTGATAACCAACTCCAGTAATATTCAGGCTTTTTAGTCTCTTAAGATTGCTGAAGAGAATAGCTGGGACCAGGTTTAATTCTCCTTAGTTTTGCTTATCTTCCTACCTCAGGGCATGGGTGGAAAATTCTGGATTTGGAGCTTTCTCAGATCTGCTGTGGAATGTCACCCCTGGATATTGCCCCCCTCCCCAGCTGCATTTCTGTCAGATAATACTTTATAATGAGGGGAGGGGATGGCATTTGGGGGAACCCTGTGAGAAGTGTTTTGAAAGGGGCTGTCTACATTGTATTCATTCATCCAGGGTTTCACAGTTTCTTAGTGGCACAAAGAATTCGGTTGCTGAAATTCAGCTAAGTAATTATCTGATCATTAGAGGCTTTGGATCTCTAGCTTTATAGGCAGAAAGGGCTTTGCTTAATCGTTATATTCTTGTCTTATGTGTCACATCTCCTCTCTAGGAGGCTGGATTGGGCTGGACTGTGTTTTACAGATTGGATTGTTCTGCAGAACCTTACTGAAGTTAGCACAGTCTCTGTGAGCAATTTCTTTTTCTTGTCCAAAGCACCTAAAGCTCCATGTAGCTTTAGAGTGCATATGGAGTATAACCAACTGTTTTGCTACAAGGACTGCTGGGCTTCCCAGCCTGAGATGGGGGAGGCCTCATTTCACTTGAACTTTGTTACACATTTTGGGTTTGTCACTTTTGCAATACTTCAGTCTTTTATCAGGACTTTATTGGAGGTGGTGAACAGAGAACCCTGTCAGACTAGCCCAAGTAAAAATGAGAATTAATAATGAGATACTGGGAGGATATCTTAGAACCTAAGTTAGAAGTTCATTTGGGTTTCAGAAACAACCGGAACCAGGGACTTGAATGTTGTCAGGCTCTCTCTTTCTGGCCGTTTGTGAGTTTGTGGTCTTTTTTCTCTAAAGACTGCTTTTCTGTGCCTTTTCCAGTGGGCAAAATATGGCACTAAAAGCTCCAGGTACTCAGGGAGAGATTGCTCTCTCTTTCGGCTCCAGTCCCAAAATTCCCCAGGAAGGGTTGAAATTAATTCAGCTTTGGGTCAGGCATTCATTCCTGGGCTAATCCTTTGTGGTCTGGAGCAGAGTCATTTACTAACCTGTTATGTTCTTTCCTTATTTTATATCTGCTTTCCTGGGGACAAGGAAGGCGGTTCCCAGAGAAAAGAGGCATACAGCTCTCCTTCATCTGTGTGCCTTTGCACATTCTCTCCCTCGGTCTAACTGCTCCTTCACTCCTCTTCTAGGTGGTTAAGGAGGCCATCAGTTTTGATATTACCTGGTCGAAGAAGCTTTCCCTCAATGCCTAAGTTTTAATTAGGTATTTCCTCCTCTGTACTTTCTTAGTCCTTGGTTATGTTTCTTCTCTGACACTTACCACACTGAGTTGTGATTAATTGTTCCCAAATCTTTCTCAATAGACTTTGCATTTCTTTGTAGCAAAGACTTTGTCTTATTTATCTTTATGTTTCCAGTACCTACAGTCGTGATTGAATTAAAACTTAAATAAGTGAGTAAATTCTGCATACTTACTGATAGGCAGAGAGGGAAAAACTTTGTGCTTATGATGTAGTTTGATCCTTAGATAAATGTTGTTGCTTCCTTTAGTCCTAGAAACTGGTGGGAATAGGATATATCATTTAGGGTGATCTTGAATGTAAGGATTACCATACTTGAGTTAAGGTGAGGTGCCATGCATGTCTCAACTTGTTCTCCCACTTGATTTCCCAAATCAGAGCTTCACCATTGATTGCACTTGCCATGTAAGTGTCACCAAGAGCTAGGGTCTTAAATAGGACAGGATCCCAACAGAGTTTGTCCAGCTTTTTTTCTTAAAAATGTTTGATCTTCTTCAACATGTGGTGCTGGGACAACCGGATAATCACAGGCAGAAGAATGAAATTAGACTCCTACCTTATTCCTTACACAAAAATTATCTAAAATGGATCAGTGGTCTAACTATAAAAGCTAAAACAGTCAAGGTATTAGAAGAAACAAAGGGTTAGGGGCGCCTGGGTAGCGCAGTCGTTAAGCATCTGTCTTCGGCCCAGGGCATGATCCCGGCGTCCCACATCGAGCTCCTCGGCTGGGAGCCTGCTTCTTCATCTCCCTCTCCCCTGCTGTGTTCCCTCTCTTACTGGCTGTCTCTCTGTCACATAAATAAATAAAATCTTAAAAAAAAAAAAAAGAATTAAAAAAAAAAAGAAACAAAGGGTTAAATCTGCATGACCTTGGATTTGGCAATCATTTCTTAATATTTGACATCAAATCATGAGTAATGAAAAACTAGATAAATTGGATTTCATTATAATTAAAGCTTTTGTGTATCAAAGGACATTATTATTATTTTTAAAAATTTTATTAGAATGCATATGAGCCGGGGTGGGGGGCGGGGAGGAGCAGAGGGAGAGGGACAAGCCAACCCCGTGCTGAGTGTGGAGCCAGACGCAGGGCTTGATCTCATGACCCTGAGATCATGACCTGAGCCAAAATTAAGAGTCGGACACTTAACCAACTGAGCTACCCAGGTACTCCTCGAAGGACATTATTAAGAAAAAGAAGAACCAGCCTATTTGTAAATCGTCTATATTAAAAGGGTCAACTGTCCAGGATATATAAAGAACTCTTACAAGTCAACCACAAGAAGATAAACAGCTTAGTAAAAAAATGAACAAAGGATTTGAGTAGACATTTCTCTGAAGAGGATATACAAATGGCCAACAAGTACATGAAGAAATGCTTAAGGTCATTGGTCATTAAGGCACTGCAAATCAAAACCATCAGATAACACTTCATGTCTAGTAGGATAGTTATAATTGGAAAAAAAAAGTGTTGGCAAGAATGTGGAGAAATAAGAACACTTGTACGTTGGTGGTGGAAATGTAAAATGGTTCTGCTAGAAACCAGTTTGGTGATAGAAAACAGTTTGGTGATTCTTCAAAAAGTTAAGCATGGAATTACCATATGACCTAGCAGGTTTACTCAAAGGTATATATCCAAAGAAATGAAGCCATATACTTGCAGACACAGTTGTATATGAATGTTTGTAGCAGCATTACTCATAATGATCAAAAAGTAGAAGCAACCCAAATGCCTGTCAGCAGATGAATGGTTAAACAAAATGTGTTGTGTACGTAGCATAGAATATTATTCAGCCATAAAAAGGAATGAAATACTGATTAACATGTTACAATTTGGGATGAATCTGGAAAACATTATGCTAAGTGAAAGAAGCCAGACACAGAAGGTCATGTATTGTATGATTCCCTTTATAAAAGTTATCCATAATAGGCACATTCGTAGAGACAGAAGATTAGTAGTAGCCAGGAAATGGCGGAGGGGGGGGATGGGGAGAAGGAGGAATGAGTAATGATCACTTAATGGGTATGGGGTGTTCTTAATGGGTATGAGGTGATGAAAAAGTTTTGGAGCTTGAGAGAGGTGGTGGTTGTGCAACATTGTGAAAATACTAAATGCCACTGAATTAGATACTTTAAAGTAGTTAATTGTATGTTATGTGAATCTCACCTCAATTTAAAAAAAAAAAGGAAAAATAGTTTGATCATGACCTATTAGCCAAAGGCACTTGGAAACTAAATTTCTGCAATGCCGGTGTTGAATTTGCTCTGTACTTAGAATCTGCGCTTTTTTTTTTTTTTTTAAAGAAACAATAAGCCAATTTTATTATCTCAGATGACAAGAATGCCCAGTGTAAGATGGCGCTGAGATTGCCAGATTTAATTTAGTGGTTTATGTGATGTAGGACACAACAGTTTTTCCCTCTTTCTGATTGATCGTCCTTAGCATATCAGGCACATCCTCATTAGGTCCCCTGAGGTTCCTGGTAGGTCTCTTCATGTTCCCAAGGTGGTTGCAGTAATTCTCTTCGTTGAATTTTCTTGACTTCCAGGGGCAGGAAAAAAGGATACTCTCTCTCTCTCTCTCTCTCTCTCTCTTTTCCTCCCAATTTGCCTTTTTATTATAAACTTTTCAAACGTACAGAAAATTTTGAAGAATTGTAGTGTTTACCCTTATATTTACCGTCTAGATTCAACAGTGGTAAACATTTTTGTCATGATTTGTTTTCTCTTTATAAACATTTTTTTAATCATTTGAAGTTGTAGACATCACAACCCTTCATCCTTAAATATTTCAAAATGCTTCTCCTAGAGATAAGCATTCTCTTAACCACATACTAAGGAAGATAATTTACAAAAATTTTTTTATTAGTTTAAAGATACCTAGCCTATGTTTAAATTTCTTTGGTTGTCCCCAAATGTATCTTTTATAACCCTCTTTTGTGTTTTTAAGAATCGGGGTCCAATCAAGGACTTCAAGGACCATGTATTGTGTTTGGTGGCTACGTCTCTTTAAATCTAGAACAGTGCCACCACATCCTTGCCTTTTCAAGGCAGAATGCTTGTTCTTTACTTTCTATTTGGAAAAGGTATAACTGATGATGGTATTTAGAAGGATCAGTTCTGAAAAGTAATAAAGTTAATGGATCAGTAAACAGACAGGAAAAGAAGAGAGAAGAAATGATCTTGGACTTGCTAGGGCTCTAAGAAGTGGGTAAATGCTAGTGTCAACTTACTCCTCTTAATGGAATTTTCTACAAGCTCTTTTTTCTCACAGTCTTCGCATATTAAATAGTATCATCCATGAGTTAATTTTTAGGTTTGAAAACAGCCTTCTTCAGCCCAATTCCTATTGCCTACCTGCTGTCATCTTTCTGGCTTCATGAAATTCTGTTTCTTCACAGTAGTCACAAGTACTTACTTTTTGACCCCTCTTTCTGGTCTTCCATATTTGATTGCTGTGGAGTTGATGTTGGAGCCCTAATAAGAACCTTCTCTATTTTGCTGATCCTTTTTCTAGTCTGGTTTTTCATTCAGATATAATTTCAGTCACATTAGAGATTCCCGGTGGGCTTGTGGCCTTAGCAGCAGTATCATTGGCTCTCCAGAGGTGAGAGAAGCTTCTTGTGGTTTGGAGTAAGTATTGCTCACAGCCCAAAGATGCTGTTGTTTGTGCTTAACTGTATCAGTTCATTATTCTGATTCCCATTTTAATTTGTGTCCAAAATTTGGGTAGTTTTCTTTTTCTCATAAATAATTTGGATCTTTTTGAGTTTGTTGTTCAGAGAATGGAAAGAGAAGGTATCTAATCTTATTTTCTTGAGAATCTGAGCCAATTCTTAGTCTTCTGACATTCCCTCTTTAATTCTGATTTCCTGATTTTCTTAACTCTTTTCTACCCCCATATTTTTGGGTGATGTTCCTGACTGTATATTCAGCAGATAGAAAATTTTTCTTCAGGGGCTCCTGGGTGGCTTAGTCGTTAAGCGTCTGCCTTCGGCTCAGGACATGATCCCGGCATTCTGGGATCGAGCCCCACATCAGGCTCCTCCGCTGGGAGCCTGCTTCTTCCTCTCCCACTCCACCTGCTTGTGTTCCCTCTCTCGCTGGCTGTCTCTCGCTCTGTCAAATAAATAAATAAAATCTTAAAAAAAAAAAATTTCTTCAGAAGATTGGTAATCTGACCTGTATATGTATACATACGCAAAAATAAATGTTTCATGTTTGTGAATTTTTGCAAGATTAGATACTTGGTCATTTTCAATAATTCAACTGAAAGGGAGGGTTACAACTAATTTGTTTATAGAATTCATGATGGTGGGTACCTGGGTGGCTCAGTTGGTTAAGCATCCAACTCTTGATTTCGACTCGGGTCATGATCTCAGTGTTGTGGGATAGAGCCCCAAGCTGGGTCTCATGCTCGGCGAGCAGTCTGCTTGAGATTCTTTCCTTCTCCCTCTGGGTCCCCCCCCCCCCATGCGTGCATGCACGCTCACGCACTCTCTCGCTCTCAAATAAATAAATAAAATCTTTAAAAAAATCATGATGGTAATTATTATGTTCTTAAGAAAATCCCGTGTTTAGAATGTTACTAGATAATTGGGAAGTTCTGGGTAAGCTAAAAGTTTTATGCCTTTGAATACGTCTTCCTAATTGATGGTCTAGCATGGGGCAAGTTATTTACCTGTTAGCGCATTTGTGGCCTCCTCTATAAAATTATTGTTGGACATTATTGCTTCTGAGTTACAAAATTGCATTTCATCAGGGAACACATATCAACATTACCAAATTCTTCTCTGAATCAGGTTAACCTGATTATCAGTGCATTTCAAACTGTTGTGCACCAGGCCCATTTTTCACTGAAGTAGGAAAAGCTGCCTTGGGCTGATAACCTCAGCATGAGAGACAGTTGGAGTTACCCTTTTTGAATGTCCCTGGTTTGCTGAAGTCGCTGGACTATAAGCTGTGTAAAGGTAGGGGCCTTGCCCGTCTTGCTGTCTGTTCTATCCCTGGCCTCGCTTGAGTGCTCATTATTAAATACTGGTTGAATGCCAACCCTAGGACATTTACACACATTGTCTCATACAGTCTTCACAGCCAACCTTATCATTGCCAGCTTTGTAATATAAAATATAAGCCAGCCTTCTGATACAAGAAACTCAGTTTTGTAGATGAGTAAGCCGACATAGATGCGTAGCCACTTGTTCAGAGCCCCACAGCCAGGCACAGACGCTGCCTCCAAACAAAGCTATTCTAAATTTTACCATTTTAACCATTTTGCAGTGCACAGTTCTGTGGCATTAAGCATATTCATAGCCATCACCATTGTCTTGGCCCATGCCTTTTTCCTCAGTTACACTGCCTGCCTTTGTTTTTCTGGGTGTTTTTGGTTTAATCTGAAATCAGATTAAAAACTTTTTTTTGAGCAAAAACACTGGAGGAACCTGGAAGTTTAAACTTTCAGACTGGGCTGAATACGGAGTCCGTGTTCTTCCTTTTCCCATTTCCTCAGCCAGTTCTATTTCATGTAGAAATTCTTGTTTGCTAATAATAGCTGAGTATGTTGATTCGAATGGGAATACATGCTCTCATATCTGCTTGTTCTCACACTTGAATTGGAGCTGTTTGGTCTATTTCTGCCATTGCTTGGCCCAGTAAGGCAGTGATCTAAGTGGTCCAAGCGCCAAGAAGCTGTGTACCCACAGTTTAAGTTGTGTACCTGCCGAATGGGTTAGAGCACCACTGGGCTGAAGTCCACACTTGGCCTTGTACTTGGGAAATTAATTTGCTTTGTCATCCTCCACTCCTGCTTCCTGCCAGAAGTCCAGTTCACTACTTTCGGTTTCACTTTGGCCTTTAAAAGTGTTTCTTAATCTTTCTCTGGCTGAATTACCTATATTATACAGGTACAAATAAATAGTTTTGTTGGCTTGGCTGTGGGCCGAGTTGGGCTGTGTGAAACAAGATCTGAGGCGGCCAGATCTAAGTAGGATAGCGGAACATGTTCATGTTTCTCCTGCAGTGGTCTTGAGTCCTTTTTGATATCAGGCAGAGCCAAGTGGTGAAATATGACACATGCTGAGGATGAGAATTGGCAATTGTCCTCAGTGCACAAATAGTTTCTTCCCTCCCAAGCATATTTTACAGCCAAGTGAACAGAAAACAATTCAGCAGGCTACTTGCTGGAGTTCCTGCAGCAGAAAAATTATCTTTATAAAAGGGTGGACACACAGTTTTTACAAAACTTTTCAGAAGAACAGAATGCAAGCTAGGCTTACTTTTCTTTTTCTCATTTTATCCCTAATTCCTAAATGTAAGGCTGATTCCTAAGACACACTCCTAGGGCCTGTTTGTGGGTGATAGAGGCTGGGTGTCCCCAAGTTCAACCAGTCATATATTATTCATTTTGGATCATAGTCAGCTGGAGAAGGAAGTTGCTGGGAAGACTAAAGTCCAGGCCTTCCTATTGAATGGTCAAGCACACAGGCAGTTTGGCCCCTGGCTCAGCTCTACTCCATGTAAATTTTATCTAGTACACACACAACAGGCAGGCAGTTGGTGGTGGTGTAATTCCAGTCATTACCGACTAATATGACAGGCCACCATTGCGTGAGGCTTGACCTGAGGCAGCTGCTCTAAATATAGCCTTCCTTTCTGGCAGCTGCAAACACCTGGAGCAGCAGGCAGGCCCCCAGCAGAAAAGTATTTGCTGCTAATAGTATGTCTGTTGAACAGTTGTATACTGTCAGAGCTTATTTCATGCTGTGTTTATGCATAATTAAAAACAATGCACTGGATCCATTGGCTTATGGTTGGGTTATGTTTAGAAAAATGCAGTTTGTGTTGTTGTCTACTGTGGGGACTGGAGATGATGTCACTAGTTTAAGTAAGACTTTAAGAGGAGCAGTTAATGTAATTACTAGCAATTTCTTTGATCTCTCTAATGAACACAGCTTGTTTAAACCCCTTAGTGGCCTTTGGTTTCTGGCATGGATGAACGCGCTGTCAATCATGTGTTTCAGTTCAATTAGGGACTCTGGTTTGTGTGCTTGGTAGTTCCTTCTGACATAAGGAGGTTTATGAGTAATCAAAAAGGACACCATCATTTACAAAATGGTGCTTCCAAAACAGAAACTACAAATGGCTCATAAACATGTAAAAGATACTTAACCTCTTGTGTAACAAGAGAAAACCATTTTCAGGCCTCACTGAGATCTTCTTTTTAACCTATCAGATTGACACAAATCCAAAACTTTGGAGGAACAGTGTTGATGAGCAAATCAGGAAATAGACACTCTCATGTATTCTTGGTGGGTGCAGTAAGTGTACAGCTTTATTGAGGGAAGTTTAGAATGTATCTGTTAAAACCACAAATCTCTATACCATTTGACCCAGCAGTAGTATCACTTAAAGGAATTTATCCTCCAGATACACTTGCATTATATAAAAACAGTATTTGCTTAAGCTTATTTATGGAAGAATTAAAGATTAGAAACAAGCTCAGAAGTGAACTGGTTCCGTAAATAATGAGATATCTGTACAATGGATACAGCTATAAAAAATAGGATATTCAGGGGCGCCTGGGTGGCTCAGTCGTTAAGCGTCTGCCTTCGGCTCAGGGTGTGATCCCGGAGTCCGGGGATCGAGTCCCACATCAGGCTCCTCCGCTGGGAGCCTGCTTCTTCCTCTCCCACTCCCCCTGCTTGTGTTCCCTCTCTTGCTGGCTGTCTCTCTCTCTGTCAAATAAATAAAATTAAAAAAAAAAAAAAGGATATTCATTGTGTACTGACATAGGAATGTCTGCATGGGAATAACGCAAAGGGCAATGTATAATATGCCACTAATTGTGTAAAAGGGGGAGAAATAAGAATATATATTATTTGCTTGTATGTGCATAAGGCAGAATATTGAAGAAAGTAATATGAGCAAGTTGTGTGTGTGTGTGTGCGCACGCGCACGCGTAGGAAAGAAGAGATAAGATGGCTATTTTTCACTGTACAAAGCTTTTTGAATCATCTGCATGTTGCCTTTTCAAAAAAATTAAATAATTAGAATGTCTTTTAAAATAGAGTGTTTTGGAATTCCAGTCGCGGTTGTAGAGGAGCACCCTTTTAATGGACTTTCTTACCCATACTTGCTATCCCTGTGGGTGAGAGGGAGATTTCCTCCTATTGTTGCTGATGGTGCTAATGTTTCTTACTTTTTACTGGGCACTTGGGAGGAAAGTGATGCTCAAGTTTGTTGGTCTTGGCGTTTTTCTGTTGTTCCTCAGACACAGTCAGTGGCTCTAAAGATTTATATACCAGGAGCCTTAGGTTCTATACCAAACCCTAAGAAACAGGCTTTTTCCATTTGTTTTGACAAGCAAGATAATATACTCTGGACAGGACTAAAGTAAAATCTTTTGCCTTTTCTTTTTCTTTGTAGGAACCTACAAGCAGCAATTGGCGCCTATTACGACTTCGAGAGCCCAAACATCAGTGTACCCTCTATGTCATTTGTTGAAGATGTCACCATAGGAGAAGGGGAATCGATACCTCCTGATACTCAATTTATAAAGACGTGGCGGATCCAGAATTCTGGTAAATGGATAATGGGCTATTCTTTATTGCCCAGTTTTCTTTTTTCAGTAGTTAAAAGAAAGAAGAAAGTGTTTTAGCTTAAATTATATGCTTTTGTAACTCTGAGCTTTTTCTTATACATGATGTAGTATCATTTTTTTTTTTTTAAGATTTTATTAGAGAAAGAGAAAAAGCATGAGCAGGGGGGAGGGACAGAGGGAGAAGCAGACTCCCCCTGAGCAGGGAGCCTGATGTGGGACTCATCCCAGGACTCTGGGATCATGACCTGAGCCGAAGGCAGATGCTTAACAGAGCCACCCAGTCACCCTGATATAGTACTTTTTTGTACTGGTGTGATGACCAAACATCAATGAAATGTCCCCTGCCCTAGATCAGGAAAAATAATTTTGATCTTTTTTTTTTTTTAAATATAGGTCTTGATGGCCTCTATAAATAATTCATTATTCATTTGATACCAGGAACTAGGCCTGTGTGTGGTGGTGGTATTATCTCCACCTGTACAGTTCTACTCCATCATTTTAATTCTGCTCTAATTAATCTTCCAGTTCTTTCCAACAGGCTAGAGGAGGTACATCCTTGAATAGAACAAGGTGGTTAGAAAGAGCTGTGAGCATCTGCTCTTTTGAAAGCTCTTTTCTTTGTAGCTGCAAGGATGATTCTTTATGAAATTTCATTGAGTTATCTCTCTGAAATGTTAATACCACTTTGAAAAATAGGGTAAGAAATGTGGGGTTTTTGCTCAGTATGGGAAAGATGGAAAGACTGAGAAATTTTTTTGAAGCATTGTTGTAATGTACTGCTGACTTTTAAGAAAAATTAAAAATAAGTTAGCGATAGTTCTTTGAAAAAAGGATCTGAATATGTGTCTGGTAACAGTTAATTATTACCTTTTGCTTGTTAAATTCTTTCTAATGACTTTTTTAATTTTAGTGGGCTTAATATTGCTTGTCTCATGCAATAATAATAATTCATGCTGCTGCCTAGATCAGGATGCTTTAACTTCCTTGTCACTGAGGACTTAACAGAGAAAATCGGAGAGATGGAGAACTAGGCAGAAGGCATATTTAGCTGAAAGTCTGTGCATGTGGGGGAACCCTGTCTAGCAAGGTGATCTGATGTGAGATGATGTAAAACTCTTGGGGCTCAAATAAACCTATAAAAGTGACCTTTTATTGACTGTTTACTTTTCAGTTATTTGTACTTTAATTTTTTTATGATGGAGAAAGACTAGTTAAGCTAGCCTAAATAGTAATTAATGTACCAAATTGTTATTCTTAGTTTTTCTGACTTATTTAAAGGTAACTCCCTTGGATGAAAGTTCAGTGTGTCACTGAGGAAATGCATATAATCTGGATTGACCCAACGTTGTAGATGACTGGAGACATTCGTGGCTTTATAAAATTTTCATTAGCTTCTTTTCCCTTTTGGTTGTAACGGTGTGGGGCGTTGTGAGTTTGAGAGACACTTTGGTAATATGGGAAAATAGCTATGTTTTCTGTTTTTCTTGAAATTATTTTTTTCAAAGCTAAATTATTTTTGCCTAATTTCTTTCCTTTTTGGGGGGGGTTTGATTTCTCTCAGTTTTCTTAATGTTGTGGGCTTTTAAAAATACTAAAACAATCTCTTTAAGATTTTATTTGAGAGAGTGTGCAAGAGTGAGCGTGCAAGGGGAGGGGGCAGGAAGAGAGGTAGAGAGAGAATCCCAAGCAGACTCTGCACTCAGTAGAGCCCTAGTCTCAGATCGACATGGGGCTCGATTCCATGATCCGAGATCATGACCTGAGTCAAAATCAAGAGTCAGATGCTTAACTGACTGAGCCACCCAGGCGCCCCTAAAACAATCTCTTTAGTTCATCTTCTGTTCATCATGTTTTTTCTCTGAATTACTAAAACCTGCTAAGTTGCTGATCAAAACTGCTTTTGAAACTTACATATGAGTTCAGTTTTATTTAGTTAAAAAAAATTAAGACCTTGTTTATTTATAGTGAAAACACTGAAAATGGTCTGGCTTTCTGGGAATTCCCTATGGTGTTTTTAAATATTAAAAGTTCTTAGAGTACCGCTGAAATATTTGAGATACTCTTTTGTTGCAGAAACCATTTTGTATGTCAGAAATCTTCTTGATAGATCCGCTCACTCACAGTTCTTGAGTTAATGGGGGATTGGGAGGGATTGATATAAAATGGATAAATGTCAGGTCAGAATCCCAAAAAGCCTACCTTTCTTTCACCTTGGAAAAAATCTGTATTGGTGGGGCTGGGTGCTTTTTCCACTTGGTTTTGCATGGTAACTCCAGTTTAAAACAGCCTCTGGATCTGCGATCTCTCTTCCCATGAAAGGTCATTCTTGTGCCTGAATACTTCTTGAAAAGAGTTGGGCAACAGTTGGCTGGATATTTTACCCTTCAGGTTACTTTGAACACAGATTATTTTATTCTTTTGGAAATTGTTCCTCCATTTTTGAATAGTTTTGTATCTGTAAGCTCCATGCTTTCCATTTGATTAAGGAGAACCTGGCCTTCCATAACTAAGTAATAGGTATGTTATTAAAGAGAAAGAGGGAAAGCATGCACGTGTACTGGTTCTTCGGCATCATTCTAATCTGGCCTGAGTTCTTTCTGGAAATAGAGTAACACAGAAATACAGCAGGCCTTAGCTATTTCTCCTCTGGCTCTTTTACTCTCATTCATAACCTTCTCTTAAGAGATAAGTGTTCACTGAAATCGTTTCATAAATAATTTTCATGGTATCTCTCTGCTGTCATGTTTTAGGCATGCCAGGCATTTGAATATACAACAGATGAGATTGGCAGGAACTACGTATACCTGTCCCAGCAGTTTCCCCAAAGAAAATAAATGTCACACATTGTTTAAAATTCAACTTTTAAGACCACGGAAAAACAGAAGTCAGACATTTAATGACATAGATGTGGAATCCCAGGATCCAAACTTTTGACACTATATAAGTATTAGAAGCTTGGGAAACTTGAACAGGAAACCTTACAATTAAAATTGAAAGTAAAAATTTGAAACTGCCCCTCCAAGGTGAAAACAGACAATTTTCCTCACCAACACTTTAGCTTCTCAGTTGTTAGAGCCGTGCTCTGTTGTCCAACCATGGTGAATGTTAAGCCAAGCAAGTTATGATAATGCTGGTATTTCTTGGACTTTGGCTAAGTAGTTGTGATTGTCACGTGAGAAAGTGGCTTCATTGTCAACTTTATTTTTTGTGAACATAAAGCTGGAGTTGAGAAAACTTGAAAAAGAACAACTGTTTCCTCCATTTTTCTTTTGGATCCTTAAAATAGTTAATTTCTGCCTTTCTCTTCAGCATGACTATAGTGAAGGTAATTCTTCATCCATTTAGCAAATTTTGTTATATCCCAGTCACTTTACATCAGGTGAAGAAAGTCATGACAAGGTCAGTGAAGGTCCCTTTTTGCCTGCGGCTTAATTTGAAATGCAATCTCCAAACTTCTAGGGATTAAAAACAATAGGGGGTCTTCATCGAGGTTTATCTTCTTCCTCATCGATCTTTGGATGTTCCTTACCATCTCCCAGCTATTTCCGTAATCACTTACACCTAGTAAGTCCGGGCTTTCGGGAACTGGTGGACTTTTATTTCATTTTTGCCACATTCTCTATCATCTCAAAATTGCCATCTGTCAGGGTTTTTTTTTGTTTTGTTCTGTTTTTACTTTTTTTTTGAATAAAATTATCTTCCATGATAACTGGAGAATCACAGTCTTGATCATATGTGTGCTTGTGATACTTAACTTAGAAAGCCATAAAACACAGATTAGTCTTTCTTCTTCTAGATGTATCTGTCCCCATTAAGCTAATTTGTAACTGAGACTTAATTTGAGCCCCTGTTATATTATACTTCTCAAATCCAGAATTTAGGTGTGCTGATGGTCCAGACAGCTCAGCAGTATTTCCTTTCCTTCTGTATTAAGAACTGGTATCTTTGACCTTTTTAGAGTTGCCTGACTTACTAGGCTGTAAGAACTAAATGCCATAGAGAATTCTTGGTAACTCTCAGAAGGTAGATGATTGGTTCTTCACTTTGTAGCAAATTAACACTTTCGAGTTGATGGTGGATAACTCATCCAGTTTTTTCTCCAACAAGCTCCCCAGGCACCACATGAATAGAGTGTCTGTACTAAAAAAGATCAGGACTGGAGCTGCGTAATTTGTTAATCACTTAGTGTTTACCAACTAACCCAGTCTCCCTGGAGCACAGGAGCACTCCCTCTTTGCATAGCTGAGAGCTCTGACCGTCTCAGCTGCTTGTGGTTGTCTGCTCAGGACAGCCAAGTATTTCCCACACCCAGACAGTCTTGGTTTTCCTTATTTTCTTAGAAGTTCAAAAACAGACACATTCTTGGATTTTTGTACAGATGTTGTCTTGTTACAGGTGTTGTGTGTATGTGTGTGTGTGTTTGAAAGAATAATTGTGAATTCAACCCTAACACAGCAGTTCAGTTTTTCTCTTGGCTCTTGGTCTTTAAAGACACTGACATTTTCCAAGGTGCTCCATGCCAGCTGCTACTATTCTTGACCTCAGACAAATACGCTTTTGCCAAGACCATAGGCCCCAGAAATGTGAAACAATTTGCCTGTATTGCCAAGGTATCATCCACAGGCTTTCCACCAGCAGCAGTTGCCCTTTATGATGTTAACTTAAGAGGGCACTTGGTTGGCAGGTGTGTTTTTAAGAGGGTCTGACAAAACATTGTGCCCACTGCTTCATCTGCTACCCCTTAAGATCCAAGAGCCACAGAATGTGCCATTCATTATGGGGCTGCAGTTTCAGCAGTAGAGCTGTAGTTGCCTTTCTCTCTGGTTCCCTTTTCAAGAGTAAGTCCTCAGATATATCAAAACCAGTCCAGCACTTTGAGAACAAGGTACTAAGGCATCCTAGAATACTCTCAGGAGATGGATTTCAAGCATGCTTTGCCCTGAGAGTCCTGCCATGTGCACCTTTTCACGGTGATTTATTTTTATAATGGATGTGTATATACCCCCAAAAGATAGAGAGGTTTCTGTCTATAGTAAAAAGGAGTATATTGGAGAGTCTTCACTGGAAAGATAACCTCTAGTCACTCTGTGGCCCTATGACTTGTCCAAACGAGTCAATATATGGATTGCTCATTTTGAATTAGTTTGCATGAAAATAGGTACATAGGAGGAGGTACCCAAGTAAGATCTTTATCATTTCCAAAGGAGGAAGGACATTCCTGCCAATGCCTTGTCCCTGTATTGCCATTCCTATCCTTTATACCCGTGCCTCTGGCTGGTATCATCACCTCTGAGACCACAGTTCAGTGTGTTGTTACCGGGGAGCTCACCCACTGTTCTGTTTTCCCCACTACTGTTTGAGCCTGAATATGAAATTTGGATTTGACTCTTCTGTCTGGTATTTGCAGAATCTCTTGCACCTTGGTCTTTTCACAGTTAAGCACTCCAGAAAGAAAAGTCGTACGTCAGGGGAAAAGTATTAAAATGAAAGTAATACAGAAATTATTACTCATGTGTTTCATCCACTTGCCTTGATAGAAAAACTGGGGACAATCAGATACTTTTACTTAGAACGTCAGCTTAAAAAGTTCCATTGAAAAATGGGCACGCGTTACCTCTTAGTGAGGAAAGCAGGCCTCCAAAGATGTGGGTCTGTGCTTCATTTCCACGGCTCTTCGTGGACATCATTCTTAGATTCCTTGGATTCAGTGTGATGTGTGGCCTCCCCTGGGGTCCCCTGAAACTCATCTTCTTGAGGAACTGCCTTGCTTTGATCATATGTGCCTTATCTTAGGGATAGACTGTTGGTCAGAGGTTGTTAACTGATAATTCCTTCTGGTCAGTCTTGTGACATTATGTAGCTCAAGGATATGTGGCTAGGTTCACGTATGTGCGAAAGACAGAGAGAGAGGCCTCTTCTACAGTTTTGTAATGAACTGCACCCAGCCTAGGACCACTAATTGCCTAACATTTTTTTCTTTTGCTTGAACTCAGGGGCAGAGGCCTGGCCTCCAGGGGTTTGTCTTAAATATGTCGGGGGAGACCAATTTGGACATGTGAACATGGTGATGGTGAGATCGCTAGAGCCCCAAGAGATTGCAGATGTCAGCGTCCAGATGTGCAGCCCCAGCAGAGCAGGAATGTATCAGGGACAGTGGCGGATGTGCACTGCTACAGGACTCTACTATGGAGGTGAGTATGTCCTTGTGCAGCCCAGGGTGAAGGAATTAAGGTAACATCTTACAGCATTCCCAGTGTTGCTCACAGAGCCTGTCAAATTACGTAACGAGGCGTGGCCTCTTTTAAACAGTCACCCCATGCAGGTTAATGACTTGAATTTAATGACCATCTAATTGGTTCAGTCTAGTGCTCTCCCTTTTACACTGGCAGTTTAGTTAAAATTTAGTGAAGTGCGTGAGAGATCTATATCTTGCATTCTAAACAGTGATTTAGTAGTGCTGCTCTTTTTGTTATATAATCTGGTAGGTGCTGTAAGAATATTGAAGGCAGTCCTTGTTCTCAGAGTCTCTAGATGTTAAGTCCTATAAAAGAAGGTAATGCACAAAATGTACGTACTTCTCCCAACCGGAGGACCCGTCAACACCCCTCTCTCTTTATTGTCACACTTTCTGAGCAGAGTGAGCCTCTTCTTCCTTTTTTCCATTTGTTCTTCAACCCAGTCTATTCTTTACCCACTCCAGAGAAATGATAATCAAAGACTACCCAGTTTCCAAATCCAGCAGCCACGTAGTCTTCGTACTAACTGACCCTCTGTCATTTGGCACCATGCTCCAAGTGTTTTCTGAACCGTGTACCTTCCTAGACTCACATGATAGCTGTCTTGTTTCTCCTCCTCCGAGTGATCTTTCTCTGTCTCTGTCTAGTCTCCTTTTTGCCCTGGGATTGCTAGATTCTGAGCTGGGTCCTGTTCATGCTCCATGACCTCGTCCATCCACATGGGTTCGGCTGTCACCAGTACAGTGTACGTGGCCGTGTTCAGATTCCTATCTGTGGCTGCAAACTCTCTTCCGAATTCCAGACCTGTGTTTTAACGGCTTATGGACAGAACACTTGGACATCCTGTAGATTTCTGAATCTTAATGTCTCCCAGGCAAAACTTAACATTCTTCTCCTCAGCATCCCAATGAGGTGATCAGGCAGGAACCTTGGAGTCATCTTTTATCCAGTCTTAAAACTGTTCTTCATCACAAACCAGTTCCTGTTGGTTCCACTCTATCCCGTGTCCTGGTAATCCAAAGAATAATAAATAGTAAATAGTTCCTGTCTTCTGGGAACCCTTAACTGGACTCAAGGCCAGTGGGGCCTTTGGAGTGATTTCAAGGGATCCT
Organism: Ursus maritimus; assembly: GCF_017311325.1. NCBI lineage: Eukaryota > Metazoa > Chordata > Mammalia > Carnivora > Ursidae > Ursus > Ursus maritimus. The sequence goes on from NW_024425564.1 coordinate 3,897,526, forward strand.
AGAATTAACATTCTTCTGTATGTTTTTGCAGCCGGTGGAAACGTTACATATTTTTTTTTTTAAAGATTGATTGATTGATTGATTGATTCGACAGAGAGAGAGACAGCCAGCGAGAGAGGGAACACAAGCAGGGGGAGTGGGAGAGGAAGAAGCAGGCTCATAGCAGAAGAGCCTGATGTGGGGCTCGATCCCAGAATGCCGGGATCACGCCCTGAGCCGAAGGCAGACGCTCAACCGCTCTGCCACCCAGGAGCCCCGGAAACGTTACATATTTTTATAGCCTCGAAAAATTTTAATGTTAGAAAGGGTGTCTCATAATGCTTATATGACATCATTCTTTGCCTAAAACTTTCATGCCTACTGTACTGAAGCCTGATTCCTTGGCGTGGGGCTTAAAGCTCCTCACGATCTGGCCTCGTTTTCACTTTCATCGTCAGTCTCCTCTTCACTCCCCCACAGCCGGTCCCCAAAGACACCACATGCTTTCACTTCACCATGCCCTTGCTTGTGTTGTTCCTATTGCCAGAAATATCTTTTCTCTTCTTTCCAGTAAACTCCTGCTCATCCTCAGGGCCCTGATGAAGTCACCATTCCTCCTTCCCCTTTCCCTCCTTGCTTACCCCCCTCACTACCCCATGGAAATTTATCCCTCCTTTTTTATTAATATTATGCACAGGCTTGTTATTATACTTCACACATTGTATTTTAGGTGTGTGTTTACTTACCTTTCTCTCGTACTAGACTGTGAACTATTTGTTGAATGACAAACGAATGTGCAATCATGTATCAGAATGCAGAAATTATTTGTCCCTTCCCTTCTGGACTCTCTTTTCAGGCCACTTTTTTTTTTATTATTAACATATAATGTATTATTTGTTTCAGAAGTACAGGTCTGTGATTCATCAGCCTTGTAATACCCAGTGCTCATTACAACACATACCCTCCCCAATGTCCATCACCCAGTTACCCTATCCTCCCACCTTTCTCCCCTCCAGCAACCCTCAGTTTGTTTCCTAAGATTAAGGGTCTCTTATGGTTTGTCTCCCTCTCTGGTTTCGTCTTGTTTCATTTTTTCCTCTCTTCCCCTATGATCCTCTGCCTTGTTTCTTAAATTCCACGTATCAGTGAGATCATATGATAATTGTCTTTCTCTGATTGACTTATTTCGCTTAGCATAATACCCTCTAGTTCCATCCATGTCATTGCAAGTGGCAAAATTTCATCCTTTCTGATGTCTGAGGAATATTCCATTGTCTATATATACCACATCTTCTTTATCCATTCATCTGTCGATGGACATCGGGGCCCTTTCTGTAGTTTGGCTATTGTGGACATTGCTGCTATAAACATTGGGGTGCAGGTGCCCTGCCGGATCACTACATTTGTATCTTAGGGGTAAATACCCAGTAGTGCAATTGCTGGGTCATAGGGTAGCTCTATTTTCAACTTTTTTTTTTTTTTTTAAGATTTTATTTATTTATTTGACAGAGAGAGAGACAGCCAGTGAGAGAGGGAACACAAGCAGGGGAAGTGGGAGAGGAAGAAGCAGGCTCCCAGTGGAGGAGCCTGATGTGGGGCTCGATCCCAGAATGCCAGGATCACGCCCTGAGCCGAAGGCAGACGTTTAATGACTGAGCCACCCAGGCGCCTCTATTTTCTTTTTGAGGAATCTCCATACCATTTTCCAGGGCAGGCCACTCCTTCTAATAACCTTTGTACCTGCACAGTTGGAAGTACAGTTGACCCTTGAATAACATGGGAGGATAGGGGTGCTGACACCTCTGAACAGTTGAAAATCCATGTATAACCTTTGACTACCCCCCCAAAACTTTACTGATAGCCTTGTTGACCAGAAACCTTACCAATAACATTAACAGTTAATTAACACATATTTTTTAGTTGTATGTATTATGTACTGTGTTCTTACAGTGAAGTAAGCTAGAAAAAAAATGTTATTTGGAAAATTGAAAGAGAAAATACATTTACAGTACATCTTGTATTTATTAAAAAAAAAAATCTACATGTAAGTGAACCTGTGAAGTTCAAACTCATGTTATTCAAGGGTCAGCTAGTTTCTTCCACTGCTGAGCTCCCATTGCATTTTTTCCTCTTCCCCCTCCTCCTCCTCCTCTTCTTCCTCCTCCTCCTCTACTCTTTTATTTTTTCCCCATTGCATTTTCTCTGCACCTCTCACTCCCTTGCCTGTCTTTGGCACTTTACCTCTTTCTACCCAGTTATTTGATGAATGTCTCATATACCTATAAAACTTAAGGTGATACATGTCTTATTTATCTTTGTAACTTCAAAAAGCTGAGCCCAGTGAAACAGAGTGGAGATTTTTTTAAATGAATGTCAGTGTTTTTAAGGGAGGGGCATGACCGCATACGTGACTTAAAAAAAAAAAAAATCCCTTTGATGCAAAGATACTGCTTCTTACTGTTCTTTAGTGTTTGAGAGCTCTGGTCGTGTGTGTGTGTGTGTGTGTGTGTGTGTGTGTGTGTGTGCGTGTGTGTGTGTTTCAGTGTTAAGATAAAAATAATATGGGGCGCCTGGGTGGCACAGCGGTTAAGCGTCTGCCTTCGGCTCAGGGCGTGATCCCGGCGATCTGGGATCGAGCCCCACATCAGGCTCTTCTGCTATGAGCCTGCTTCTTCCTCTCCCACTCCCCCTGCTTGTGTTCCCTCTCTCACTGGCTGTCTCTATCTCTGTCGAATAAATAAATAAAATCTTAAAAAATAATAATAATAATAATCACTATGTGGGCCATTAAAATTTATACTTGTAACATCCCCCTCCAATTCTAGAAGTAGGTAGAGTATAAAATTTACTAGTTTTGGAGGCAATAAAGAGTTTAAAGTCTTTCCTGTTCATATAATCTGTGAGTTGTTTCTCAGGATTTTGTGAAATCTTTTTTTTTTTTTTAAAGATTTTATTTATTTATTTGACAGAGAGAGAGATAGCCAGCGAGAGAGGGAACACAAGCAGGGGGAGTGGGAGAGGAAGAAGCAGGCTCCCAGTGGAGGAGCCTGATGTGGGGCTCGATCCCAGAACTCTGGGATCACGCCCTGAGCCGAAGGCAGACGCTTAACGACTGAGCCACCCAGGCGCCCCAAGGATTTTGTGAAATCTAATACCTTCAGGAGATCTTAATAATTGATCAGTTCCATGATTTTCAAAGCATTTTTAAAAAATCAGAACCCTTTCCTTTATAAGAGCATATATGAATACCCCCTCAAAAAAAAGGGAAAACCTAAAAATGAAACTGGTTTTGTTGAATTGGGAGCCTCCTTAACCTGTGTTGTCTGCTCTGATGACCTCTAGTGCTATGTGGCGTAGAGTTTGCAAACAGTTCATCTTCTCTAGTAGAGAATTGAATTCCATTGTACAAACTACAGTTTCATTGAATCCAGATTACTCTTGATTATAACACATCCTGATAGCAGAGATGGTAAATTGTTGGCAGAATGTGAATATAGTATACATAAAACCACAACTATGAACACGTAAAAGAAAATAAACTGCCTTGTTAACTGTGATTGGCTCTTTCCAGTTTTTCTGTGAAGTCTCACCTTGCAAGCTCATAAAGTGTGGTATAGTGGGAAGAGTTTGGGAAGTAGGCTTAGGTTGCCTGGGCACAAACTTGAACAAGTTAGGTAACTACTCTGCGTCTCATCTTTCTGTCCTAACAACAAAGCTTGTTTGTTTTGTTTTTGGTGGGTGGTCTCTTCTACAGTCTTTAGATGGTCTTCTCTAGAAAGAATCATTTTCTTTATTTTTATAATAACACTTACATTTCATTTCTCTTCCTCAGGAGGAATTTTTGCTATATTTAATAATTTATAAAGTGGGTCCCCTTCCCCCGTTTTAAATTGGTTGCGCTCTCCCAGAGTCTCTCAGGAGAGGTGCTCTTGGCGTCTTGCGTGGACAGTTCTTCATTATGTGGGGCATGTGTATGCGACCCTTGGCCCTCTCTCACAAAATACTTTCGCTTCACATATTCATCTTTACCGGCAACCCTCTTCTTCAGCCACACGTTTCTAACCCCCTTGGTTGAATACCACTAAGTATCTGATTCCTGGAAGATTTGTTTTCAAGCCCAAGCATTGTCTTTTATCTTCTTTTTACAGACTTTTGCTTCTTAGGTAAAAGCAATCTGTTATCTAATACCTGCTATATGTCCGGCACTGTGTTGGGCTTTGTACATTATAAATTACCTTTTATAAAGGAAGTATTGGCTATATTTTATGGATGAGGAAACTGAAGACCAGAGATAATTAATAATTTGTCTAGGGCTCAGTGAAAGTTGTAAATTAGTTATAAATTATTATTATAAATTAAGAAAAGTAGTTTTATGAACTTTGTGATTAATTTGGCCCTACTACTACATGGGGTTCACAAGGAAACTTTGGTTCTAGGGTCTGGATACTTGTCAGGGCTTTGGGAGGATGAGGTATATAGTCCCCAGGTCTTCTCCACATTTCCAGAGTAAGTTAGGAATGGAGTAGGGTTAATATTGGTAAGGCGACTCTTAGTTGGGTAAATATCAGTGTTCCACAAGGAGTTCCTGCCTGCTAGGAGATGCACACTTCTTTTTTTTTTTTTTTAAGATTTTATTTATTTATTTGACAGGGAGAGAGACAGCCAGCAAGAAAGGGAACACAAGCAGGGGGAGTGGGAGAGGGAGAAGCAGGCTCCCAGCGGAGCAGGGAGCCTGATGCAGGGCTCGATCCCAGGACCTTGGGATCATGCCCTGGGCCGAAGGCAGATGCTTAACAACTGAGCCACCCAGGTGCCCCGGAGATGCACACTTCTTAAGAACACTTTGGACACTTGACTCTTGGGAAGCAGTAAGCAGCAGGAGTATCTCTATTTTAGTCTTGATACCAACGGTAACATGCCTCCTCTCTTCTGATAATAGAGTGCCCTCTTCCAGAATTCCGTAGGAGAGACTTACCCCTGCACGATGATGGTTCCTTCTAAGTCAGAGAGGCATTCTGGTTGTGAAGTAAGCTGAGATGAAGTGATAGTGTGGTCATCACGTGCTGATGAAAGTTTCTCCCACTTGAAGTAGCTCTTCCTGTTAATAGTTCACATGGGTCCCTAGAGATATTGCACATGTACATTAAATACTTACACATTATTCATTTAGTTTCTCAGAGGTTAGAAGTGGAACTTTCCTTATATATTTTTTTAAGATTTATTTGCTTTAGAGAGGGCAGGTGTGGTGGGGGAGCAGAGGGAAAGGGAGAGAGAAAATCTCAAGCAGACTCCCCACGAAGCAGGGAGCCTGATACGGGGGCTCAATCTCACAACCCTGAGATCACAACCTGAGCCGAAACCAAGAGTTGGACGCTTAACCAGCTGCACCACTCAGGTATCCCCAGAACTTTCCCTATTAAGCTCCTAAACCATAGTGTGTCCCCCATGTTAGAAAACTTACTGGGTTCTCTATATAAACCACACTGTTTATTTCCTAAAACTTTTTTTAAGTTCTTCTTCCACCCCCTCCAGTTACGGAGTGTCCTTCCTAGCCGGGTGATGCAGGACTGTCGCTCCTCATTCTTCTCCTGTATTTTAACTGATCAGTGTTGTTAAAAGAAGCTCTCCTTTCATACGGACTTCCTCTGGATTCCGCACTTGTGTCTTCCATTTAGGTTCTGTTTTACTTGGCATTCTTGCCAGTTCTCTTTCCCTCTTCCTACTGAACCCACCTTTTTTTCTTTCTTTTTTTAATTGAAGAATAATTAACATACTATTGTTTTAGTTTCAGGTGTACAACATAGTGATTTGATATTTATATACAGTATGAAGTGGTTACCACAGTAATTCTAGTTACCATCTGTCACCATGCAAAGTTGCTACGACATTATTGATTATATTCCCTGTGTTGTACATTACATCCCTGTGTGTTATTTATGTTATTACTGGAAGAGCTCTTAATCCCCTTTACCTATCTTGTGCATCCCTCCACTACCCTCCCCTTTGGCACCCATGAGTTCTTTGTATCTGTGAGTTTGTCTGTTTTGTTTTCTTTGTTAAATTGTTTTGTTTCTAGATTCTACATATAAATGAAATCATATGGTACTTGTCATTGTCTGATTTATTTCACTTAGCATAGTACCCTTTAGGTCCATCCGTGTTGTGCATGTGGCAAGATTTCGTTCTTTTTTTTATGGCTGAGTAATTGCGTGTGTGTGTGTGTGTGTGTGTGTGTGTATCACATCTTCTTTACCCATTCATCTGTTGATCGACTTGGCTATTATAAATAATGCTGCAGTGAACATAGGGGTGTGTATGTCTTTTCAAGGTAGTGGGTTTGTTTCTTTTTTTTTCTTTTTGGATGAATACCTGCTGGATGGTATGGTAGTTCTATTTTTAGTTCTGTGAAGCACCTCCATACTGTTTTGCTTAGCGGCTGCATCAGTTTACATTCCCAGCAGCGTATAAGGGTTCCCCTTTTCTCCACATCCTCATCAAAACTTGATATTTCTTAGGGTACCTGGCTGGCTTAGTCGGTAGAGCATGCGACTCTTCATCTTGGGGTTATGAGTTTGAGCCCCATATTAGGCATGGAGTCTACTTTAAAAAAAAAAAAAAACTTGTTATTTCTAGTCTTTTTGATAGTAGCCATTCTGACAGGTGTGTGATGGTACTATGTTGTGGCTTTGATTTGTGTTTTCCTGATGATCTTTTCATGTGTTTGTTGGCCATCTGGATGCCGCCTTTGGAAAAATGTCTATTTAGTTGACCTTACATTAGAACTTCTCTCTTTTATATGTTGGACTCAAAAGGTTGCCTCATTTGCTTCTAGAAGATCCTCAATAAGGCACTCTGTGTTTCAGTTCTGGTCTGTAGAATTCTGTAATATCAGAAATATGAGTAGCACTTGAGAACAACAGATTTCTTTTTTGAAGAAATGCTAGCCTAAGCTGATTGTGACTTGTGTGGGAAATGTTTTTATTTTTAGAAGGGACATTTCAAATGTAAATGAATCTGAAATCCTTAAATATCTTTATGTTGCAAGGTTTATATTAAGTGTATAAGGTGATGTGCTGTTTCAGCTTCAGAGAAGGAAGCCTGCTGTTGGTAATAGTGCCATCAGATGGTGGTAATTATTTGGTGGTTGTGTCTGGGTAGTTCCGCATGAGTCAAAGGCAGTGTGAAATGGCTGTACTGTTCAGATTAACCTCTGAAATGCACATATGTGTGTCATGAACCTGTTTGGAGCCTAGAAAATCAAGAAATCAGTTGAAACAGTGATCAGTCTATAAAGGGTAGTAATAAAATATTTGCATGTCCAAGTATGAAGCATCAAATGTTGTAACTACTTGGAAATTCAACTGTGAGTAGTTCTAATGTGTGGTGTTAGTGCTAGCAGTTTGCTTCATAATTAGTTTTATTATTTGATAGAAGGGAAAATATAATTTGAAAGCAGCATCTTTTTTTCTTATGGTAGCTAAAGCCCTTTGGTTAACAGAAACTTCCCTGATCTGGAATGTTAGGTTTCAAGGATTCAAAATTTGGGGATTGACAGTTCCTTAAAAATGTTTTTAACCAAATATAATTCTTTCTTAAAATATGAGTATACTTCTTGTTAAAAAGAAAAGAAATAGTTCTAAAATCCCTAACAATTTTAAAGATTAAATACTCAAGCGTAATTTGCTTTAAAAAAATATGTATGTAGAATCTTTAACTTTTTGTGCGTATGCGTTGGTAAGGGCTATAGCTGGGGCTGGATCTAGTTAAAAAGTGTTTAGGTACTTAGTATAACCCAACATAGTAACACACATAACAACTGCATTTCTCTGAGTCTTAGGTGATAGTAATTTTAATATGCATCATTGGTTTAATGATTACCTTTCTTGCAAGGAAGAGAGGTAGCGCCATTGTATTAAATGAACACATTTGGTTATATGATTCTCTTAATTTCAGAAATAGTAAAAAATGAGGAAAAAACAATGGAGGGATACGTACATTTTTCCTTTGTAAAAAAAATGTGTACATATATCTGAAATTGCTTTACCTAAGAAATTTTTAAGGTTTTACTGAATTTTATTGTGTGATGGGAAATTTTAGTAAGTGCAGTACAGTGTATGGTTTCTACTGAATGAGGCCAGATTATATCTCTTACAAGAGTAAGGAAGCAAGCATAATTGCTTTCCATTCAAATCATGTTGAATACCTAATTTATCAGTATGTACTGTAAACCTGAAAATTGTGTGTAATAGACTGTTTAGTGTCTAAAATGATCAATGTATTGGTCTCTTAAGCTTTGTCTGATATCTTAATTTTTCAGATGCAATTCCTTAATTACTGCTCAGAATGTAGCCCTTACTTTATTTTTAGAAACCTCCCATTAGTCTTGTAGTTAAGGTGGGAGTCTTTGAAGAGGATGTCTCCTTACTGAAAAGCAAATGCATTCTGTTCCTATAATGATGCTTTGACACTAGCCCTGTAATACTCTAAGGGGTTTCTCCTTGAAATAGCAAGGATATTTATCACTTAGAAATTAGTTCATTCTACAATCTTTATCTTGAAAAAAAAAAAAAGCACTTTTTAAAAAGCTTTCTTTATTTTTCTCCTTTTTTCTTTGCAGAACTTATGATTCCCTTTCTTTACAAAGAGAATGTCAATATTGGACCTTTGGGCTCTAGAAAGGAATGCTGTGTACACCTGTTAACCTCTGGATTTTGCTTTGTAGTGATCAGTGTCCTTCTAGTTCCCTCTTGATTTCCTTTTTTTTTTTTTTTTTAAAGATTATTTATTTGTGAGAGAGAGAGAGAGAGCACAAGTGGGAGGGGCAGAGGGAGAGGGAGAGAGAATCCCAAGCGGACTCTGCATTGAGCAGGGAACACACCGCAGGGCTCAATCCCACAACCCCAAGATCAGGACCCGAGCTGGAACCAAGAGTCAGACACTCAAACGACTGGGCCACCCAGGTGCCCCCTTTCTTGATTTCTAAGAGTTTTGCTTGTACTTTGTTCTGAGATGGTTTTGAGAGCAATTGAATTCTAATGCGGGCTAAGCTGTGGCTTAGTAGTAGCTTCAAAGTCATTTTTCCTTTTTAGTTTTAATTTCTCTTTTATGCTTAGAAATCAGAAGTGATTAAGAAAACAAATCCCATTTCTGACCTAAGTCTTATTTCAAGATTTTTAAAAATGTTTAATAATAGGGGCATCCGAGTGGCTCAGTCAGTTGAGCATCTGCCTTCAGCTTGGGTCATGATCCCAGTGTCCTGGCATTGAGCCCCGCATTGGGCTCCCTGCTCGGCAGGGAGTCTGCTTCTCCCTCCCCCTGCTCTTGTGTTCTTGCTCTCTCTCTCCCTCCTCTCAAATAAGTAAAATCATTTTTTTAAATGTTTAATAATACGTTTTATGTTAGTCCGTATAGCCAAAGTAAGATTATTTCAACATGAGGCTGTAGCCACATTTTGGGTAATCAGTGGCTACATGTGGCCAGTAGCCTGCCTCATTGGACAGCGCCACTCTATAAACTCTAGTATGTTGTACTATTGTTTTTTTCCTTTAAGAAATTGTATAGGATTGGTGGTGGTCTTCTTTTAAGGAATTCGTCAGTGAAACCATCTGGGAGGGTTCTTTTTTGGAAAATTTAAAATTACTGATTCCGTTTATTTTCATAGTTATAGATCTGTTCAGGTTATCTATTTCCTCTTGCGTGACTTTAGGTAATTTCAAGGAATTGGTCATTTACACTAAATTGTCAAATTTTTGCTTATAGAGTTGTTTGTAGTACCCTTTGTTATTTTAATGCTTTCTCTGTCTGTAGTGATAATCTCTCATTCTTTCTTCTTTTTTAAGATTTTATTTATTTATTTATTTATTTGAGAGAGAGAGAGAGAGAGTGCATGCACCTGGGGGGAGGAACAGAGGGAGAAGGACAAGCAGACTCCACGCTGAGGGCAGAGCCCAACATGGGGCTTGATTCCACAACCCTGAGATTGTGACGAGCCAAAATCAAGAGTCGGATGCTTACCAGCTGAGCCACCCAGGCGCCCCTCTTCTCTCATTCTTGATGTTTTGTTTCCTTCTCCTTTTTTCTTGATAGATTTTTTAATTTTATTGTTCTTTTCAGAAAAACAGCCTTTAGTTTCATTGACTTTTCTTTCTTTTTCTGTTTTCAATTATATGGATTTCTTCCTTTAATATTATTTGTCCCTTCTGCTTGATATGGATTTATTTTATTCTTTTTTTTTAAAGATTTTATTTATTTATTTATTTGACAGAGCGAGAGAGCACAAGCAGAGGGAGCAGCAGAGGGAGAGGGAGAAACATACTCCCCGCTGAGCAGGGAGCCTGATGTGGGGCTCAATCCCAGGACCCTGGGATCATGACCTGAGCTGAAGGCACATGCTAACCGACTGAGCCACCCAGGCGCCCTTGGGTTTATTTTATTCTTTTACCAGTTTCTTAAGATGGAAGCTAATGTTGACCTGAGACCTTTCTTTTATAATATAGGTGTTTAATACTCTTTTCTTAGCCTGTTTGGACTGCTGTAACAAACTTCTATAGATTAGGTGGGTTGTAAACAACAGCAATTTATTTCCCACATTCTAGAGTCTGGGAAGTCTAAGATCAAAACCCCAGCAGATTTGGTGTCTGGTGAGGGACTGCTTCCTAGTTCACAGAAGGCTGTCTTGTATGTTCTCACATGGCAGAAGGGGTAAGGGAGCTCTCTGGGTGGTTTTATTTTATTTTATTTTATTTTATTTTTGTTTTTATAAGGGCAGTAATCCCATTCTTGAAGGCTCTACCCTCACAACCTAATCATCTCCCTAGGCCCCACCTCCACATGGAATCACATTGAAGATTAGGTTTCAACATAAGAATTTGGGGACAGGGGCACAAACACTTATTTTACAGCAACTGTATATTTCCCTCTAAGCACTACTTTTAGCTATATAGCACGGATTTTGAAACATTGTATTTTTATTTTCACTCAGTTGAAAATATTTTCTAATTTCCCTTGAGATTCCCTGTTTGACCCATGGGTTATATGGAAGTGTGTTGTTTATTCCCAAATGTTTGGTGGTTTTTCTGTTATCTTGTTAATCATTTCTAGTTTCATTCCATTATGGTCAGGGAACACAGTTTATATGACTTCAGTTCTTTTAAATTTGTCAAGACGTTTTTGACCCAGGAGATATGGTCTGTCTTGTTGGTGAATATTTCATGCATACTTTAAAAGAATGTTTATTTTGCTGTTGTGCATGGAGTGTTGTATAATGTTAGTTAGATCCAGTTGGTTGAGGATGTTCAGTTTCTCTGTGTCTTTATTATTTGCTTGTTTGGTCTAATAGTTCTGTTATTGGAAAAAAAAAAAGTGTTGAAGTCTCCAGCTACAGCTTTTGATTTGCGTATTTCTTCTTTCAGTTCTGTCAGTGTTTGGTCCATATATTTTAAAGCTCAGTTGTTAGGTACATACACATTTAAAATTATGTCTTCTAAGTGAATGACCCATTTATTATTGTGTAATGTCCCCCTTTTCCCTGGTAATTTTCTTCACTCTGAAGTCTACTTTGTCTGATACTAATATAGCCATTCTAGTTTTCTTTGATTAGGGTTTGCATGATATATCCTTTTCCACCCTTTTACTTCAAACCTACCTATGTCTTATATTTGGAATTTCTAGGAGACAGCATATGGTTGGGCCATTTGTTCCCCCAGTCTGATAATCTCTGTCTTCTAATTGGTATGTTTAGACTACTCACATTTATTGTAATTATTGATATATTTGAATTAAGTTCAACCATTTTGTTTTCTGTTCTCTTATTTGAGGGACTTTTAAGTCTGTTATATCACTAAACTTATTAGTTATTTGCAGTTAAATTCTTTTAAAAGTATATTTTTTCTGGGGCACCTGGGTGGCTCAGTCAGTTAAGCATCTGCCTTCAGCTCAGGTCATGATCCCTGGGTCCTGGGATCGAGTCCCACCTTGGGCTCCTTGCTCAGCTGAGAGTCTGCTTCTCCCTTTCCCTCTGCTGTTCTCCCTGCTTGTACTCTCTCTCTCTGTCAAATAAATAAAACCTAAAAAGAGGTGTATTTTTTCTGACAATAAAAGAAATATAGAACTTAGAGAATACAAAAAAATATAAAGAACAAAACAAAACATTTACTCTACTGATATAAACACTGTTAATGTATGTATCCAATATTAAAAACAAAAAAAATTTATTTTTCAAATTTGATGTTATGGTACAGATAGTTGTGTAAACTACTTTTTTTCCTACTCACTAATATTTTAGGATCATTCTCCTGTTATTAAATACTTTCAAAAGCACAATTTTTAGTAGTTGAATACCATTTCATTGGATTACTATTAATCAAAATTTGTAGATAATTCTTTTTTTTTTTTTTTAAGAGCAGGAGAGAAACAGAGACTGGAGCAGGAAGGGGCAGACGGCGAGGTAGAGAGAGAATCTTAAGCAGGCTCCATGCCCAGAGTGGAGCCCTACATGGGGCTTGATTTCACATCCCAGAGGTCATGACCTGAGCTGAAATCAAGAGTCAGACACTTAACCAGTTGAGCCACCCTGGCTGCCCTAGATAATTCTTTAAAAAAAAAAATTGCGGTAAAATTCTAAAGTTACAACTTTATGGCATTTAGTACAGGCACAGTATTGTGCAGTCATCAACTATTTAGTTCCCACACATTTTTAGCACCCCTAAAGGAAACCCCATACCCATTAAACAGTCACTCTCTATTGTCACAGCCTCTGGCAACCACTAATGTGCTTTCTATCTCTGTGGGTCCTTGATTCTTTTTGCTGAGGTGGGGCAAAGTGTATAAATAGTGATCAAATACTAAATGTATTAGGCAGGGGCTCCTGGGTGGCTCAGTTGTTAAGTCTGCCTTCAGCTCAGGGCGTGATCCCAGGGTGCTGGGATCGAGCCTGCGTCAGAGTCCCTGCTCAATGGGGAGCCTGCTTCTTCTTCTCCCGCTCCCCCCTGCTTGTGCTCTCTTGTTCTGTCAGATAAATAAATAAAATCTTAAAAAAAAAAAATCCATAAGCCTCTAGGCAGGCCAACTAAGATAAAAAAGAAGACACAAATTACTAAAATAAGAAATGAAAGAAGGAACATTACTACAGATCCCATGGACATTAAAAGGATAATAAAGGCATATTATGAGCAACTCTGTGCCTAGATGTAATAGACCAATTCCTTGAAAGATACAATCTGCCAAAGCTTACACAGGAAGAAATAGAAAATATGAGTATGCTTTTATCTATTAAAGAAATTGAATCAACAATAACCTTACAAAACAGAAAGCACCAGGCTCAGATGGGTTTACTGGGAATTCTACCAAACACTTAAGAAAGAAATTATACTACTTATCTAGAATCTCTTCCAGAAGACAGAAGCAGAGGGAATACTTCCTAACTCATTCTGTGAGACCAGCATTATTCTAATACCAAAATCAGACAGAGGTATTATAAGAAAAGAAGACCAAAGACTGTTATCTCTCATGAACATAGATGCTAATATCCCTTTTTTTTTTTTAAAGATTTTATTTATTAGAGAGGAAGAGAGTGAGCAGAAGCAGGGGGAGGGGCAGAGAGAGAAGCAGACTCCGTGCTGAGTAGGGAGCCCGACATGGGACCCTGAGATCGTGACCTGAGTGGAAGGCAGATGCTTAACCAAGTGAGCCACCCAGGTGCCCCTAGACGCTAATATTTTTAACGAAATAAAGCAAACCCAATCCAACAATGTATAAAAATAATTATACATACTATGATAAGAAGAATTTATACCAGATGTACAAGTCTGGTTCACCACTCAACAATCAATGAATGTAATCCATTACCTCAAGAGGCTAAGAAGAAAAATGACATATTCTCATCAATAGATGCAGGAAAACCATTTGTCAAAATCCAGCACCCATTCATGGTTAAACTATTGGAAAACTATGAATAGAGGGGAATTTTCTCTACTTGATAAAGAATATCTATAAAAAACCTCCAGCTAACATCATAATAGTTAGAAATTAGAAACTTTCCCTCTAAGATCAGAAATAAGGCAAGGAAGAGGCATCATACTGGAAGTTCTAGCTAATGCGATAAGACAGTGAAAAGAAATAAGGTATATAGGTTGGGAAGGAAGAGCTAAAACCGTACTTTTTTGCAGATGACATGATTATCTATGTAGATAATCTGAAAAATGACAAAACTCTTGGAACTAATAAGCAATTATAACAAAGTTGCAAGATACAAAGTTAATATGTAAAAGTCAACCACTTTCCTACATACTAGCAATGAACAACTTGAATTTGAAATTAAAAGCACATTACTGTTTATGTTAGCCTCCCCCCAAAATGAAATACCTAAGTATAAATCTATCACAATATGAACAAGGTTTATATGAGGAAAACAACACAGCTCTGATGAAAGAAATCAAAGAATTAAGTAAGTCTTAGAGAGGTTTTCCATGTTCACTGGTAGGAAGACAATATCTTCAAGATGCTATTTCTTTCCAGCTTGATCTTAGATTCAACACATTCTCATTCAAAATTCCAGCAAGTTTTTGTGTGGATATCAACTGATTGATCCTAAATTTTATATGAAGATGCAAAAGACCCAGAATAGCCAGCTCACATTGGAGAAAGAGAAAGGTGGAGAAATGACACTCCCTGACTTCAAGACTTGCTATGTAAAGCCACAGTGATCAAGACCATTTGGTATTGGTGAAAGAAGAAAGAAATAGATCAATAGAACAGAATAGAAAGTCCAGAAATGGATACAAATAGAGTCAGCTGATCTTTGATAAAGAAGCAAAGACAATGGAGAAAAGATAGTCTTTCAACAGATAGTGCTGGATCAACTAGGTGTCGACATGCAAAGAAATGAATCTAAACACAGACCTTATATTCTTTGCAAAAATTAACTCAAAATGTGTCATAAACCTACATGTAAAATAGATATCGCACCAGAGAAGGTATACAGGTCACATATAAGTATATGAAAAGATGTTCATTATCATGTCAGAGAATTGTAAATTAAATTAAAGCAAGTTGCTAGTATCCACCTATTAGAATGCCCCAAATCCAGAATATTGACAACACCAAGTGCTGGTGAGGATGTGAAGCCACAGGAACTCTCATTTATTGTGGGTGTGAATGCACAGTGAATGTACAGTCGCTTTGGAAGGCAGTTTGGCAGTTTCTTATAAAACTAAAATACTCCTGTGTTTATAACTGTTTTATTCATAATTGCAAAAGCTTGGAAGCAACCAAGATGTCTATCAGTAGGTAAATGAGTAAATAAACTGAGGTACATCCAGACAATGGAATACTTCCAGAACTAAAAAGAAATGAGCTTTCAGTCCATGAAAAGGCATGGAGAAACTTTAAATGCATATCTCGAAGTGAAAGAAGCCAATTTGAAAAGGCTACATCCTGTGTAATTCCTATATGACATTCTGGAAAAGGCAAAACTGGAGACATTAAAAAGATCAGTGATGGCCAGGGTTTGGGGGAGGGAGGGATGAATAGGCAGAACACAGAGGATTTTTAGGACGGTGAAGTTATTCTGTATGGTACCATAGTGGTGGATACACATCATTATGCGTTTATCAAAACCCATGGAATGTACAACACCAAGGTGACCTCTAATATAAACTATGGACTTGGGTCATAGTGCTGTGCCTGTGTGGGTTCATTGATTATAAAAAGTGTCACTTTGGTGTGGACTGTTGATAGTGGAGGAGGCTGTACATATGTGCAGAGAGTGTACATGCTTCTTCCCAGTTTTGCTGTGAACCTGAAAACTGCTCTGAAAAATAAAGTCTGGAAAAATAGTAAAGTCTGGAAAAATAGTGAAGTCTATAAAAATGCTTCTTAATAATAAACATTAGAAAATAACCTTATTTTAACTAAATAGATTCAGATTGGTGGCGGGAAAAAGGCACCACATTTCCAGACTGCAATAAAATAAGCATAAACTCTGGTTGAGTGTGACTTGTGCAGTTTGGCATGAGTGAGGGTTCTGTGTGGGACAGAATGGGAAATGGATTGGAGGTGTGTACTCTGAGGAATATTTACACCACCAGTCATCTGGAAGAGAGATGAGTAGCAGGCCGTCATGGCCCAGACTAAGGGGCCAAAGAGGGGCATCTTTATATGCTATGTACCTCAGATGTGAGCGAGTGGGGAGATTGACTTTCTTTTGTAGGATTGAGAAGTCCAGATGGTCGTGAGTGAGCCCTAAGATCCCTTGTGTGTGGACGTTGCTAGACCTACTTCAGTTTAGGGATGAGTACTCATTCATTTCTCCAAAGCTCTCTGCCCACATCTGAGCCAGGAAGATAATTTGGCCTATTAAGAGGCTGCAATGGAAATGAAGAGGACAGGGTGCTCGTGCAAGTTGTGCCAGACCAAAGAAATGAAGGAGAAAGTGAAAAATGCGCAGAGGAGGAGAATGAAGAAACATTTAGAAAGTTCTGCTTTGTCACTGTCTTTGACTCTGACTTGTCAGTGAATTCACGTGATGTCTGTAATGTAATTCTCTTCGGAGAGAACGTTGAGGGGGAGGGGTTTTGTTTTGCTGGTTCTTGCATTGGCCCTGCTTGGGTGGTGATGTTGACAGGCAGCAGTTTCTCTGAAGCCAGAAACAAAGCCTGTCCTCTTTTAGGAGGAGGGGGAAGGGAGAGCAGAGTTACTGTAGTGTATTACCAGATCTCTAGGACAGAAAAGCTTTCACCAGGAATAACTAGTTACCATCAGTAATGCTGTTTTATACTTTTTATCCATAATTACTTCAAAGATAAGGTTTGAATTTCCAAAAAAGACAAATGGGGCCTATGTCTTGTTATGCTTAAAGTATTCAAAACATACGTAGTAACTCCATAGAAAGGTATCAGAGTCCTTAATTAAACTTCATCTTAGAAGCATGTGTACAAAGAGGAATGGCCTTTTTTAAAAAAAGATATTTAAGTTTGAATTAGGTAAGTCAGTTGGTAGTCTTAAAATTTGACTTTCTGATGAACTAAATACTTACTTGGAAGTACTTATGCTCACATACTTCTATTTTACACTATCCTTTGATAAAAATAACTGTAAATACCAAGAAGTTCCAAGTGTGTCCCAGTCAGACTGGTTGAGAAATTCAGCAGTAGTAGTGAAACAATAAGAACACCAGCCATCTTTCTACCTATTTGCATATAAAATGGATAATATTTAAATATTAAGTCCTTTTATCCAGTGTTACATTTAAGTGCTTTTCAACATAACTGCCAAAATGATTGTTAAAATGTCAGGTTAATCTGTGTATTTTTATGCCCGTTTCTTAAGTTTGGCTATTAATGTGCTGTAGCTATAGTTTTGGTTCCCTGCATTATTCTTAAACCTAATTGTACTTAAATTTACATTAGTACTTTAAGTTGCTTCAGTGTACTTGAAATCTATCTTAATTTTCTGCAGTTGTGCTATTACCCACTCAGATTATGCTTTATTAGTAAGCTATAGAAGTTTAAGTAATGAGGATGTTAATATTTCCATCTCTTCTGCCAAGAATAGTTGTCTCCGGGGGCGCCTGGGTGGCACAGCGGTTAAGCGTCTGCCTTTGGCTCGGGGTGTGATTCCGGCGTTACGGAATCGAGCCCCACATCAGGCTCCTCCACTATGAGCCTGCTTCTTCCTCTCCCACTCCCCCTACTTGTGTTCCCTCTCTCGCTGGCTGTCTCTATCTCTGTCAAATAAATAAATAAAATCTTTAAAAAAAAAAAAAAAGAATAGTTGTCTCCCCGTTAACTATTATCTATTTCCTTGTTGGTGGAACACTCAAAACTGACCAGGGGTGGGAGTGCTGCATGGTGTTTCAGATAAGCGCTAGATTAGGATTCAAAAGAGCTGACTTCTGTTCTTGTTTTTAATTCTGCCACATAATATATTACTGATTGGCCTTGAACAAGGACTGACTTAAAGTTACTCGGCCTCAGGATATTTTTTGCTTATTTGTTTTAATTGTGGTGAAATACGCGTTAACAAAATTTACCATCTTAACCATTTTTAAGTATACAATTTAGTGGCATTAAGTACATTCACATTGTTATGCAACCGTCATCACCATCTACCTCTAGTATTTTTATCTTGCAAAACTGAAACTCTGTACCCGTGAAATAATAACTTCTCATTTCTCTCTGTAGCCCTTGACATCGCCATCCTACTTTCTGTCTCTATGAATTTGACTCTTCTAGGTACCTCATGTAAGTGGTATCATATAATATTACAGTATTTGTCCTTTTGTGACTGGCTTATTTCATTTAGCATAATGTCCTGAAGGTTCATCCAAGTTGTAGCATGGTTCAGAAGTTCCTTCCTTTTTAAGGTTGAATAATACTCAATTATATGTATATACCACACTTTTAGAATGCATTCATACATCTTTGGACACTTGGATTGCTTCTACCTTTTGATATTACGAATAATGTGCTGTGAATATGGGTATAGAAATATTTCTTTGAGAGCCTACTTTTAGTTCTTTGGGGATCTACCTAGAAGTGGAATTGCTGAACCATATGACAGTTGTATTTTTAATTTTTTGAGGAACTGATGTACTGTTTTCATAGCGACTATACCATTTTACTCTCCCACCAACAGTGCACAAGAGTTCCAATTTCTCCACATCCTTGCCAACACTTGTTATTTTCTGTTTTTTGATAGTAGGCATCCTAATGGGTGTGAGGTGGTATCTCGTAGTTTTGATCTGCATTTCCCTAATGATTAGTGATGTTGAGCATCTTTTCATGTGCTTGTTGCCCATTCAGCTTGCCTATTCAAGTCATTTTTTAATCATTTTCTTTTTTTAAAGATTTTATTTATTTGTGAGAGAAATTGAGAGTGAGCACAAGTGGGTGGAGGGGCAGAGGAAGAGGGAGAAACAGACTCCCGGCTGAGCAGGGGGCCTGATACGGGGCTCCATCCTGGACCCTGAGACCATGACCTGAGCCAAAGGCAGACGCTTAACTGACTGAGCCCTCCGGGTACCCCAGGTTTTTGGGGTTTTTTCAGTAGTAGTTCTTTATATATTCTGGGTGTTAACCCCTTATGAAATACGCAGTTTGTACATACTTTCTCTCTTCTATGGGTTGCCTTTTCACTTTGTTGTGTCCTTTGATACACAAAGGTTTTAATTTGATGTAGTCCAATGTATTTTTTCTTTGGTTGCCTGTGCTTTTTTTTGTCATATCCAGGAAATGATTCCCAAATCCAATGTCATGGAGCTTCCTCTCTCTGTTTTCTTCTAAGAGTTTTATAGTTTAGGCTGTGATGTTTAGGTCTTTGATCCATTTTGAGTTAATTTTTGTGAATGGTATGAGGTAAGTGTCAAACTTTATTATTTTGCATATGATATTCAGTTTTCCCAATACCATTTGTTGAAAAGACTGTCCTTTCCGCTTTGAATGGCTTTGCCTGTTTTGTCGGAAATCATTTGACCATATATGTGAGGGTTTGTTTCTGAACTCTCTTCTCTTCTGTTGGTCTGTATATCTTTTTAACAATACCACACTGTTTTGATTATTGTAGTGCTATGATAAGTTGTGAAATCAGGAATTGTGAGACTTCCAGCTTCCTTCTTTTTCAAAATTGTTTTGGCTATTGAAAATTGTTATTGCTTTAGTGATGCTAAGAGCAATCAAAGGGTTCAAGTAGTGATAGCCTGATCCCTCCATTGCAGAGGTCCTCCGGGTCAACCAGCCTTTGCCTAATGGTTTCATTCATTGATGATTATTGCCTGAATCATTTTGTCAGGGGTTACAAAGTGATTATTTCTTCTACATACATTAGCTGGAGTAGTTCTGGGATAAAAAAAAAAAAGTTTTCTTCATCAACAATGACATTCTGAAATTCAGTTTTATAATAAGGCTAGATTAAATGCTTTATTCTTTACCTTTAATTGCTAGTTTTTAGAGGAAGGAGTTGGTGCTCTAGTTGCTTTCAGTGAAACTAATGATCGAGGAGGGACAGTTTAAGGTTATATACCCTTACAGGTATCCTAAACTCTTAGATTTCATATATGAAACCTATTTTAGTTCATTGTAGTTAGGGGCCCAAGAATCTGTATTTTTCACACGCAAGCCCCATGATGGTGATGTAGGTGGTCTGCAGAGCAGACTGCTATAAAGTAATATCACTGGTTACTGTTTGTTGTGTTGTCTTCCATGCCACAGGTGGTGGTCACTGACAAGTTAATGCCCAATCTTATCAAAGTAATTGATTTTTTAAATTACGGCATTAAATGTTAACTTGCCTAAGTAAGGAGGTCTTTTCTGCTTTTTGTTTTACTGTTATGGTTACGGTCCTTTAGCTATAGTTAGACAAAGCCGATCATCAGACATTACTCTTAACATTGACTGACTTCCAACAGGGCAACACAGTAAACATTTTTTTTTTAAGATTTTATTTATTTATTTGTCAGAGAGAGAGAGCGCGCGCACAAACAGGGGGAGAGTCAGGCAGAGGGAGAAGCAGGCTCCCTGAGCACCGAGCCCATTGCGGGACTCAATCCCAGGACCCCAGGATCATGACCTGAGCTGAAGGCAGACACTTAACCGACTGAGCCACCCAGGCGTCCCTTTTTGTTTGTTTTTTAATGCTACGTACTTAAATGGTGCTAAGTAATTGTGCATAAATAACTTGCTGTTTATTGTGCATCTGTCCTGTGCCACTCACCATCCTACAGAATTTATCTCCAGTCCTTACTCTGTCTCCCTTTGACCTAGGTTTGTTTGTTTGTTTTTGTTTTCTTTTTGTTGTTTGTTATTGTTTGTTTTTTTCAGTATCTAAGGCATTTCTTCTATTGCTCAGTCACAATTTAGGAATGATATATTTAGAGGAGTCTCCCATTACTGCCTCCTTCAGCCAGATACCCATTTTTATTTATTCATTTATGGATTATCTGTACAGTGTTGTTTGTTTTGCTTTGTCTTGCAAATACTAGCCAATATATGTAATTTTGATCCTTTCCTTACACAAAAGTATCATAACTGTATAGATACTGATCTGCATCTTACTTTTTCCCCCCCTCACTTAATAATATATTCTGGAGATCACTCTAGAAATCTTCATTCCATTTTATGGCTGTGGAGTATCCCTTCAGGTAGATGTGTCCTCATTTATCCAGCCAGTCACTACTGATGGACATTCAGGTTTCTAAAAATTTCTTGCTTTTACGTATAATGTAGTGCTGTTATTTCCTCCAGCTTCTTCCCCATTTCGCTGCTCTCCTTCATAGCAAAACACCTTGGAAAATTTTGAATCAGTAATGGCTATCTTCACCTCGTTTTCTGGATTCCTAAATTTTTTCCATCAGGCTTCTGTCCCCACCAATCCATTGAAACTGCTCTTTTCAAAACACCAGGGACCTACATGATGCTACCTCCAATGCTTTGTTCTCACTTCTCAGCCTTACTTGAATTATTTGCTGCGCGGGACCCAATCAATGACTCCGTCCTCCTTGAAACACTTGTGACTAGGCTTCTGGAACACCATATACTCCTGGGTTTTCTTAATTCTTGAGGCTGTTCCCCGCCCCCCCCCCCTTGTCATTGAATGAATGCATTCCTCTTTCCTGTGGTATCAGCTGATGGCTGGGCCTGCTCGGCCCACTTCAGGGGAGGGCTGTCTGTACAAGCAGGGGAGTAGGAAGGGGTGGAGTCTCTGCATCTAGAAGTTGAGGCTGAGAGCCAGGAGAGAGGAAGGCTTCTGGTTTCAAAGGTCACCTGAAACAAGCCCAAAGTCTGACACAACCAGAATTTATTGGTGTAATACGGTGAGGGCAGGTTCCCCAGGGGAACTGTGGAATGCCACACAACAAGAGGGAGAAGGGAAGTGGCCTTCATAAGGTTTGGGTTCCTTCATAAGGTTTGGGTTCACGCTCTAAGGGAAATGGGGGTCAATTTTGGATTGGTTGCTATTTCTGAGGCAGGATTAGAAGGGAGGATTAATTAGGGTTTGGGTGCTATCTTGGGCAGTTTAACAATTAACAATCCTTAGTAATCGATGCTACAACAAAATGGGTCTGGGGGCATCATTGGTAAGAAAGCAGTAGTCAGAGGATTGTTAGAGCATTTTATAGCCACTACAGGACCTTGGGAGAAATTATGTTTTCTCTTACCTTTGCACCTGCCTTTTCCGGCAAGTGTCTGTCCTTCCAGCCCAGTTAAGGGCAGGGTTTTTTTCTTTTTCATTCTGAGCTGATTTTCATCTTTGATCTCAGATGTTTTTACTCTTTTAGTTCCATGGCACTGATGTCCTGGATTTGGGAGTAGAGGTTCTTGTTTCCTAAGACTGAAGCCAGTTTAAATGGTCACTCTAGCCCCGCCCCCCCAAATTAAGGTAAAAGCTCATAATTTTTTTAAAAATTTTTTTTAAATGTATTTGACAGAGATAGAGACAGCCAGCGAGAGAGGGAACACAAGCAGGGGGAGTGGGAGAGGAAGAAGCAGGCTCATAGCGGAGGAGCCTGATGTGGGGCTCGATCCCGTAACGCCGGGATCACGCCCTGAGCCGAAGGCAGACGCCCAACTGCTGTGCCACCCAGGCGCCCCAAGCTCATAATTTTTAAATAGGGCATGATTACCTTCGAGGTATGAAGTAGGAATAGTTTCTTTGTTTTTGCCATTTCAGCTTTTCTTTTTGAGCCCCTCACCCTATTAGGGGCCCCAGGGACCCTTCACCATCTCATCTTATCCAGGCTTTCACTGTTTTTCTTAAGCCTTTTTCTTCTTCGCTTTGTGAACTTGTGCCTGGTGGTTGATTTGATGAGTTTAAGGTAGCTTAATATAGTCCTTTGGGGGGCATTTGCATTTTAAAAGGAAATTCCTGAGAATAATACTGAAACCAAGGAACAAGGTTCTAATGCATTTGTGGCAAGGTGGGGTGGGAAGTGAGGATGGGTAGGGAACAGAGTTTGAGCCGAGGCATGACTCAGAACAGCTGATGAACTGGAGCCTGGCTCTACCCTTTTCCCCCTTAGATGTTGAGGTAGGTGGTGTGTTGATCAGACAAAGCGAAAGTATCTGAGTGCCTGGGCATTGTCATGGCAGCTCTGTGTTGAGTAAATAATGTGTAAACGTAGACTAGAAGTTGAGACTAGGCAGATTAGTGCTGACAGTTGGAAGTGCCTCCTTTTCCCAGTGGTACACACACACTGCTGCCTCGGTAGTTCCAAGAGACCGACACGAACATGTTGAGACGTGCTCATAATACTGACCTTTGCACTGCTTGCTGTCTAGGATTGTTTCAGTCCATAGGCTGGCAGTGCTCAAAGTCTTCTTGCAAGCCTCCATCACAGGAGGTAGGCAGTACGTTCTCAGCTCTCCTGTGGAGATGAAATGTGAACCTATAGCTTGTAGCCAAGCGGTTGACTAGAGCTTGTGTACGTCTCCAGATCCAAGCTGTTTCTTAACCCTCAGGGCAAATGTGAGGGTCCTGTTGTGCTTTGAAGATGCATTGAACTTTAGGAAGGATTTGAATCCACATCTCCAAACCTAGATGTGACCTCCATGGTTGTCTTCCGTGTGCGTGCTGACTAAAGCCAGGCTGTGTCTCCTGGCGTTGTGGCATTCTTGTCTCACGACTCCTTGGGACAAGCCCAAGGTGTTTGCTCTAGGGATCAGAAGCCTACAAGATGTCAGTCCTAGCCACAGTTTGAACCACTTCGAGGTGTCTTTGTAAACCGAATTTGTAAAAGTTGTGCTTTCTTAAGTCCCCTGGCCTTTTCTCTTGGGAAGCCCAGACCCAAGTGGAACATATCGATGCGGCAGATTATTGCTTTCTTTAAGTGACTTCTGTCTGCATCTTGTGCAGGCCAGATGCATGCTCTGGAAGACATTGGGCAGCTTCAGCCTAACATGCACGTCAAGATGATGGCTCGTTTGTATAGTTGTTGCTGTTCCCTCTGTCTGAAAACTATTAACTGGCCCTTGCTGCTGTACTGAGAAGGGGCTGCACAGGAAAAGAGAGCATATAGGAGTGAACTCATGTGTCTAGTTTTAAATGGATGTCTTGTTAGAATGAAGACGTCAACATTGGCGCATTACTGTTAACTGAACTCCAGACTTTATTTAGATTTTTTTTGTTTTTTAAATATGGAACACTTCATGAATTTGCATGTCATCCTTGCGCAGGGGCCATGCTAATCTCTATATCGTTCCAATTTTAGTGTATGTGCTGCCAAAGTGAGCACAGACTTTATTTAGATTTTGTCAGTTCTATTCATGACCTCTTTCTGTTCCCAGAATCCAGTCTCTGGTACCACATTACGTGTAGTTGTCTTATCTTTCAGTCTCCTCTGATCTGTGACAGTTTCTCGGTCTTTTCTGTTTCTCATGACCTGTGACCATTTGGAGGAATACTGGCAGGTATCCTTTATAATGTACCCCAGTTTGAGCTTTTCCGATGTTTTCCTCAATTTAGACTGATGTTATAGATTTGGGGAAGAATACTACAGAGGTGAAGTGCCTTACCAGGGGTTCCTGATATTTATATAACATCACTGGTGATATTAGCATTGGCCACTTGATTAAATTGTTTGGTTGCCAGTTTCTCCATTGTAAAGTTACTACTTTCCTCTTTCCGTACTCTGTTCTTTGGAAGTAAATTACTAAGTTTGTCCCACACTCAGGATGGGTTGGGGGATTTATAGAATTAAGCTCCATCTCTTAGAAGGGGGAGTATCTATATATATTATTTGCAGTTCTTATGTAAAGAAATTTGTCTCTAATTGCCCGTTTGTTTAGTCATTTATTTATATCACTATGGACTCATGTGTATCTATTTTATACTTTGAGTTATAATCCAATACTACGTTATTTGTTTTATCGCTCAAATTATTCCAGCTTTGGCCAGAAGGAGCTCTTTTCAGGTATCTCCTGGATCCCTGTGACATAACTCCTGTCCCTTTGTTTGTTGTTGTTGTTTTTTAACACTTTCTTACTTTCTGATACTACAAAGATATTCCAGGCTCATCTTATATTTTCCATGTCTTAGCCCCAGCATCAGCCATTTCTCTGAGGAACGCTTGTTTTTTGTTTTTTGTTTTTTTTTGAGAATGCTATTCAGAAACTACTGGGCACTGGGAATGTTCAGTGCTATTAGACTGTCGTTACTTCTAGGCCTTCTCAACAGGTAGAGCTGGGTAACGTGTGTACGCATGCTAAACTCTGTAAAGAGATGGATCTATTATTGTTTCGTCATCTTTATATATATTAAGATAAACATGAGTTGATACTGATGTCTCTGACTTTAATCCAGTACCACGGAGTTCATTTTAGAATGCCTTCCTTTCTTTCTCATCTGTAATATCCTTCTTCAACAATGAGAAACCTTGCTCCCAGCATTTCACTATTCATTTACTTATTCAACCCCAGTATACGTGTACCCATGTTGTGCATGTATTATAACCCATACCCCCACAAGAAACAAACTTACCAGTTTGCATATTGTATTGATTTTTAGCAATTCTATTGTGGTGGACAAATAGGTGTTTGTTTATGTTTATCATGTGATTTGATCTGTGATTCTCACATTCAGATATATGCAATTTTTTTTTAACATTCCTGCCATAATCTGAGATGTCTTTGTACTTCAGCATGGTTCATTAAGATTATGGAGTTGGGCTTCAAGTAAAATATTTTCCTTTTTTTTTTTAATGCAGGGCTTGAACTCATGACCCCAAGATCAGGACCTGAGCCGAGATCAAAAGTTGGATGCCCAACCAACTGAGCCACCCAGGAGCCCCAAAATATTTTCCTTTTACTCTGCATTTCTAATATTCTAAAATAAAAAGTTCATGTTCTCTCTTTAGTAATTTATTATACATTTCTACAAAAGGAAGTTTATACTTATTAAAGTTACGTACTTACTAAAGGTTTTGTATGTAAAAGGGACAAGTTGACTGAAACTATTTATAGTACCATCTAGCTCCAAAGTCCTGGCTCAGGAGCGCCTGGGTGGCTCAGTTGGTTAAATGTCTGCCTTCAGCTCAGGTCATGATCCCGGGGTCCTGGGATCGAGCCCCACATCGGGCTCCCTGCTCGGCGGGAGGCCTGCTTCTCCCTCTCCCCTACCTGTTGCTCCCCCTACTTGTGTTCTTTCTCTCTGTCAAATAAAATCTTAAAAACAAACAAACAAACAAAAAACCAAAGTCCTGGCTCAGGTGGTTTTTGAAAAACATCTTAAGGGAAGACATTCTAAAATCAGTTTCTCCATTTGCTTACTAACCCCTGAATGTGTCAGCTTGGCACTTGATTCTACGTTATTGGCTACTTTTCTAGGACATCCCGTTGGCCCATTCTTGTTATTGGTACCAAAGATCATATGTGTTTGTGGGTAAAGATACTATGGCCTGGAAAATGGGCTGTAGTTCCCTAGGTTCTTGGTTCCCAAGTTCCTGTTGAGGAAAAATGAGTATGAGTTGTAAAAGCTATTCTGAGAGTTGAGTGTTCTTGTTCTTCATGTAAGTTGGCTTTTAACTTGAAGTCCGATCTTGGGCCCATCACTTCTACCTCCAGATCCTTTATGTAGAAAGTGCAGCCATTCCATTAGATGACCCCTAAGATTCCTTACAGCTATGATTTTATCATCACAAATAGTAAAATATGTGGCTGACAGTTCTTATCTCAGTAATTAAGGCATTCTGGCAAGAATTGGAAATGGTCAGCCTCTCTGAAACAAGCTTATCTGGTCCATTTTTATCACCCTTTTTATTTGATTAACACACTCATTCACACTGTGCACAGGATGAACACATTCTAAAACAGGAGGGCCAGCGGTAGTACCTAGATGGGTCAGATTGCACTGTGTAGAAGGAATATTTTGCTGTTCATACTGACCCATCATGGTAATAACTTGGGAGGATCAGAATTAGAGTGTTCATTGTTGGTGTTTATGAATCAGTGGTTTCTTAAATGGCCTTCTCTTTAGAGGTACTGTGTAAAATCTGTGAGCAGTACAGAAGAATAGCCAAGGTGAGAGAGTGCAGTGGCTTATGTCTGATATGGCCCAATGAGCTATGTGAAAGAAGCTTTAGTTCTTAAAGCCAGGGGGGAAAGTGTCACTAGTCTCATACACTGATAACAGTCTTCAGAAGACTGTCCTTTCTCTTCTCATAAGCATTTAGTGTCCTGAGCACAGTGAAGGAGGCATATGACCTGTAACTGAGTATGTGAAACATATCATGTACTTACAAAAGGACTGGAAAAGAGACGGTAAGAGAGAAGTAAGAATTAATGTACTGTAAGATAGGGCACATCAATTTGGGAAAAGCAAAGAACAGAGTGAAGAGATGTTGCCTTTGGTTAGAACGCGAGGCTAGGAAGGCATGGAATGAATCTCCCTCAGCTGCCTGCCACTGAACTGTTCTTTAAGGCCTACGTCATGTTGGTTGATGAGCTGGACTTAGAGCTTTGAATGAAAGTCCTCTGCCCCAGCATTCCTGGCACCATCCCACGTTTCCGAGCGAAGTGGCGTGCTGCCTATCCCGGGTTCCAGCGTTAGCAGGTTGAGCTTCTGTGGCACTAGTTTACATGAGGACTCACATATGCCATCATGAAAAGCGTCTGGAATGGATTACCATTCCTTGGTGTCCTGCTTGTGCCGCTAGTGGCTGCAGAGTTGCAAATTCCAGAAGTGAACAGCAGATGTCACTGCGTCTCCACTTACTGGGCTTCTGGCTCCTAGCTGTTCACAGACGACCAAGTTTTTATGGAGCTCGCAAACCACTGAACACAGAGTATTTAAGGCCTTCATTAGAGACCGAACCCAGATTGAAAATTGAGAATAAGCACAGCCCAAGAGGGTTTTCCTTGTTTTCTTTCACTATTCTTTTTAGTGTTTGTGGGTTTTTTTTTTCCCCTATTCTTAATATTATCTGTATTTTGGTGTAGGTAACTGATGAAATTTATTAGCCTTTTCTTATCAATCATTCAGCAGTTATTTAGGAGCCTTGGACAACTTTTCACATTTGTTTCAGCTGGGTTTACACTTAAAAGCTTCTGGGCCTTACTGTAGCTTGCTTTTTAAAAGCTTTCCAGCAGGAAAGTTGATGTCACTGTTTTCTAAATTGAGGTGCAGAACATCAAATGAAACTGTCTCTTTATTCTTCTGTTTGAACCTTTGGCTTCGGCAGTTGAGGAAATAACTGAATTATGACCAAAAGTCCTGTGGTGCATCTTTTTAAAACAAATCTCTTATGGTTTCAGTGTAGATGGTGGGGTTTCCCTATATGACAAAGGCAAAGTTGGTGTTAAATTAGGTTATTTTAGAAGGTGTTAAATTAGATTAAATTAGAATATATTTAGAGTATATTTTAGAATATATTTAGAAATATATTAATATTTAGAAATATTAAATTTTTGGCATCCTTTGATCACATAGATCATTAGAGAAAAAAACCCAGGTGATACTTGCCTTAATAGTCGGGGTTAGTGCTGGTTTACACGTGTGTCCTGCTGTCGTTATTGTTTCCCCCTTTACTCTCAGTTGTCCTAGTTTGGACGATATGTTGTCACTCTAAATTGCTCAAAGAGGTGGGGGAGGGGGTCGTTGATAGGTTGCAATTCTAGGAATTATAAGTATCTTTTGGCTTAAGAATTATGCCTGCCTTGAGTTTTCTAAGTTACATACATTCAAGCTAAAGCAAAAACCACAAAGAGCTTATAATTCTGGGAAAACAGTTTTTAGGTTTCTATCTATAGATCATTGTTCTCTGGAGCAGTGATTTCCAAATATGGCTGTGCATCAGAATCAACTGGTAACCTTTTAACAAATACTTTCACGGGTCTTACCATAGACCTGTACTGAAAGTGTACTGGAGTTTGAACATGACATTACCAAAAATGTAGAAATGCATGCAGTGCAAATGTACTAGGCTACTTTGTCAGCTTGCTTTTAAAATTAGCACATAAAAAGACATTTCTTCCTATGGTTTGGGTGGCATTTGGGGGTTCTGGTGGTGGCTGCTTTGAGCCTTGAGGGTATGCCTGTCATTGACATGAGTTGCCTTTTTGTTTCAGATGTCATCTGGGTGATTCTCAGTGTGGAGGTGGGTGGACTTTTAGGAGTAACGCAGCAGCTGTCATCTTTTGAAACGGAGTTCAACACACAGCCACATCGCAAGGTAGAAGGAAACTTCAACCCGTTTGCCTCTCCCCAAAAGAACCGACAATCAGATGAAAACAACTTAAAAGACCCTGGGGGTTCCGGGTTCGACTCGATCAGCAAAAACACATGGGCTCCTGCTCCTGACCAAACCGAGCAAGATGAGAATAGACTCTCACAGAACTCTGTAAATCTGTCCCCCAGCAGTCACGCAAACAACTTATCAGTAGTGACTTACAGTAAGGTAGGTGCCCTCGGAGAAGAGGAGAAGGGGTAGGTGGTGGGCCTTGGGATTTGTGATACCCTTTCATGGCAAACCTAGAAGCCTAGAATGTTCTTTAAGACTGCTTAGCTCTCCTGCCAACAGCAACAATACAAAAACCTACCCCTTCTCCCCTCCCCCCCCCCAGTCTTCCTGTCCTGTGGATGTTACTTTATCCACATTTATAATTTACTACTGTCTCTCTGCTCTGGTTTGGGTGTTGAAAGAACAAAGCTTTTTACCTTTAACATTTAAAAAAAAAAAAGAAAGTCAAAATATCACCAGCTCTCCTTCCAGTGTAAATGTATACTAAGCCTAGAACAACAACATGCTTTTGGAATTGCTTCCTACTTTGTTGTTTTTGTTTTGGCTTTGGGTGGGGCTTTGTTTTTCCAAGGAAAAAAGACAAACTCAATTATTTATCCTAAATATTGTTGTTGGGCTTTTGCTTTACTTATCTTGTTTGCATGTCTTCTTGTCGATGTATTTTCAGTCTTTCATGGCCCATCTACCTCCTCACCCACAACCCAGAGTGGCCCAAGTGATATTTTGACTTTTTACGTGTGGGGCAGTAAGTGAGAGAATTGTTTATTGAGTTCACCATGATTTTAAATATGATTGTTCTGAGACACTCCCCTGGGTGTTTGATTTCTTGACCCGCTTCTCTCCTTGCTACCTGATGAAACAGCGTCTTCCACACTCTGCTAAGGTGGTGATGGTTCTTGGTTGTTGGTTTGGGTTGGTTGAGTAAAGCGCTGATGCTTTACTGTTCTAGGTGTTTCGTGTGGCATGGGCCTGTGAGCATTCCTATGCATTCTCTGATTAATAATGCTGTGTATTAGGCCCAGCATCCCACCTATAGAATCATAAAACTGTTAAGTCTGCCCTTGCATCATGTTGGCATTTACCCTCAAATTTGGAAAAATAAAATGATGTTTATTTGAGGGACAAATTGTCTGTTGTAAAAATGGTATTTTCTGACTAATGCTTTATATATGGTCCAGATCAAGAGGCAAATTAAGAAACCTGATGATGTGAATCCTATTTCTCTACACAGTCTAGTAAGAGAGACTTCATTCACTAGTGGTGTAACAAAGGATTGATTTTTTTGGTTGTTTGGGTGGTTGTTATAAAGGATTCTGTGGAGTCATGTGAGTTATACAGGATATAAGAGAAGTTAATCGGCAAGACAGTAAATTGCCTGTATTTGAGTTAAGACTTCACATCATAACACCACAATAAAAGGTTTTTTCTCTGAGCTGCTATTTCTCCAGATTTTTCCTCCTTAAATTTAACCATCCAGAGTATGACTGTTCCAGGTGGTAAGTGAGCCAAACCCTAGGGTAAGCATGTCCTGTTAGAACTGGAATTTGCAATTGGGTTTAACGGGAAGATGAGAGTTAGAGGAGGCAAAAACCAGTTGCTCTAGTGCTTGGTATCATGGAAGCCCCCTCTCCCAGCTGTGAGCCACCTGGCTCAGTAGTAACTGTGGTCTTAGGAGTCGGCTGGTGTTCTTGGCCAGGGCACCGCACTCATCTTTCTAAGTCGTGAACCTTTTAGTTGTTTGCAGCTCCTTTGGGGACTGATGCCTTTTTGCCAATTCTGTGATGATTGCACTGGCCTTGGGGGGGTGAGAGGTGCAGTGGGGTTGGCAGGAGGTCAGCCTCACAATGTTGTTGTTGTTGTTGTTGTTGTTTTAAGGACTGGGCTATGGTAAGGCTAGAGGCTATTGAGATTTCTTGAGGTTGATGAATTCATGGTATGTTACCTAATTTTTTTTCATGAACTCTGTAGAATCATTTAGAAGTAGTATTTGCAAGAACCACAGAGAAAAGGTTCTCATTGGACATGATATTCAAGGAGACTATTGGCTATAATGCATTGAGAATGTAGCACTTAGGTCCCAAAGAGAAACCGAAACCTCCCTTGTTTCTTTCTTTACTTTCTTTTATTTAAAAATATTTTTTAAATTTATTTTTAGAGGTAGGGGGCAGAGGAAGAGGGAGAGGGACAAGCAGATTCCTTGTTGAGCGAGGAGCCTGATTCAGGCCTGGCTCGATCTCATGACCCTGAGATCATGACCTGAGCCGAAATCAAGAGCAGGACACTTGCTTAACCGACTGCACCACCCAGGCGCCCCTCTTGTTTCTTAATTTAAGCAGACTCTTATTCAGAGTGCACTTATGTGAGCATCTGGCAAGTTCTCTGAAAGCATTTCTGGTTAAAGTTAAGTCAGCTCCTCCTCTTAAGCCTCCTTAGGAACAGGGTTAGGGTGTAGACAGACATCACTAAGTATTAACACGTCTGTGCACTGTTGAGGTCCGTGTACATTGTTCAGGAGGAGGCTTGTAACAGCTAGCAGCTTACAGTACAGTAGCAGAGATGAGACCCGCACACAGCAGGTAGAGAACAAGTCATTCAGGAAGTCCGGAGAGACAAGAACACAGTCAAAATGTGCAGTTCGCGTGTATGGCTGTGGGTTAGAGTTAGGGCAGAGAGGAAGAAGAGATTGCGTTGATGGAAAGGGCTTTTCAAAGGATAAATTTGGAAAGACAGGAAGGACAGTGAACAGTTTAAGTGCTGAGGGCAGAGTGCGTAAGAGATGTGTGGTCAGGAGAGGTGGGTTACAGACAATGGAGGTGGGTTCGGTCATTTGCAGTGCTTTCCTTGGAGGGGCAGTGGATGAAATCACAGATGGCTTTGACAAGAATTGGGACTGTACTTAAATGGGCATCTTAAAGCAGAGCTTATTCATAATTCCAGACGTTTGTGTTTGGCTTGAGACTATAGATCTGTTTATTTTTAAAGGCAGGCGTGCTTGATTCTGCGCAAGGGGATACTTGAAGATGATACTTGACACAGTGATGAGGTCAGGTATACCACAGTTCGATTTTAACTCTTCCTATGTGCCAGGTGTGTTGCCGTGTACTTCACATGTATCATCTCATTTTTTTGACAGGAAAACGAAAGCTCCAAGGGACTTAGGAACTTGCTCAGTATTACATAGCCATTGAGAGGCAGAGCTGGGATTCTAAACCAAGGTGCCACAT
Organism: Ursus maritimus; assembly: GCF_017311325.1. Taxonomy (NCBI): domain Eukaryota; kingdom Metazoa; phylum Chordata; class Mammalia; order Carnivora; family Ursidae; genus Ursus; species Ursus maritimus. Next base: position 3,929,953 of record NW_024425564.1, read on the forward strand.
TGCTAAAATGTGTATTATTAGTAGGTGAACCTGGGCTCTCCCTGGATCCTCCGGTTGGGCTGGAGGCTGTTTTGAGTGAAAGTATTTACTGAGTTGATGATTAGTATCATCAAGGAGTGAAAAACAGCAGAGTTGAAATAAGATAAGTGGCTCTAATGTAAACTGAAGATTGCCCGTGGCATCTTCTTTTTGAAGACTTACTTTGTTCATTGAGTCTTTAGAGTAGTGACGTCTTTTTCTGGTTAGTAAAAATAAGAACTTGGGTGCAGAAACTTTGTGGTGTTTGTATTTACTAGCACTCTTTTATTTATAAGTGAGTGGAAGGAATGAAAGAAACCCCTGGGCTCTAGAGTTGGGGCATGTGTTTTCAGTTCACCCCAGATGCCGTCTTTATGGGGAGGAGGAGTACCTGATGCCCTGGTGTCAGGGATCAGAGTAGACAATAGATTGACTTACTCTAAAGAAATTCGCTACCTGCCGTTAAGGCTGGGAAAGAATGTGATGCTCTTGGAAGCCCATGACCACGGTTATAAGAGGCAGATACGGTTTCCTACTGCCTCCATAGTTACAGTTTAACTTGCTAAGGTTGGTGGGATGGAATGAAAAGATTGCTTCATGCGCCTGTTCTATGAGGGCTGCGTGGATATGTCCGCATAATGGCACATATGTCAGTGCCAGGAACTGGACACCCTGGGAGCCCTTCCCCAGCCGTACTTGAGTAACTGTAAGCTCTCTGGACTCAGTGCTCCGTGTCCAGGGGGAGCCCTGGGTGGGAATGCCAGCTTCTAGCTCCATCCCACAAGCCCAGAGGGCCTGGCGCCTCCCTGTGTGAGAGCTGTCAGAGGGAGGCAGAAAAGTAAGTATATGCTGACCTCCAAATATTCATAAATCTGACTCCTTGCCTTTGTTAGAAATTGGCTGACCTCATTGTCGGCTCAATTGTGGCTGACCTGTCCCATGTGAACAGTCAGATCAAGTATTGATGAAGGTTAGGTGCTGTTTTACTGAACCCTTTTTATGTGATTAGCTCAAGAGCCTCTGAAGACAAACAGTCACAGTAGGATAGGTGCTCACTCTGTTGACTCAAGGCTAGTCTTGCCGTGAATTCTAGCTCTCTGACTCAGCCCTGGAGGCCAGGATAGCTTCTGTTTGGACAGTGTGAGAATAGTAAAAAAACAATTTATAGAGGTGTGGAAGGAGAAAATAAGTCCTGTTAAAATCAGATGCTTTTTTTTTTCTTATTTGGCAGTAACTTTTTAATCTCTAAATGCTTTCTGAGAAGGCCTTACAGAGGAAAAAGACACCAAACAGTCTGATTCAGGACAGATGGTAATAAGAGTGTGGCTGTCAAAAACCAAGGGGCTGTATTTGAGGAAGGCCAAATGGTTCACTTCCTTTCTCAAAAAAAGAGTAATAATTTACACTGAGGGAGCTGAAAAGAATCCCAAATTCATTTATTTTGTTACTTGGCCTATGGTTTTTATTTTGTGTTTGTTCTTACTTTAAGAAAATGTTTGGAGCGCGTGTATGTCATATAGTCCTCGTTTAAACTGGATTACAGTCTGAGCCACTGTTATTACTTCCGCCAAGTGCTGGTGCAGAAGGAGAAGCTTGTTATTATCTTTGTGGGGAGGTTCATCGTACTCCTCCAGCGTCAGCCACTGCCGAGTGCCATCTGCCCTGCCGGCTGACAGCCGCCCTTTAGTGTGTTTGGGTATGGAGCTAGAGCAGGAGTCAGTCTGCTTTTATTGCATCGGAAGTCAGCTCTTTCCTAACCTGCTGCTATCTGTGTTGACTAAGGCATAGGGGAGTTACTTTCCCTCTGTTTAGGTAAGAGTTTAGAAATCATAGTAGAGGTTACCAGGGGAGGTTTGCAAAAGGCAAATCTTTTGCTCTGTGGGCCAGAGGCTATAGTGGCTGGTGGATCTTATCAACTACTTTGAAGTAGCCAGTTTAACATAATAATAAGGGGTGAGTTTGGGGTAACATAATGGAATTGGGTTCAACATGTGCCCAGTTCAGAGGGCCCTGAAATTGACCACAAGGCGGGTGCTTGGTGTCTGTAGCAGGGCTCATTGGTTATGTGAGGGGCTGGAGGGCAGTGTGACCTTCCCACTGCCACGAGATGAGTTTTTGCTCTCAGATGCAGACCCTTTCACAAAAGGTTTAAAGATGGTTCAAAGAGAAGCTAGAAGGAAAACTTGCATCTCTTGGTATTTTATCCAGCTTTTGTTTTCTTCTTGCAAGGGATGGGTAGCAAAAGCACAGGACACCCAGGCAGAGGCCGGTCGGAATGCAGTAATCAGAGCTAAACTACCATTTATTGAGCACTTACCGTGTCTGTACACTGTGCCAAGAACTTTTTGAATTTAATTTTTATTGTTAAAATTATCAATGTACGTAGTTGAAGGAGCCCAGTAGTTCTACAAAGTTGATTACAAAAACACCGGTCACCTCCCTTCCTCCCCGCCGCCAGCATTCGCTCCGCAGAGGCAGCAGGCGCAGTGTTCGGTAGGCATTACCTCATTGAGTGCACACAGCAGCACGTGGTGCGGGGCCTGCTCTTTTCCCTCCTTTACACTTGCTGCGGCGTGAAGAACACAGGCGCCGTGATTTGCTCAAGGTCATGCAGCTCGGAAGTGGTAAAACTAGCATATGAGCAAAAGCAGTTGTTTTTGACTCCTGAGCCCGCTCTCTCTAACAGTGTACTACATGGCTTCCCTGTCGTAAATGGCGTTCAAGCACATATTCTTACCAGCGGAGCTAACAGCTGTGGGCTAGGGGGAGAATGCTTTCTATGATATAGTGCTACGTTTCACGTGAAGATCAAGCCAAGACTAGATATTATGTGACTTCTCTACTACTAAGCCCCCTCCCCTCACAAGCTATTATGGCAACTATAGAAACCAGTCTTTCTCTCTAGGCTCGCAAGGGAAAAGATTCCCTAGAACCTCCATAGTTACTTGGGTTTAGATTTTTGTTGACATTCAGTTTCCAGTAAGTCACTCTTGGGACGGCAACACCTCTATCTCTTGAAGTCACACGACCTGTCTGTGTTCCTTCATTATGGCCAAAAGATACAGGCTCTGAAGTTTTACGTTTCTGGAATGAATTTAAAATCCCCCTTTGAACATGCTTAATATTTTAGAACTAGAACATACTTAGGGGCTACCATGTTCCCTTTAAAGTCAGATTTTATTTCAACAAAAGCTATCTAGAGAAAGCAAATTTTAGGCAAAGGGACAATCCATACAAACCCTGAGGTTGAGGTTTGCCTGCTTTACTTAAGGAACAGAGTGAAGGAGGAGAGTAGAGAAAGATGCAGTCAGAGGACGGAAACCAGATCATGGAGGCCTTGCGGGCCCTTCTAAAGTTTTGTGCTTTTGCTCTGAGGGGCAGAGGAAACCATTAAACGGTTTTGAGCAGAGAGGTAATAAATAACCCCCCCCCCCCCCCCGCCGCTGCCTTTGGAAGCGGGATGTAAAAGAAGGAAGTAAAGATGATACCAAGGTTTTTGGCTTGAGCAACTAAAAGGCTGGAATTGCCATCAGTGGAGAGGGAAAAGGCTATGGTAGAAGTGGGGAGAGGTCCGGAGTTCCATTTGGAGCACACGGGGGATTTCTTTAAATATCCAAATGGAGATGTCAAGTGCGCCTTGTATATCCAAGTTGTATATAGAGTTTAGGAGAGAGGTCTGGGTGGAGATTTAAATTTGGGAATTGTGACATAAGGATTATATCTAATGCTGTGAGACTGGCTGCAGTCCACTAAGTGATGAGTGTAGAACAGGGTTTCTCAGCCAAAGTACTAAGACTATTGACACTCTAGGCCAGGTATGTCTTGAGGCAGCGAGTGGGGGGTGTCTAAATGCATCGTAAGATGTTTAGCAGCATTCCTGGCCTTGACCCAGAACATGGTGTAGTACCTCCCCAACCCCAAGCATAACAACCAAAAATATCTCCAGACATTGTCAGCTGTCCCCTGGGCAGAGAGATGACAAACTCGCCCTACTTGTGAACCATTGATGTAGATAGAGAAGAGGTCCAAAGACCAGACCGGGCTTAATACTGTCTGTCTAACATGTAAACAGACTGCTTCATGTTATTCAAAGCACGCTTACTGTACTTATTCTCAATCCATAACAGTCTCACGTCTTCTGTAGTTACAGCCTTCATTTGACAAAATAATACAGAAGTCATAAGTGACTTGCTCACATTCACATAGCAAATTGGGGGTGGAGCATGGGCTGGAACCCAGGGACCCAGTGTGAGTCTAACGTTCTTCTAGACCACAGTCTGATGAGGTTTGCTGGCAGAAGCAAAGTCTGGTGGTTGTTCCCTGAAGGTAGTTTATACACTTAGCACCAGGTTGTAGAGACTTCCTTGTTCATCTTTAGGAGCTCCAGAAGAATTTGTGACCAGGGAGGAAGCAATGCAGAACAGAGGAACCTGCCCCATTCGCTGGCCGATTAGTACATTCTGTACCAGAAAGGGATTGTCAGTAAACTCTGGTTTAAGGATATTACCATGACTCTCTTTTGAAAACCCAGAGGAGCCAGGAAAGTGCTCCCAGCCTTGCTGGTGTTTGCATTGGCATGGGTCATGTGTGCGTTTTAAAAATAAATTAAGCAAACACCATGAGCCTTAGAAAATGTCTTTTGTTGTTTGTAACATTACTGTCTGAGAATAAAAAGTATCTCCAGGAACTCTCCCTTTTGTACCTCAACAGCTTCAAAGCTGTTCAGCTCCATTTTATTTGCTTTGGGGCTCTGAGCATTGTTTTAAACTGGTCTGACGCTGGGCACTCCTGTAGCCGAAACACAGCCAGTGTTCCCAGGATTGTCAGAGTATTTTATTTTGGTTGTAAGGGTAGGTTTTCTTTCCTATACTCTGAATTTAGCATTTTAATTTCTGATGGAAGTTCTCAAAGTCGGACTAGTGAAATTACAGGTTCAAACAGACAAGTGAAATTCAGAAGTGTGAGAATTTGTATAGATGCTCGGGTTTCAAGTAACTCGTTCTCAGCTAAGTCTTCTGTAACTGTGTTCTAGCAGGACAGGTGCGGAATGCGAGGTTACGAGCTGGGAGCTGTTGGACCTCAGGGGGGAACATGGGCTTCCTTAGAAGCTCAGCTGCAAGGGAGACTTTTTCCAAAGCTGTGGACACATCTACTTGCAAGGCTTGAGGGTCTTGGGCTTTTTGCTGTAATTTCATTGCCCAAGAGCCAATTTAAACTGCTTCATACAAAGATAGCTTTGATATTATTGAGTTAATAGGTGAGGACTCCTGGGTGCTTGACCCATGCTAACCCAGTAAAATCAAAGAATTTACTGTCTGAGTGTATACATGACGTGACTAGCTCATAGGAAAGACGAACAGCCAGTAAGGAAGCGGTATATTGAGTTCCAGTTGACTTTTAAGTAAGTGTTCATATGAATTTGGAGGACGGAGAAGGCAGTGGTGCCTCGGTAGATGATAGGTTCAAACTGAATTGAAGGGAAGAAGAACCACACATAGGAAGGCCCAGAGGCATCCACAGGCAGGGTGTGTTCATGGGACAGTGGCCAGCCTGGCTACGGAGTGCGGTGTGCGGTGTGCTTAAAGAGGGTGGAGCAGATTTTGAAGGAAGACCTTTGAAAGCCAAGCAAAGGAAAGCCAACGTTTAATGTGAAAGGAAGCAGAGTGACAGCAATGCTCTTGAGCAGGGTAGTGTCAAGATGAAAGCAGATGTGGCTGAATGAGACCAAGGAGAGTCCAGTTTATTCTCCTGCCTCAATCAGCCAGACATTTGGGGGGCAGGGGGTGATTCTGTGAATGAACTGTAAGAGAGGAGAGAGAACACAATATCTTGTAAGGAAGGGGTAACTGATGGAAGGTTACAGGAGTTCGGATGGAAATTCTAAGAGGAAATGGGACCAACAGCCTCACCCATTGCTTCAGCAGAACCCCCACGGTACAGCCAGCACCAGTGGTGACAGGGCTAGAAACTTGGATAAGCTGCTCTCCTTTTGGGTAACCTCCCCAGTGAGACTCTTACCAGGTCTTTCTTCCTTTTTAGGAAGTTTCTCTACCCTGGAAGATGGCCATGAGAGAGCTTGTGTGCCAGCCTCCCACCTGGATTCTAGCACACTTGCTTAATTACATGGGATCTGGGAACTCTAAGTCCAAATTGTAAATAACTTTTTCTGAAGTCTTTACTGAAATGGGGAAGTCCAACCCAGCCAGTATCCTTCATCTCCTTGTTGTAGAACTTTAAATAATGTGTTTTCATTCACAATGATGTTTGAGTTTTATTCTTTATGGTGATTTTCTTGATTTGCCACCGGGTAGGTGAGTCCTCTGGGAGTTGCCTTTGGCCATGGGGAGCTCTGGATGGATGGGAGGAGCACTGGAGGGAGGATGCAAAGATGGATGGTGAAGGGAGGAAGAATAAGGGCTGCATGATGAGGGATTGGATGAATGGATAGAGGGAAGACGATGGATAGATGACAAGGTCCCCAGCAGGACTGTAGAAGTTAGTTAAGAACAAGAGAAAAACTGTGTTACAGAAGTAAGTATAAAAAATGGTTTTGCAGGGCTTTTTAAAAAAATTAATTCATCACAGTTATGACTGTGTCAAGCTTTTGAGCAGTTTTGGCACAGGCTGAAAGAAGACTGTGAACGGAGCCTGCCCCATGATAGGCCCTCGTGCATAAAAATAGGCTTCTTTACTTTTCTTTGGCTGGTTCTCATACTCATCCTTAGCCAGCGAATCGAATGTCTCTTTGGAATTTCGAGGACCGTCCCATGAAAGTGGCTGGAACACCAGTGTAAAAGCATCTGCAGAAGTTCCTGTCCCGCTAACGTGGCCCTGCTCTTCCAGTAGGAAGCCGCCTTGAGCAGTCAACGGCTGCGGAGGGAAGGGTCCCGGTCTGAATATTCTTGAGAGAGCCCTCATCGCCCTGCCTGGGACTCCGGTAGAGACTTGATTTTATTTCGAATGAGAGACTAACAGGATTGTTGAGGGCACCGGCAGTCGAGCCAGCCGTGTGAGCAGGGCTCCACCACATCGTGTTTGCAGTACAGGACCAGGACAGAACTTAGTCCTAAACCCCGTATTCTTCTGTGTTTGCGTTCAGTGTACTTAGCGATACAAAAGGAGCACTGGGCAGAGGCTGCCTGACCAGGATTGGCGCAGGAAGTGAGGAGGAGGAGGGCCCTCGAGGTGTTATCTGATGCTGCCATCGGTATACACCAGGAGAGCGGCGTGTTCCACAGCCCTGCCGCGTTTGCTCCTGTCTTTATTAACGTGTGTGACCCTTTTTATTTATTTAAATCACAAATAAAAGCAAAATAAAGACAGGTATGTGAAAGTCTCCATGTTGTGTTGCTTTAAACAACTAGCTTTCAAATAGAAAAAGTGCACCCCCCAGGGCGCCTGGGTGGCTCAGTCGTTAAGCGTCTGCCTTCAGCTCAGGGCATGACCCCAGGGTCTTGGGATTGAGCCCCACGGACTGAGCCCCGCATCAGGCTCCCGGCTTTGCTGGGAGCCTGCTTCTTTCTCTCCCACTCCCCCTGCTTGTATTCCCTTTCTCACTGGCTATCTCTCTGTCAAATAAATAAAATAAAATCTTAAAAAAAAAAAAAGAAAAAGAAAGAAAAAGTGCACCCCAAAAAGCCCTTGTAAGACACCCTTGTTTCAATAGGCTTTTCAGCCTTCTTTCTTCCCCCCCCCCGCCCCAAACGTTAAATGTTAAAAAACAGATGGCTCACCAGGGCAGAGTAGTTCACCGCCATTCACTCATTCGTGTTACTGATACGTGAGGCTTAGCGTCTGCGAGGCATGAAGAATTGGCAGAAGCAGCTTCCACCCTCTTCAAGGGCAGCTTGCTCTCCTGATAGCCCCACACTTCCTGCTGTTGAAAATTGATGAAGAAACTTTTAAAAAATATTCCAGCCCAAACCGAACTAGTGTCCTGTCTTTTTAGTAGTTTAGCTACAGTTAGTGTTTTCTCTGAGTGACAATTTTTAATACTCTTTTGAGGAAAAGTTAGATTTCTTTATAATTTTAGGAGAAGTTTTGCAGGTGCACACTCACATGCGATCAGTGATAACCAGATCACTGGCTGGGAGTGACTCTGCTGGTCCCCAGGGGCAGCTATAAACTTTTGTGATTTAAAATCAGAGAGAGATTATGTTTAGGTTTGCTTGAGAACAGAATCACAAGTACTGAATCTTAAATTGTCTTTTTAGGAGATTGTGGTGAATGGGACTGAATTTATGTTTTATGTCTATAAATGTCTTCTAAAAATATTTTAAAATATTTGAGAATATTAGCCAAATTAGGGCTCTCAGTCATTTTTCCATCATGGAAGTGCAGTTCAGGACCCGGCCCAACTACTGTGATGATTCAGCTGGCTCGAGGCCGAGGTCTTTTCCCCAGACACCAAGGAACTGTCTTCCCCAGACACTGTCTTAGCTGGCGGGTATGGCGCTTCCGTGCTTTAAGAGGGCTTGCCTGCCCTCTAGCCAAGCAGAACTTAGGTCCTAGGGCTCACCGCTACTACAGCTGTTGAGTGTAAAGCTTAGGGAAGGCTGAAGCACAGGCGACACCTCAATCCCCATGGACCTAAAGGCTATCTCTCCTTTGCCAGGAACACTTTCTTGTCCCCTACTAGGTGTAGCCTTTGAAAGCCTTGAAAATTATGCAACTCAGGTAGGCCCTGGGGAACTGGTCTTTAGACCTGGAGTCAGATATGGGACTTTTCCTGTGGATGGAAGTTGAAGAGTTGCTAGAGTTGCTAGAGTTGCTAGACCCCAGAAGAGAATGGACACTGTCTCTATTGCCAAACCCTGCTTTTTGGCTGGGGTTGGAGACATTAGCCACCAGAACCTGTTACACTGGGTCTTGGAACTCCAGTGGAACCTGAAATGTGGATGGGCCTCCCGTTTCCAATATACCTCCATCCCACTGTTAGGAAAGGCACTTCCTGCTTGGCCTCCTGCCATAGGACGCCCTGGACAAGCTGTCCTTGGAATCTCTGCCAGGCTTTTCCTCCACCACTGGTATTGCGTTGCCTGTGTTCTGTGATCCATTTGTGACACCTATAATCCTGCATGTGGGGAAGTCTAGATGATAAAGTGGTTTTGAAATAGAATTGGCTCCCTCTCCCTTCCTCGAAGTGATGATAGTTAATTTGGCAGGGTGGGGTGGGTGGGAATAGAGTTTGTTCTCAAGCCACCTTTGTGCACCAATGAAACATCAACAACTTCCAACATGCCAATCTCTGGGTGAAAGGGAATTAGGTAGCATTTTTTCCCTCAAAAGGCACAGAACTTCGCCACTAACTTAGAGGGTCAACAAATCCGTAATCTAAGCTAGTTACATACCTCACTGAATGTCCAAGGGCCGGGGCACTCACGTGGAAGTCTGAAAATACTCATCATGCCTTTGTTACTCTCTCTGCCAGTTGCATAGGACCCATTTTATTTATTCGTAAAATGGATATGTGCAACAGCTCCTTGGCAAAGTCACGAACTCCCTTCTCCAAGCATTCCAGACAAGTCACAAGGCTATTACTTGCATTATAAAGGCCCATGTGAAGTCTGTGGAGCTTTGGTGTGACAAAGAGTTAAATTTAGGGGAAAATATTTCATAGAAAACAAATGCTGTTTGTTTTTCGGGTTTTCTTTTGTCTGTGCACTTTTTCCTGCACAGAGACTTTTGAGCATTGTATTGGTTCCAAGTCTTGTGGGAATTCTAGGCCTTTATTGCTTTCCGTGGATTGTTCCAGATGAACAAATGCTGGGAAGTACTGAGCCACAACTTGTTTTAAGGTTCTATACTTTCTAATTCTGGTGTGTGTGACCTCCGACCAGGCTCTGCAGAATGGAGACTGAGAGCCCTTGGCTCCCCCAGCCCACCCTTGTTAATCGGGTGGGACCATGGCCACTGAGATGGTTCCAGCCTTAGCTTGTCTGCTGGAGGCATAGTTCACTTTGGGGCTGGCAGACACGTGGCCATGCTCTTACCAGTTCTGAGCCCTTGAGTGGGTTCCCTCTCTGAGTTTGGAGATCTTGGCTTGTCTCAGTGGATCTTTTTGAGAATTACAGAGAATGTGTTCGAGTGCCCCTGCAGCACCTGACGTGTATGTAGTTGATGCTGCATCCGAGTTGGCCTGCCCCTCCTCCAGATTCACCTGGTTGGGATTTTTTGTTCAGTGATAACCACCAAGCAGCTAGAGACATACTTCTGGTCTTTTGAGGGTTTACGTGGGGGAGGAAAAGAAGCAAAGGTGATTTCAGTGCCTTCCCCTGAAAACGCTATAGAAACTTTAATCTCATGTTCCCTATTCTCTTGGCAGCTTTGACCTCTGGCCTAAGCATGACCAAAGGGCATTCTTTCTTGGAGTCCTGTTTTTCAGCCTTCTGAGCCAGGCACTGTATTGACTCCTAGAACTTTAAATCATGGGAAGATTTAGAGAGGAACCTGAGTTCCTCTGAGGGGAAGGGACCTTACTCAAGGTCACTTGGTGAGTGGCCGCAAAGCTGGGAGTAGAACCCAGATCCCCTCCCAGTTCTGCTCCATGTGCATCCCACTGCAGTGGAAACAGGGAGGGTCTTGCATCTCTAGCCCGACCACCTCCAGAGAGCCCTGCCGCTCCTAGGACTTAGGAGGCTGTGACCAGATGGATGGCATGACCCCCAGACACTGGTGTCCCCAGGCCTAAGCAGCTGTTTTAAAACTTGGTTTTGGAAGGCCAATATTCCTGTGACTCAGAGGTGTCTGACACTCCGGGGACTAGTCTGGGAAACACCTGTCTTCTTTTAGTTATTAATTCAACAAATGTTTATTGGGTACCTATTGGGCCAGGCACCATGCTAGATGCTGGGGAGATGGAAGCAAACAAAACTAAGTCACGCTGAAAAGGGTTCTAATCATTGGCAGCCCTGCAACCAAGCATTGTTTTCCCTCCACAAAGAAATATGTCTTTAAAAAAAAAAAAAAAAAGATTCTGACTGCCTGCATCCCATCAGGTTAATGGAAAATTTCATCTCAGTCATTCTTATGCCTTCTCCTAATTGTGCCCAGCTTCAAGATTCATAATGTAGTTGTCAGGCATCAGGAAACGCCCTTCAGTCATTTGTCATGGTTACAGCTGAGGCACCTGCTCTTGGTACCCATTTGGTCCCTTTGGTCCAAGGGCCCCTCTGCTTGTAGGCCACTTTAGGGTGTAGGACCCCAGGGAGGCTGGTCACCAGTTAACTTTTGCCCTCCTAGGTCTTGGCATTGACTGGATCTTTCCAAGGAGCACACTCCGGGAGGAGGGTGGGAAGTTGGAGGGAGGCACAGGTCATTCTCCAGCAAGTCCATGCCACTGCTTTTGCTGTTGGCACATCTTGGTGTCTCATTCTGAACATAAGGGAAAGTGAGACTATGAAGCCTTTTCCATCCAGACAAGCAGCACTGAAAATACCTTTGGGAATTGAGAATAAACCTTATCACGTGGCAGGGGAGAGGCAAAGTGGGAGAACAAAAATCAGACTTGGGTTTGAACCCTGGCTCTACCTTTTCCTACCCATGCGACTTGGAGCAGGTCTTTTAGTCTCTGCAGTCAAATGGGCATGAGTTAAATGAGTGTGGGAATCCTCACCTGGCTACGGGGTGAGGTTTAAAGACAGTGTGTGCAAAGCTCCTAGTACCATGCCTGTTACCTGGGTGCTCAGTAGACAGTTGCTGTTTCTGCGGCAGTCTTGTTGTTGGTGTAAGAGTCATCAGCCAGAAGTAGCCTACATCTGAGGTTAAGGTGCAGAGAATGGTGGACAGGGATCTTCAGCAGAGAGGTTGAGACCTTGTTGTCCAGCAGGAAGGCAGGCTTTGTGGCCTGGGTGGAGGAAAGTCGGCGCTGATGGATGCAGCAGGTGAAAGATGAGGACTACCCCACCTCGAGCACCTCCCCTCTCTCCGGATGGTGTGATAGAGTGGGAACACTTTGCGACTGGCAATGCTGAGAGTTGGCCTCTTGAGGTTTTGCATGGCAAGGACAACCCTTGGGCTTTGTCTGTGCCATGGGGCTTCTTCTGGCTCACTGGGGACCATAGATTCTTTTACTTGGTTTGATTGTCAAGTTGTACCTGCTTTGTTTACCATCACTGACTGTGTTCACTCTCTTCCAGGGGCTCCACGGGCCTTACCCCTTCGGCCAGTCTTAAACGGGCGTCGGCAAGAAGAAAAGTTAACAAAAGACAGAAGGCCTGACTTTGGGGTGGGGGGGAGGGCAGGGGGTTCCTCTGGATTGCAGACCACACCGCATGGACCCCTGGCTCTGACCCCCCCCCCATCCTGGAAGAAGAGGAAGAAGCAGAACAGACTAGTTTTGAGTAAACTCAGTATGCATGTGTGAATGCTGAATCGCGGAATGGTGTTGAGGCTACTAAGAAGAAACCCATGCAGCCGCCTTGGGTTTTGTTGATTAGGCGTCAGTCTAACAAGTCATTAGGTCACTCGGGAAGGAAAAAAAGTTTCAAATGGGGGAAAAAAAGCCATCTTTTTAAACAAAAATTATTTTGCCTACAGACAGGTTGTAGTTTTGAGCACATGTTAATTTTTTCCCCTTTCCCCACTTTTTTTTTTTTTTTTCTTTAGATAAGGGATAACATACCCTTTCTAGAATAGCTGCTTGCTCTGGAAGCGATTCAGGTTACAAGCTGGCATGGCGTGTTTGGGGTCTGTGCGGGCCCATGCCCCAGGAGGACATCCCCTGTGCCACCTGACTCCAGCAGTCTCTGACCCCATTTGTTTTTGATGGCATCAGCCAATGAGTTATCACCCTTTTCCTCTTCTTTTCTCTTTAATCTTCTGTTGACTTACACCTTTGACATTTGTATTCATCAACCCCTGTGGCTCGTTACCATCAGAACCTCTCTGAAGACCAAACTTCCCTGTGTGGCCGGCAGAGAAAGCCTTGAAGACAGATCTCGGGCAACATGGGAGTTTCTGAGGCCGAGAGGTGTCCTTCTGCACACACTTACAACAACTCAAATTGCTTTTCTTCCATGTTTCTCTTGGCAGAGAGAAATGCCATCACGCTTACTGCTCTTTTGGATTCTTCATACACAGCGGCTCCCCATTCACTCTGGGAACAGTGCCTCTGTGCTGTGTACATGTGCGTGCCACGTGCACGCACACACACAGGTGTTGGTGCCGCTCACCAGCAAGTGTGCAGCAGGCAGGTGGAAAGGTGTCCAGGCTTCTCTGTAGTGACACAACTCCCTTCCCTGTGTTTCCCTCCCATTGTCCTTTGTGGTATTTTCACAGCCTGTTAGTGGAGGCTGAGCTGTTAAGGTATGGAAATACAGCCCCCAGCGGGGAGCTGGTCCTGGGGAAGGGCCAGAGTTACTGACTATGTGATTTTGGAGACCACGTTTTGATGAAATGAGAGCACCCCCACCCTGAGCAGGATGCTTGGCTAGTGGGAGGTGGTGGGTGAGGGGCAGCCCGGCCAGAGCAGAGGTTACTTGGCTGGCTGCCCACTTGGGCATGTGGCCCCACTGGCATCCTGTGGATTCCAAGCAGGTTGAGATGTGGACCTCTCCATGGGAAGCTTGAACCAGGCTAGAACAGCTGTCTGCCAAAGATACAAGAATATGCAAAGTCCCTCTTCTTTTTTCTTCTCACCCCCTCCTTCCCTTGAGTCTTGGTTGGTTTGATAGCCGGGGATGTGGATCTAGGGTGCGGATACAGGGTCACCTGCCTGTTACCACACCCCTACCCAGCCCGGGGGTATGAGACAAGCAGGGAGACCAGGTGATGAGCGGCTGCAAGGGGTCATATAGCCTGGGTGTGGGTGAGGGTCTGCCTGCCCGTCTGTCTCTGTCTGGGTGTCTGAGTTCCAAAAATGTGTGTTATTTGTTCCTCCTCATCCTCTTCTGAGACTGTTTTTTAAAGCTTGATTGTGGGAGAAAAGCTTGTATGAAGTTCCTCCTTCACCTCCCCACCTCCCCAAAAATAAAAGGCGGGATACACTTTGGTCCACTAGAGAAGCACTGGGGGAGGGTGGAGCCAGCCTGCTGAGAAGGTCTGGTAGCTGGGTCTGGGACTAGACTAAGGCTCACACCGGAGTAGCCATTTTCAGTGTGCACGAGTGCCCCATTCCCGAGCAGAGCAGAGGGGAGTCCCTGTTAGGTGCCCAGGACATCACTGGCCCAAGCCAGGGGCTCACCATGACTTTTTGTCTGAGGCCCCTGGTAGGCCCAGATTGCCACTACTGTTGGTGCCAACCTCCTGGGACACTATCACCCCGGAGCCCACACACGCCCAGCCCTCAAAACAGCACATCTCCAGGCTGCTGCTGGCAGGATCGTGGGAGGCTTTACATCGCCTGGTTTCCTGGCTTCTTCATCTGCCCCACGCCTGGTGCCCCTTCCCTGTTTCCCAGGAGGGGCTGCCCGCCTTTATTCAGCAGGGGCTTTAATAGGTCACCATTAGTGGGTCTGGCCCTGCCAGAGGCGTCCTGCTCCTCCTCTTGCTTGTAGGCAAGGTCACTGTCCCAAGCACGTTGACTCCCCTCCCAAGAGCAATCCATTTCTGTCCACATCGTTGGAGAGGTGAGCTCCTTACAGAGGGCCAGAGTGAGCACAAGCCGTGCAGGAGGAGGCGGGGATTCCGTGGCTCCCCCAGGACCAGGGGGTACCAGTACCATTCATTCTGTCTCCTCTCACTGGTTTGAGTTCTGAACAGTGCCTGGAGCCCCTCTCCTTTCCTGCCTAGTGTGGTGGTAGAAGTGACCCTCTCAGCCCCAGTAGGTTCTGCTCCTCTTGGACTCTTCCCCAGAAGGCACGCTGCCTCTGGGCAGGACCACCAGTGTCTAGCACCCATGAGAGGAGGCAGACGGCATCCTTAGAGGCCTGAGCCCAGCGAGGGAGGCAGAGGGGCTCAGGCCTGGGAAGAACCTATCGTGTGCATGGAGTGGCGTGTGTGTGGATGTGTGTACGCGTGCATGCCTTTTTTTTCCTTTTTGCCATGGGGGCAGTATGAATTCGGGGTATTTTTCTACAAGATACAGCCTTCTCTCCCCCAGTAAGGATTGGCTGTAACCTTAAGCTCATCACTGAACCTCACCAAGACAGCTTGTGTGGCTTGAGGGTGGCCAAGATGGGATCCCCAAATTCAGTTGGAGCCCCAGGAGGAGAGGATGGTGGGGTTCCTAGGGCTCAGAAATGCAAGCTGATTCCCCACCCCACCCTGCCTTGCCTTTCCTTCATTTCCTTGGGTGAATGCTGGAGCAGCCGTGGCTGCCCCCTGCACCTGGACAGTGGTGTGTAGCAAGCAAGCTGGCTGGGTGTTTGTGGTGGGGCCTCATGGTGCCTGGGAGGAGATGAAGATGGGGAGGTTTTTCCTTACTGTATAAATGAATATTTGTATGATTAAATTAACACACACACACACAAAAAGAAACCTGTTTTCATGTGCGTCAGTAGTTTTATTTCGGAGACCCTGAGGTTCATTATGTTTGGGAAATTTGTCCTGGGGTTATGATTAGATCTGCTGCCCTTTCTGGCTTCAGGGACCAAAGAGGTGAGGAAACGATTTCCAAGGGCCTTGAGGCCCCAGGGTACTGTGCGTCTCCTGAGCACTTCGCTATCCGCAGCATGTAAGCGGGGCAGCCAGGTGAGCGTTGACCGGCCAGAGGCATTGTTTGGGCATTTAGCGTGTGTCAGGTACACAGCACTGGGGGGGTGCAGAGCACCACGGGCATCTTTCCTACTGGAAAAAGAGACAAGGCTGAGTTGGGGAGTCCCCTTTCCAGTCCCAGCTGGGCCTCTGGCATCCTAGATGGAGATAGAAGAGGGTATGCGTCTTCCCTACGTGTTTCCCATGGCAGTTGGGTATCGTTCTTTGGTGCTCTACACACTGCTTCTGGCATCTAATGGATTAGGTAAGTTTTGGGGGACTGGCCTGGCAACCTGAGAGGTAGGGACCACGTTCTAGGTAATTGGCAAACCAGCTTGGAACCTTGCCCCTGTGCTTAATGTGAGATAGGCCAGCAGATGGGGAACCAGGTTATTACACGGTGGCCAGATAGCATGAAAAGCACTTAATTGGCATGACAGCAAATGGTGGATTCCCTAGATTCATCTCTTCATGTCTGTAGCACGTCAAAGAGCTGAGAACTCAAGTTTGTTCAGTCACATAATCACCACTGTGTTGAAGAGAAAGATCAGAGAGGAAGGGGGATAGATGTTTGAGTTGTACAGGCTCAGACCCATGGCCTCGGCTCCCAGATGCTGGCTTTACGTTCACTGAATGGCAGATCCCCCTGTTGGGCCTTCACCCCAGCTGGCAAAGCTGTGTGTTCTAAAGGATGGTGTGGCCATCTCCCTGTAGGCCGCTTAGGGAACCAGTGGCCACAGATCCGTGAGAGAAATGGATGCACCACGAAAGAACTGGCGTCTGCTCCACGGGCCTAAACACAGGACTCCGGTTTCTCCCTTGAGCCTGATAACAGAGCCCCGGGTGTGGGAGACGGGCCCAGAGACCCTTGTGGTGCGTGCCCTCGCCCCAGCCCCCACCCCGTGCTGTGACAGCACACCAGCATCCTGCTTCCTTCCAGGTGCCCTGGGCTGTTTGTTCTCTGCAGGAGAGGGGCCCCCACCCTGTCACCTGGGTCTTCTGGCAGCTCAGACCCACTCCCAGGCCTTCCTCAACACCCCTACCGCTGGACACTTATTTGCTTGGCAGAATCTGTTTGTCTTTGGGGCTGTAACCTGTCAAGAAGTCACCAGGCCCTGGGAGAGGGGAGCAGGTTTGATGGTAGCTCGTGGCTCAAGCCATTCCCACGCGGGCTAGGTGACAGGGAGGGGGCTCTCTTGCTTGGGGTAGGGGTGGAGGTGCAAGCAAGGGAGGCACTTGCAGTGGTCCAGGCCCAGCCCTCCTGGCAGAACAAACAGGTCCTCAAGCCACTTCCCTGCCCCAGCTCAGGTTGTGCCTGGGTGCCTCCCACCCTGTTCTCGAGAAGGCCCCTCCCTCACCTGCTGGCTGTGACCCGGCTACTTTCCCAGACACCACCTGGTGTCCAGCCCTGTGGTGGCCAAGAGAGCAGGCATGGAGGGTGCTCATGGGAGTGTAGTAGGGAGCAGGCAAGACTGCTTTGAGCCAGGAGAGTGTGTTTGAGTTTGGGGGTCAGGTTGTCCAGAGAATGGATTCTGACAGGTTAGCGTGACTGATGGGTCCCAGATGCCTTCTCTATAAAATGGACGTGGCCATGTGTAGAAGCCAGGACTTTGATGGAGCTCTTGGATTTGGGGGGTGGGGTGGCGGATGTCCTTTTTAGCCCTTAGTCTGAGATGCCGTGATCTGGGGCAGTGCTGCTCAAACTTGTACGTGTTAAAATGCAACTTCTGATTTAGTAAATCTTGGCGAAGAGGGCAAGATTCTGCATGTCTAACAAGCTCCCAGGTGAGCACGCACTGCTGGTCCCGAGACTGCACATGGCATGGGGACAGTAGACGATGCCTGAAGGGGTTGCCAGCCCCCCCACCTCCTGGCTCTGTGAGACGGAGCCAGATCCAGCCAGATCGCGTGCTCTCGTGGGCTTCGTTGGCCAGACCCACTAGAATTTGAGGGAGTTGAACAGTCACACTCGTATCTAAGAACAGTGACCTTCAAAAGGTGGGCCTTGGTTCCCCAGCATTTCCCAGGGATTATCCAAGGCTGTGATTTCCGGCTTGCACATTACTTCTCGTGTATTGAGTTTGTGTCCCAAATAACAAATGTTGACGTGTCCACTGTAATTGTGGTTATATTGGTTGACTGCTATCGACCAACTCCTATTAAACTATTTATATGAATTACTTCATTTAATCCTCACAACCATGAGACAGTTCAGGGCAGGCAGGTCTGGTGCTCAGTTGGTGAACAAGTAACTCTGAAGTGTCATGACTCGTGAGAACAGAAGTGCAGGTATTGTGGAGCACGCAGTGAGCAGGGGTGTCCGGGAGGAAGGGGTCCTTGAGCTCAACCTGAAGGGTGGAGGGATGGGAAGGTGGGAGAGAGGGTGATGTACTGAGACCCTGAAAGGAGATCAGCGCCCCTCCCAAGATTATTCCTTCCTGTGGCCGTTTCTATCTGTATCTGGAGGGGGAAGAAGAATGGCCTTCCCGGTGACTGGGAGAGTTCTGCTGCCCTTGCCCCTTTGCAGTTCGTGTGATCACCCTTTTATTGAACATTACTTATATGCCAGGCACTATTCTAGGTGTGGAGATAGGGCCGTGGCCAAAAGAGACAAAAGTCTCTATTCTCATAGAGCTGACATTGTAGTTAGGGTGGACAGACAAGTAACACAGATGTAATACGTCAGGAGATGGCGGGTGCTGCGGAGAGAGAAAGCAAAGAAGGACAGGGAGTGCTGGAAGAGAGGATTGCTGGAGAAGGCCAGAGAAGCCTTCACTAACATGCATGAAGAACACCCTGTGGATATGTGGAGTAAGAAGGTTCCAGGCAGAAAGAACAGCAAATGCAAAGGCCCTGAGGTGGGAATGTAGCTGTTGCAGAGTGAGCAAGAAGAGTAGTAGGAAGTGAGGTCACGGTTTCCTGGGCAGCTCAGTCAGTTAAGCGTCTGACTCGGTTTCATCATGATCTCAGGGTCGTGAGATCTCCCTCTGTCTCTGTCTCAAAATCTTTTTAAAAATGAGGTCAGAGAGGTGAGGGGGTTAAGTCAGGTGGGGCCTTGAGGTGATTGACCTGGCTTTGGCTTTCACTCTGGGTGAGACAGGAGCCGTCGGAGGGCTGTGAACACAGGGAGGGACACATCCGACATCTTTTAAAAGAGACTACACCGTAGGTTACAAGGGCAGAAGCGGGGAGCCCCAGTGTTGACTGGGTGCTGGCAGTGGGGTGGGGAGCAGTGGTTAGATCTTGGAAGAAGGTCCACTTGGGAAGTGGAAGCAGAGTATTTGCCTGTGGGTAAGAGTGCCAGGAGAGGGACGGTGTGCAAGGTGGAGGAGTCGGTGTTCCAGAGACAGGGAGGACTGCGTGAGGAGCAGCTCGTGGGGTAGAATCCGGGGCTGGGTCCAGACCTGTGCAGTGTGAGATGCCCATTTGTATTTGTGGGAGGCGCGGGGCAGTCAGGTGGGTAGGCCAGTCTGCTGCGCTGGGGCAATGGGGGGCGGGAGGCAGTGTGGGAGTCGTCACCATTAGGTGGAAATTAGAGCTTCAGGACTAGAGCTCTCCATCCCAGGAGTGCCCCCAGGTTTGACCTCACCTGTCAGCACACTCCATCAAAGCCTGCTTGTTGCCCCAGCTCCCTTGCGATGATCTTCTCTGACCAGGAAGACCCTCTCAGACTCCGAGCTCTGAGAGCTGCAGTTGACCTCTGCTGTCCTGGCAGTCCCTTCTGTCCCAGTCCTCTCTGCTGGTCATTCCTGCAGGTGGGTGTAGAGAGCATGAGGGGCTACCTGCTGTCCAGGCCAGGTGGCAAGGGCATGGGGGAGTGAAGCCAGGACCCCGATAGGTTGTAACTGTCCCTGTGGTCCCATCCTCCCAAGGACAGTCTAGGGCCCTGGAGCCAAGTTCTAGGAGTTCCTCCTGCAGGCTGAGGGAAAGGGAAGTCTGAGAGAAGACGGGATCTGTGTCTGAGTGGGGGGCCCCCGGCTCTGGTCTGAGACCCCCCAAAATCCCTGAAAGCCTGGGTTGTCACTGCTTGGGGCTTCTGAGCAGCTGAGGAAGCCCCCAGCCCCGATAGTTCAAGGGCAGGGGGACAATAAGGGCCAGGGAGGGGTGGCAGCTGAGCTGTGAGGCATACCTTCTCCAGGGTATGTGTGGAGAGCAGGCTCCATCCCTGGGGGGGGGGGGGGGGGGGGGGG
>NW_024425564.1:3949803-3965254 GCF_017311325.1 Ursus maritimus
TGGGTGCTGGGGGGTGGGGGGGCCGGCGGCGGGGGGGGGGGGGGGGGGGGCAGGTGCTGGGGGTGCGGCCTCCTTGGAGCTGGTGCAGGGTGGGCCCAAGGCCGGCAGAGGGCGCCCTGTGGCCCAGGCCTTGTCGGGAAAGGATGGACACTGCCCTGGCCTGCCTCCCCCTGCAAGTATGTTTGCCCCTGCCCTCCACTCCAGGTAGGTGAGCTTGCGTTCCTGAATTGAGGCTCTGCTGCGTTTCCATGGTGTGACTGGCCAGGTTATGCACTCAGAAGCTCACTGTCCTGACAGCTCCAGGGGCGTCATGAGAATTGAAACCCATCATAAAAGTTTAGCACATGGTAAGTGTCCAACATGAGGTGAGCCGTTGTTACATTTTCGTGACCTGAGGAGAGGGGCCTGGGACACTGGGCACTTGGCAGGCAGAGACCAAAAAATCCACAGCCTGTCGGGAGTCTCTCCCAGCACCACCACCCTTATTTCAAGCAAATCCTTGTGGCTGTTTGTTGGTTTGGGGTGGGAGCTGGGTTGCAGGAAAGGACCATTCTGGAAGGGCGTCTAGGAAATCCTAATTCCCTCTGAGAAGAGGCTCTGCAGGTAGAGCCGCGTCCGCAGCTGCAGGCAGTAGGCTCCCAATACACGTTTGTTGAGTGGAGAAACCAACACGTGTAGGAGAGGCCACCTTGTGGGGGACCGGCCTGCTTTCTGGAAGCGGCCGCTGCCCAGCCCAGCTCAGACCCCAGACGGTGGCGTGGCTCCTGGAGGGAGAAGGTGGCACAGGTGTGCCTGAGGTTGAGAATGACAGCCTGAAACTTATGCTTGGGAACTGGTTTGGCCACTGTGGTTTACCACTTCCGAGGGTGGAGCAGTGGGGCTGACACGTTTGCTTCCAGGTGCCCTCAAGGACCCATATCAGTCCCAGGGCCGGAGGCCAGGCCACAGGTGGGCAGCACAGTGGCCGTTGCATGGCATGTGCTGGTGTCGGTGCAGAAGTCCTCTGAGCATCTCCAGCCCTGGCTCCTCTGCTGCTTCCTTCCCTGACCTGTCCTCCCACACCTCCTGGCTTCCTGATAGTTGAGCACACTTTCACCAGAAGCCATGGGGTGAAGGCTTGGGGTTGGGGGCAGTTGTTACCCAGACAGGTCAGAAGGCCAGTCTGTGTATGTATTGCGCCTGTCCCAGGCGCCCCCCCCCCCCCGATGTATGTCCTCCAGGGCTGATGGAGACACCTGTCCCTGGGGCAGATAGGACTAGGAGATGGGAAAAGTGAGCCCCAGTGGGCCACGGGAGAGGCGAAGGCCTGTGAGTGGGGCCCACAGTAAATATGCCGTGCAGAAGGACCGGGGGCAGCCAGGCCTCTCTCCAGCAGCCTTGGGTTGGGGACAGTGACCATTCCAGAGCATCCCCAAATACAAGAGCAGGAAGAGCCTTAAAACCCAGTCGAAGAGGGCACTGCCTTCCCAGAGTCCCACCGCCAGTGCAGCCACTCCCAGCCCAGACTCTCTCCAGGACACCTGAGCCAGCAAGGTCCCCCAGGAGAGAGAAAGAATCAGTGGCTGGGAAACAGGAACCGACTCCAGCTGGCTCAGCAACTCAAGCCGGGCAGCCAGGCGTCTGGTGGGGTCCAATCGTAGTGGCAGTGGTTGGGCCCGAGGGGAGGCAGCCTTGGTTCTCAGGGCTCTTTTGCATGAGGTGAGGAGGAATTTGCATCTTTGCGAACTTAACAGCTATGGGAAGGGAAGGCGGGCTGGGAGCCCTTGGCCAGGCCCTCAGTCGCCTGTCTCTCCCTGCATGAGGTGGGTACGGGGGAGCAGGCCCTGTGCCAGCCAGCCCCCACCTTACCTGGGGTGAGGAGCGCAGCTGCGTCCCAGTCCCACGGGCTCAGCCTTTGGAGCAGACTCACGAGCATGTGATCAGCGCCCGTGTGCACCGCTGCGCCCCCCTCACATGGGGACGCACGCTCACACCACACACGTGCACCCGCATACTGGCACAGGTGTCCACTCGCTCCCTTAGTCCGCAGCCAGACCTACCACCACACCCTCAGGGTCACGCCATCCCATACCACCACGTGCCCCCCGGAAGTTCGCACCCACGTGCACATGCTCGTACTTAATAGCTGGGGTTTCTTACTAGCTTTTGCTAGTATGTTTTTATTTAAATTTTTCTGCTCCAGCCTCACTGCTATCCTGTTACTGTTCTACACTTTACATACATAAAAAAACACAAAACTTACAGGTGCACCTTGATGAACTCTTTCCTATCGACACCCTGTGTCACCATCACCCAGGTCAAGGTCTAGAACATGTCCAGTGCCCCAGCAGGCTCCCCCGTGTGCCTTCCCAATCGACGGCCCACTCAAGAAGAGCCACGATCCTGTCAGGGTCAGCACCATTATTATTCCCATTTAAGAGGCGAGAAACTGAGGCTCAGACCCACAGTCACACACTAAGAAAGGGCCAGACTGGAAGCTGACCAGACGACACACTGCGTAAGCACCAGGAACGCACACGTGCACACCCTCACGTTCACAGAAGGCCATGATCACCAAAGAGCTGGAAGGGCCTATTTTGTTCTTTCCATGAGGAAAGCAGCAGAGACAATTTAAGCTTTGTTTTCAGTCGGCCCTTAAAAGGGCGCGTCTTGGCTCACAAAGGATCCGCAGCCCTGTGCTGTGCTGCGCGCTCCGCTCCGGGGCTGCAGCTCCCGCCCTGGGGCCCGCTGGGTCCGCAGGGGCGGGGGCGCATGGCAGGACCCTTCTGCACCAGAAGGAGCCCTTCAGGCGCTGTCTCCGTGCCCTCCGTCTGTGGAAGCACTGCTGGTGAGGCCGGACATTCCTTCTTTATTCACTGTGTTAGTATCAAGCACTTCCCTGCCTTGGGCCCAGCCCTGTCCTGCGGGCTGAGGCCGAAGCAGTGAGACAGACCCGGCAGCGCGGGGCTGAGCAATGTGAAGTGTGTGGTGTATGGGACGATGAGAAGGGGTATGGAGACACAGAAGGGGCAGCGGAAGGGAGGTGAAGCGCAACTTTAAATAGTTGGTCAGGGTGGTCCCCACCGAGAAGGTGATGTTTGAAGAAAGATGTGGAGCAGCCAGGGGAGTGATCGTTGTGATGTCTGGGAAAAGAGCATTCCAGAAAAGGAGAACAGCCACAAAAGGGAAAAAGACACAGGTGCCTGTTGGATTTTAGAGGCCAGTGGTGGATTTTGTGAAACGTAGATTCTGTCTTTAGGCCTGTGGGACTGATGGAACCAGTCCCCCGTCTCCGGGCTCTGTCTCTTCACCCACATGATGTGAGATCATGAACTGCCATGTCCGCCTGAGCACTCTATCCTCAAGGGCCTGCCCCTACCCAGCAGAGAGCGTCAGTGGCCACCCCCAGGCCTGGTCACAGCAATGCCTCTGGCCTGGCCACCCTCACTCCTGGGCTGGCCACAGCTTCAGTCTATGACCCTGACCCTTCTAGATGCCGTGGGCAGGGCTGCCATCAGGGAGACCCTGGCATAGTTCCTGGATATCAGAGCACTTTCAAATACTGGCTCTGTGTATTTGGGGGATGGCGTGGTGCTTCTGGGGATCTGTGTGCGACTTGGATGTCATATGCTAATCTGCACATTCATTGTTGAGTGGAGCAGTGGATGAGAACTGAGATTAGGGTCCCTTCAGACTCCAGACTCCCTGGACACTCCCAGGCATGGCTCATCTCTAGAGGACCTCTCTCCTGGGTACCCCCTAATCCCCTCCCAGGATTGGCTCCATATCTAGGCCCTATTCCCCTTCCCTTCATCCCCTTTGCTTCTCAAATACCTCCCTGAGGGAAATGGTCATCCAAGACCATCTAGACAAAGGAGATGGCAAAGAAGGAGATATTGACAGACCCTCTTAAGTGATTTAGAATTGCATTCTGCTGCAAGTAACATAGTCCTGAAATACAGTGGCTTCAACAAGATAGGAATTTATTTTCTCTCATTAAATGTGAAGTCCGAAGGTAATTACAGGTGTGGCTTCTATCCTCCAGGCCTCTTTAATGGTCACAGTGTAGCCACCACAGCTCCAGCTATCGCATCCCAGTTCCAGGCAGAAAGACTGAATCAGTCCCGTTTCTAAGGAACTGTCCTGGAATCCCTACTTAGCAACTTCATGTATATCCCATTAGCCAGAACTTGGTTGACTATTCTTTCTGTCCACAAGGAATGCTGCAATATTCTATCCAGGAAAATTGGGATTCCATTAGTAAGAAAGAACGAGAGAGTGGATGTTATGGACGCAACTAGCACTGTCTTCCTATGTATGGCCTGCCCGCTTCCATCTCTGTGCCTTAATAAAGCCATGGTGTTCCCTCCACCTGTGGGGCCTCCTGTCCTCACCCCCACCCTCCTATTCTCTGGTAAGGAGCCCGCAGCACATTTTCTGAACCTATTGGGGTTGCCAGTAACAGGAACCCCCTCCCCCGCCAGGGTTGCTCAAGTGAAAGGTGGGGGGAGAGTGGAATTACTTATAAGAACACGGAACACCAGCCTATGCTGTCCATCAGAGGGGAAGTGTAGGGCCTCCCCACTCCCCTGCTCAGCAGGGACCAGAACCGGAGACAGCAGTGCACAAGCCAGACCCAGTCCCTGCCTCCAGGAGCTGACCTTTTGGTGGGGAGAGACAGCATCGCACAGACCAAAACCTAAAGAAGGTCTTTCAGGCTCCTCTAAGTACCAAGAAGATAAACAGGAAAGGCAGTAGATAGTGATTGACCAGGTGCTCAAGGAGCACCAGGCACACGGTCGGCACTCAATAAGTGTGTGTGAATAAATGTGGGTAGCCCTCGGGAAAGTGGCCCAGAATCCAAAGGCTGTAGACCCTTGAGAGGCAGGTGATAGAGCAGAGTTCCAGAGGGAAGGGACCAGGGCAGGTGTCAGGTGTTAGGACCCTCAGCCCAGGGGCTGGCCCAAGCCCAGAGAAGGGACAAAAAGAATCTCGGGGGTGTGGGTAGGAGGTCCTACATCCACGCTGAGGCTGTTCAGAGTTGCTGCTCGGTCTGGACACCTCGCAAAAGCAGAAGGCCCAAGACTGGTCCGAGTGGTTCCACTAAGCGGTCGTCTCTAGTGGGCTGGGCCCATGTGGGTAGTAGAATGGTGGACACCTGACAAAGGAGACAGGGCCTCCCTCCCCTCAGATCCTCACATCCCCAGGCAGACCCTCCTGGCCTCTCACCGGGCTTGGAAGGGAGCCAGCCTTACCCCCAAACTAGCCATGTAAGAGAAGTAACTTTCACCACCAAGGGCAGAGCCCCTAAGCCCTGAGCACACTTCTGCATGGAGAAAGCTGCCTCAGCGTGCTAGGGAAGGAGTAAGAATGGGCTAGTGCCCCCCGATTGTCTCGTTTTGCAAGTCCTGCTGCGGGAGACCTTGTCTCTCACCATGATGTCTCTGAGGCCTTTAGGAAGACCTAAGAAACTCCTCACTGAGGAGCTAAGGACTGATACTGCTTACGAGGCCCACGCTGTTATTCAGTAATTATACTCTGTGTACATGTGACGCATTTTCTCATACAGGGCCTTCCTGGAGCCTCCCATGGACCCTCTGTGGAGAAAGCCATCTGCTCCCCCCTGACGCATGAGAGCTGAGGCTCAGAGACGGGAGATGCAGACCCCCGGAGGGAAAGCGCCAGTGGCTGAGGGGAGGGCAGAGCCGGATCCTGCCGTCAAGGGTCTCAGAGGCCAGGCGAGGACGTGACCCTGTGGCAGCAGGGAGCACTGTGGGTCTGTCGGCCGTACGCGCACAACAAAACACACCCACATCTACCCCTGCGACTACTGTCCTGTTATCCTTCCGACAGGTTCGCAAACACTGTCTCAGCTCTTTCTCCCACCGACCCACCCAGAAGGGTTATGTTACCGTGTTTTACAGGAAACCGAGCCCTAAGGAGATGGAGACCCTTGCGCTGGGCTTCAGAGCATCTGGGCCACGTCCTACGTCCTCCGGTTCCAGACTCGCTATGGTGCCCAGCGCCTGTGTGGTAGTGCTGAGAGGTGGCTATGCGGGTAGCACATGGGCTCCAGTGTCATTCATACCGGGTGTACCCTGGGCAGTTCACGGATCTGCTTGGCCTCAGTGTCCCCACTCATAAAATGGGACTAGTTCCCGCCTCACAGAATCTTTGTCAGACTACGCCGGGCTCATGCCCACCAGGGGCCTCCACCCTCCTCTCGGGGCCAGGCGACAGCTGGGGGGCAGCTCCCCACTGTGCCCCAGTGCCCCCTTCCCCGCCCTGGCCCTGTGCCAGCTAGGCCCGCCCATCCACATCTTCCAGATGGCACCATAAAGCCATCCCTGAACCTGGGCCACCCGGGAACAAACAATCCCTCCCTGGCCCCTCCCCGGAGGCCACACCCCACTGAAACCCTCATCAGCTCGTCCCCTCCCACCATGCCTTATGCCTGGGCCAAGGCTAGGGTCTGTCCTTTCTGGGAAAGGGGAGTGAAGCCAACCAGGGAGACTGAGGCCGGGGCAGGGAGCTGTGAGAACTGGGCTCAGGACACCTGAGCCTGCCCCTCCCCTTTCCCTTCCTCACCTCCTCCCCTCTCTTCTCCTCTCTGTTCTCCCCCGTCTTCCCCCTTCTCAAGAGAGGCAAACTGACCCACTTCCATCTGCCTTGGGCAAGACTGAAACTCACCGAGCTCTGTTTCCCTCTATGATAATGGCCCCTTCCTGGGCAGGCTGTGAAGGCTGAAAGACACGAGCCTCCCATCTGCCTACCTCCTACCTACCACAGCAGAGCACTGGGAGGAGGAAAGGGGAGGAGGGGGGATCCTTCCCCAGGTGAACTCGGAAGAAGCCTGGAGAGCTGAGGCTCAGGGTCCAGAGCCCCTCCTCCTGAGCCCCTAGAAACTCATCCCTTCAGCTGACACCCTCCACCCTCTGCGAATCAGAGGGCCCTGCTGGACAGAGCTCAGGCCTCAGTGTTCCCATCTGTGCAATGGAAGTGTCGGGGTGGGCGTGGGAACAGGGAGGTGGGCTGGGCAAAGTACCTGGCACCTATGCGACGGAGACCCACGGTCTGGAATGGATCAAACACCTTTACCAGAAGGACCTGTGCCTCGACCCTGACCTACTCCTTCCAACAGCTCGGTCACCAGGACCCAGGCTTTCTTCTTGGAAACTTTGATCTGCCTCCCCACTCAGCTTCTCTCGGGCACGGAGAGTCTGTCCTGTACGGTTAAATTGGTAATTACAGACTGCCTGTCCACTATTGTTTTCCTTTGTTTCATGTGCGTTGGGAGGGGTAGAGCATGGTGGTTCTGGGGCCAAGCTGGTAGGTTTAAATCCTCACTCTGCATTTGCCAGCTGTGCTCCCCGGGAGGTAATGTAACCCCTCCTCTGCCTCAGTTTCCTCATCTGCAAAATGGGGTTGATGGTAGTGCCCACTTCCTAGGGTCGATGTGCAACTTAAACAGTTAAAATGTCTCATTTTAAATTCAAGTGCCAAGAATTTCAAGTGCATGGTCTCATTGGGACTCTTATCCGCCTGGTGAGAACGGGGCCTCCTCCTCCCAGAGGGCCCCCAGGGAAGCTCGCAGATGGAACAGTGCAGAGGAAGAGCAATTCTAACTCACCAGGATCCCGCAGCCAGCCCTCGCACGTGGCAAGGCCAGCCCCGGAGTGGTGGTGCTGGAGCGGCCCCCAGGGTCCCAGCAGCGGCCTGTGCAGCCTCAGGCCAAGAAGCAGCCCATCCTGAAACCGGCCTCCCCCAGGTCCGTTGGGCCTCTGGGCCAGGTGACCACCTAACCTGGGAGGAGAGGCAGGGGCATGGCGATTTAGGCTCCTCATTCTGCCCACTTCCCTTCTCCGGGTGTCAGTTCCTTCATCTGTAAACCGGAAACAAAAGGGTCCTCACAAGGGTGTGTGGAGATGAAATGAAACAACATATGTAAACAGCCTACCCAATCAATGTGCCAGTGTTGGGGATGGTGATAGAGAATTAATTCAGTGAGGGGAAGATTGGGAGTTCCTCCCCACAACGATAGGGAGAGGCCATGAGGGACCTAGTGACAGACTGTTTAATCCAGCCTCTTGGCTTTCAGAAGACCAGGCCGCAGCCCAGAGAGGGAAAGGAACTTGTGGAGGTTGCACAGCAAGTCAGAGGCAGAGCTGGGTCTTGAGCTCCCTGGTCCAGGCCCTTGGCCCAGCTGCTTTGGGGCTGTGAAGACAGTCTCCAGCCTCAGCTCCCCTCCAGCCCCCAGATGCTCCAGGCCCATCTGCGTAGGCTCTGAGACGAGTGGTTAGACAGGCACTCACTGGAATCAGCTGTGCAGCTGCTCAGCTGCAGACGTGGCCTCACCCCTGCAGGGCTCAGCTTGTTTATCTCTGAGACGGACTCAGAAGAGAAGCCCACTGCAGTGAGGACCCAGCGGTGACCCAAGGCCCCAGTCACAGCACTTACTACGCATTCTCCGCTTTATCTGAGCTAGCGAGGGGGTCCTCACCTCCGCCTGCGAGTCTGCACTGAGACCCCGGGGAGGCACGTCAGTTTGTCCGCTCCCCCACTCCTGTCTGTGCTGCACACAGGAGAAGCACCCAGCACAGCACCACCTCGGGGCATTCAGCACACGTCCGCTCCCTCCCCTCCCTCCAAGGCCAAGCTCCTCCCTCCAGGCCTGGCCCGCTGCCGCCCCCCCATGCCAGCCCAGGCTCTCAGAACCCCCTTCCCGCCAGGGGAGTCCTTCCTGTTCACACTGGGCCCCCGTCCCAGCTCCCCGAGGGCAAGGCGCCCCACAGGACACACAGCTGGGGCTGAGTAAAGAAGGAGCGCTCACAGCAGGGAGCGGGCTCATGAGTGACACCTGAGATGCTGGGGAGTCCTGCTTCCTGCAGCTGCTGCCAGCCTCGTCCCAGACTGGGCGCGGGGATGTGGCTTCCCTGACGGTGACGGTGACGCAGGAGTGGCGTCAGGTGGCAGGAGGGGGCAAGGGTCATCGGCGGGGCGGGAGGGCAGATCCTTGGGGCCACCAGGCTGCTGGGTCCAGCGAAGGGTGCACATGGCAAGAGGCCTCCAAAGGTGCAGGGAGGGGTCGGACAGAACGACCTTCCTGGGAATAACGGAGACCCCTCGTCCAGCCCAGCCCGTGTGCAGGCAGGACAGAGTCGAGATCAGCCTGGGCTCAGCTGGCTTTCCATCCTGCTGTTTCTTACTAGCTGTGTGTCCTGGCAAGTTAATTAACTTCTCTGGGCCTCAGTTTCCTCGTCTGCAAATGGACATTATGATACCTACTCCATAGGCTTATTGTGAGAATGAATGACGTTATATAGAAAAGGCATTTGTTCACAGGGCTTAGGTCACAGAAAGCATCCAATAAATGCAAATAGTAATGTTATTAGTATATCTATTAGTATAAATGCACAGAGACAGTGAGAGACTGAATTGAAGCCACACAGCAGGCAGTAGCCAAGGACAGACAGAGACTCCTACTTGGTAACTATAGCAACAAAGCATGGGATTCTGCGCGAGGCACTGGAGCCGGGCTGCCTGGGCTCAAAGATCACCTGTTGACTCCAGGCAACCTTGACCTCTCCATACCTCAGTTTCTCTGTCCGTCGAACGGAGATTATAATAGTGCACCTGCCTCGTAAGACTGCTGGAAGGATTCAGGCGGGAGTTAATCCATGCAAAGTGCAGGGGAGGATGCCTGGTACCCGAGCAAACACTCCGTAAGCTGAGCAGTTACAGTGCTGTGTGACCTTCGGCGAGTCCCCTTCCTCTCTGGCCTCTGCTGCATTTCCTGTAAAATGAATCATTGGACTAGTTCAGGCTTCTAGCTCTGAGATCCATAGTTCTGCGGAGCAGAGGCAGGCTGCGTTCACACCACACCCCTCCCATTTTACAGTCTTGCACACCTGAGGACTGGATCCCTCCCCAGACTCTTTTCTCTCTCCCTCTCTCCTTTCCCCTCCTCCAGGATGGCAGCCAAGGGAGAGGGCAGCCTTCGTGGTGAAGAAAGTGGGGAGGCAGTTACAGTGTTGGGATGGTGGGAAGGAGAGGGATAGATCTCCTCCCCCGGGCCCTCTGTCCTGTTTCTGCTGGCCCCTGGTGTCCTGGGGATAGGCCGGGCCCCTGCTCATCCCCAACTGGGTTGGGACCCTCAGAGGCAGGCCTGGCTTGCCCCTCCATTAGGAGGGGACGATCCTCAGAGAAGCCCCTCCTTGGCTTGGCAGAGCTTGGGTAGGCCTGGGCTGAGCATGAAGACAGCAGAGGCCCTGAGTCAAGCCCTGGCCCACGGTGTGACCCCGGGCAGCCCCCGTAATCTCTCAGAGGCTGTCTTGGGTTCTGACTCAGAGCCCCGAGTCTCAGCCCCTCTGGAGCTGGTGGCACGGAGGTCCCCAACCAGGGAGGTAAGAGCTCAATGCCCCTCCCCAGGCCCCACACAGGTGGTCTTACACTGCCCACCCCTCCTCCAGCCCACCCTGCTTGGCAGGGCTTAAGTCATTTCAGGGGAAGGGTGCCTCTGACTGGAGTCCCAGGGTGGGGTGAGAGTGGCTGGAAACCCCAGATGAGGAAACAAATCCTCTTCTCTGTCACCCCTCCCCTGACCTTCCTTCCCACACTCTTGTGGCCATTGTTGTCTGAGGCAATTAGGTCTCACAGGGGAACCAAGAGGAGGGAACCCAGCCCTGCACCCTCCCCACACCCTCTGTCCTCCCCAGGGACATTCCCAGGCCTACCTCTGCCCAGCCCACATTCCCCTGCCACTTACCGGTTGATAGCCCCAGCCCCGACAAAACCATCCATCCGTCCGTCCATCCATCCGTCCATCCATCCATCCCTTTACTCCGTGCACAGCTATGTGCCAGGCAAATTAGACAAAACCCTGTCTCTGTGGACTCCTCGCCCAGCGCAGGAGACAAGACCAGGAGCAGGACTGTTTGGTCAGGTGGGATAGGTGCTGTCATCTCAGGGTCCCGAGAATGGCAGAATCAGGGAATGCTTCTTAGAGGAGAGAATGCTCGTGGATTCTGAAGACAAAGTACAAGTGCGTGTAGCAAGTCCGGAAGCAAGAGCCACTGTCAGCCCCACAAGGGCAGGGCCTGTTTTGTTCACCGTTGTACCCCCAGTGTCTAAAACAGGGCGGCATGCGATGGATGCTCAGGAAATGCTGGGATAAGCAAACGTTTAGGGAGAGCTTGGCTCCTGGGCTGGATCTGCACGTGTGGTTGCGAGCCCGCAACCGGGCGGACCCACCGAGCCTCCCAGCCCCACATAACCTTCCACATTCTCTGAGGGCCATGGGGAGCCATGCGGGGTTGTAAGTGGCGGACTACCAACCTCCGCTACCCCCCTTCCCTTCCCTTTCCCGACTCTGACTCTGATCCCGTGTGTGTCCCCACAGCTCCCCTTTCCTTCATCCAACAAGTCGATGTCCATTGATTTGTGGAAACCAACACCTGTCAAGCACTTATTATACGCCAGATGGTCTGCTGTGAGCTGGGGATGAATCGGGCAGTCCTGCCGGCGCATTACCCTCCATCCAGGACGGGGGCTCTTAATCCGGGGTTCCTGGAGAGGTTTCAGAGGGTCTGTGAGGCCCTGGAATTGCGGTGTGTGTGTGTGTGTGTGTGTGTGTGTGTGTGTGTGTGTAACATTCAGCAGTGGGGAGCCCATAGCTTTTAGTGGATTCTCAAGAGTGACCAGTTCCCCATATAGGTCAGGACCCGCACATGGAAGGAAGAAAGCTCCTGCAGCCAACAATGCATTTAGAACCTGCTCAAAAAGTTCAGGCCCAGAACTTCCCCAGGTCAGCCTACCCCTGGCCCTGCCAAGCCCTGCCCAAGCCTCTGTCCAGGGCTGGCCATTCCTGGCAGCAGGCAAGGGCACCGAGCACTTCCCGGTGGCAGCTGCCACCCAGCCGCGGTGCCCCGCTCGCGCCCCCTGTTCCTGCAGCAACTTCAGCTGTATTAGCTTTAAGAGGTTCCTGGGAACTCTGTGACTGTCGTGGCATCTGGGAAGTCACTGTGGGGGAGGGAGCAGGACTCAGGTCAGGCCAGAGGCAGTAGGAGGTGAAGGTCCTATCCAGGCAGCCGAAGGGGTGCCCGGGCTCCCCGAGTGAGGCCGCTGGCAGCAGGGCATCTGTCAATGCTGAGTCCCACCTGGCCCACTTCCCACCCCTCCCCCCTCATGTTTCTTTTTAATACCCCTCTCCCTCTTGTAGCATCGTCACTCATTCATTCACCTAATTTCTTTCATTCATTCTTGGGCACCAGCGAGAAAGAGGATGGGAGAGTGGTTAGGAGCACAGGCTCTTGTGTCATTGACCTGGGCTGGGGGGACCCCTGGGAAGCCAAGAAGGGGCCAGGGGAGCCCCAGCTAGGCAGGGAGCCCCCAGTCCAGGCAGGCTGCTCCCGACAGCTCCCCCAGGTGGAAGATGGGGCCCTGCAGGGGGAGGGAGCTGGCCGGTGGCTGTTATCCCCTCAGCTGAGCCACCCAGCCTGGCAGGACCAGGGCAGGGGTCCTGTGATGACATCATAGTCCAGAGCTCTGCCTTCCTGTGGGCCTCTGACGCCGCACAACCCCAGGGCCCACAGGAGACGGCCCACCCAGCAGCTGCTAGTGTGAGCCACCTGCAGGATCCCTTCTGTCGCCTGTCTCCTCAGAGCCCCTCTGGCACGAGTCTGCGCATCCACGCCCCAGGACCCCACATGCTACCCGTCCACGGAGGCAGCCGCTGTTCCCTCCCCCCTTCCAGGCCATTCTCCCCTTCCCCTTGGCAGGAGAGCAGGGGTGTGTCGGGCATGAGGGGGTAGGGAGGGGTAGGAAGGAGCTTCTCCTAGAAGAACACGCCCTTGAGGTCTGGCAACTGGTGCACTTAGACACCCAGAGAAAGACGGGGAGTACACGGGTGGGTGAGGAGGACCATGACACTGGGCAGGGGCAAGACTCTCATCCTCCAAGAAGACCTGGCGGGCCCCTAGGCTGCAAAAGTCAGAGTCAACGGACGCGAGCATCTGCCCTCCCAGGCTTAGCCCACTCCCCAGAGCTGCCCAGCAATGACCACACTGTCCTGCCCAGGGTCCCGGCGGTGCCCCAGTGAGGGGTGGCCAGAAAGGGGCGACGTGTCCTGACTGGGCTCCGAGTCCTGGTGGGCTTTGCTGCTTTTGTGCTGTGTGACCTTGAGCCCTTCGCTGCCCTCCGGGAGCCTCACTGAAAAAAAGGAGGCTGTAGGACTGATCGCTATCTTCCTGGCGCTGCTCTTCTGTGTTTGTGGTTCTTACCCCCCAGAGAGGGAGCAAGGGAGAATCCTTCAGCTCTTGAGTCAAGCACCCTGTTTCAGACAGCCTTTCCCCCGACCCCTCAGCCTCCTCACACACACGCCTTAAATTGCCCCAACACATCCCACTTCTCTGCTTTATTTTTGCCCCATCGCAGCAGTTATCACCTCCTGGCCCACTCTATGTCCTACTTATTTGTGTTTATTTATCATCTCTCCCAGCCCCGGAATGTCAGCCCCATAGGAGGGTGACATTGGTCTGTCTGCCTGGCTGTGCCCCGGGGCCTGGCCTAGTAGGTGCTCAATAAACATTTGCTGAGGGTGTGCCTGGGGGGTCAGGCGTGGGTAGCGGAGGAGGCCCAGGAGGAAGAGGGGGAGCTGCTGGCTGCGGGTCTGGAGGAAGGGATGAGGACGCGGGCTCCTGCGGGCTCGGGCAGGGGAGGCGCACGGGGAGGTGCCCTCCCTCCGGGCGGTAGGTGTGTGCTCGTGCGTGCGCCAGGAGGCCCTCTCGGTGTCTGATGGCCCGGCCCTCCTTCCTGCCCAGGTCCCCCCACATGGTCCCGGGGCAGAGGCCGGCCAGGCGGAAGGCAGCCTTCCGCAGCTGGACACAAAGGCCTTGGAGCTGGCCCCCGGCAAGCCTGCGCCGATAAGGTGGGTAAATTTCAAAGGGGGTCATGGGGAAGGGGGTGGGCAGGGCTGCTGATAGCAGGGCTGCGGCGCTGCCAGCGGCCTCCCCCTGCCTCCCACCGCCCGCCGCCCAGCCCCACGGCCGCCGGGGAGCAAAACAGGTTCCGATTGTGCTCTTATCTGGGACTGCGGTTTTGTAAGGCCCTGCTGGCTCTGCGCTAATGGGGGGAAAGGCAGCTCTAGGTGTGGGCCGTGACGCGGCCCCTCCATCTCCACCCCCCACGACGGCAGGCCGCGGGTGCACCTGGCACTCTGGAGCGGGCCGAGAGACACCCGACGCACTGCACCCCAGCAGGGAGGGGGCTGGTGGCGGCTGAGAGTGGGGCTTTGCTCCGGATCCTGGTCCCACACCTGGCCCTGTAGGCTGCTTCCCTCTCTGGGCCTCAGTTCCCTCACTGAGGTTAAAATGGGGCTGTTTAAGACGATTAAATAAATGAACTCTGTATAGCCGTGGGCATGGCAGCTAGCTCACGGGGAGACCAGGTAAGCGGGGTGGTTGGCAGGGAGAACTCGGGAAATGAAGGGGCCGTGGCTTCGAGGCCTTGAAGTCTGGCTCCATCCAGGCCTCAGCTCCCTTCACTGCCTTCTCTTTCTGCCCCAGGCATACTGGCCCCCTGCCAGCTCCACAAGCCTCCCAAGCACAAGCCCACCTCAGGGCCTTTGCTCAAGCCTTGGGGCCTGGAATGCTTACAGGTAACGCAATGCTCGTGCCTTTCTCTCCTTCATGTTTTTGCTCAAATCCCACCTTCCCAAGGGGATCCACCCCGACCACTGAATTTAATGCTGCTCCCCACGCCCCACCCAGCACTCCTGACATCCTTTGCCCAATTTTTCATGGCATTCATCACCTTTTGGAGTACTGTATAATTTACTCACTTATTACTTTTACGGTTGACTCTGTCTCTCTCCTCTTGAATGCGAGCCCGGTGAACTCCACTGCTGTATCCCAGTGCGTGCCTGGTCCAGGGCAGGCCAGGAGGCCACGTATTTGTAGAGTGAACGGATTAATGGGGCAGAGACAGGCCAAGATCGAGGTTGTACCTTGGGACACCACCCCGCTCTACCATCATAGGGACTGGAACCTGTAGGGAAGGTGTCTTGTGTGTGTCTGCCCCCAGACAGGCCTGCCGGGTTCCTTAGGCTTGGAGGCCGCCTCTAGCAAGAGCCCACTCTGGCTCAGCTCACAGGGAAACTCTGGGCCCCTGAGGGCTACACCAGGGCCCTGCGCTGGGGCGAGGCCTCCTGAAGTGGTGTCCCAGGTGTGAATGGGTGATGGGGACTGGCGGGTGGGCGGGTGGGGGAAGCCACAGGGAAGAGAGTGGTATACAACTGGGCCTTAGACACAGAGATGATTTGCCTGTCTACTCAGCCTCCCCCCAAAGAGCCTGGGGGCTCTTTCTGAGGGGTCAGTCTGAAGAGGAGCAGGAGATGGCCTTGGTGAGGAAGCCCAGGGCCTGGGGAACCAGCCCCAAAGCTGGGAAGGCCCCTGGCTTCTAGAATTGGGGGGGGGGG
>NW_024425564.1:3965264-3982204 GCF_017311325.1 Ursus maritimus
GGGGGGGGGGGTCACGCACACACCATAGCTCCCTGCAGGAAATAGGTGTAGGTGAACCCGGTAATCCCACAGAGGGCTAGTCTTCGGAGGGATGCTGGGGGGCACCGGGGCCCTCTGAGACAGAGAGACGCCAAGTGCCTGTGGCCACCAGTCCACGAACTCGAGGACAGACTATTTCTCGCCATCCTGCCCCCACACAGGGCCTGGCATAGAGTCGGTGCTCAGGAAATGCCTGCCGGTCTTAACAGAGAAACATGTCATGGCTCAGGGGCACCCAACGCCACCCCTGGACCCAAGGGGCACCCTCCATGCTCCAGTTGGTAGAAATGTCTAGTTATGTGGTCTCTGAGGACAGAGCTGCCACCCCAAGCTAGTCCTGGTCTCCTCGTCCACCCTTTGGCTGTGGCATGGTATCCTGCAAAGACACCAACAGACCTGGCCTGAATCCTGCCTCTGCCCCTTTCTAGCCTTAACTTTGGTAAGCCTCTGTGGATGAGAAGGCCAACAGAAGGTGCTGGAGTTATTAAGATTAGAGGAGCTAGCATATGCCACACAGGAGCATAGGTTGGAGGCTGGACTCCTAGCCCAGCCCTGCTGTGTGTCCTTGGGTCTGTTCCCTAGCCTCTCTGGTCTCAGGGTCTTCTTCGCCATAAGGACTGCATGGTCTCTGGGGTCCCACAGACCAGGCTTCCTGTCCATCTGCCCCTGCAGTCCCATCTGGGTGACCAGCCCCAGTCTCTTCACATCTCAGCAGGACAGTCCTCCCCCGAGCTCTCCCACCTTCTCAGAGCTAGAACCTGGGACAGAGCAAGGCCTTATGTCAAATGGGCAGGGGCAGCCCCATGTCTCTGTGACTGGCATGAGGCCCAGCCTTGACCCTGCCATCACCCCAAGGCTGCAGCTCCTAGGAGGACCCAAGTGAGAAGGATGGGGGAACAGAGAGATGGGGACAGGAAGAAAGCTAGGAAGGTGACCAACCGACTGACCAAGACTGACTGCCCTTTCCAAAGTACTCCCAACTACCGTTGTCAGCTGACAGTCACCCATCACGGTGCCCTACCCACAAGGGTAGCAGGGCAAGTGTTATCTCCACTCCACAGAGGAGGTGAGGGGCCCGGAGGGGGCCTAGCTGGTTCGCCGGCATCCCGCTAGTAAACGGGCCCTGCCCCCATCGGGCACTCTCCTCTCGGACGGGTGAGGGGTGAGCGGCTGGCAGGAGCGCCCCGGGAGAGGACTCATGATCTGTGTGTGGGCTCCTGTCCTGCCGCAGCTCCAGGGCCCCTGCCCTAGAGGAGTTCGAAGCTTAGGGAGAAAAGAAACACTGGGAGACATTAGAGCATGAAGAAACGGGAAATGGGGGCCTGCGGGGGCTGGAGGGAACACGAGAAAGCTTTCTGGAGGGGACAGCTCTTGAGATGGGGCTTGAGGATGAGGAGTAATCCCCAGGGGAAGAGACTCAGCTCAAACCCATCAGAACAACAGACAGAGGGTGTTACTGGGTCATCCAGATGCTCGCTCAGCAAAGGCCCCCGCTGGGCTGGTGTCGCGGGCTGTCCGGCATACCCTCACTGGGCCCGGGCCTCCGAAACCCCAGCGCCAGAGAGAATACGCTATCGCAGGTCAGAGAAGAGTCCCGGGAAGAAGTGGCAGCAGGCCTGTGAGTGGTGGGCCAGCCCCCAGATCTGGAGGGTGCCCACAATGGGTGGGCGGTACGTGGACGGAGGGAGAAAAAGAGGGGGTATGTTTCACCTGAAGGGAGCTGACCAGAGGAGGGTTGAGGAGGAGACCAGCCTTGGGGGGGGGGGTTGCGGACTGTGGCCCAGTGGACCCAGTGACCCATGCCAGGGACCTGGGACTTGACCCTGAGGGGACAAGGAATGATAACAGGGTCCTATCAGGCATGGGACAGTCAAGGAAACTCCAGAATTGAGTCTGAGTCAGCTTCCCAGCATGACCTTGGGCAACACATTGTCAATAATCCCGCCTCAATTTCTTCACCTGTAAAATGGGCATAGTAACATCTACCTAGAGAGGTTGCTATGGGGAGCTAGGTGACACACGTCAGACAGGTGACATGTGGTTGGTGGCCAGCAAGACACCGGGACAGGGTGTCTCGGTTCACAGAACACTTTCACCAATATCATCTCTCTTCCCACAGCAGCTCTGAGAGTTCTCTGGGGATGGGGAGAGGGGAGGTTGAGCAGGCTTCAGACACTTGGCCAAAGTCCAGCAGGTGATGGAACCTGGTTGTGTACTTGGGTAGAATCCCCAGCTGGTGTTACAGCACTGTGCTGGATGGATCAAGGTATTGAAGGGGTGTGTGTCCCCAGGAGTCCCTTCATGGGTTACGGATAGTTTATAATTGGCCCTCCCTTCCTCTGGAACCCAACAGAGTGTCCCACGTGTGCACCCAAACTGCCTTGAGCCCATCCCTGATGTCTCTCCAAGCAGCCTCTTAGCACCTTAGCCCACGTGAGCCCCAGCCGAGCAGATGGAAAGTCCTCTCCTTTGCTCCCTCTTGGGGCTGCCCGGCTTGCAGAGGCACCTACGCGGGGACTGGGCAGCTAGGATCCCTGTCCACCCTCCACGCCGCTGAGCCTGGTCCATCCATTCAAATCCGCCTGTCCCTGGGGAGACCTACGAAGTGCTCCCATGCGCCCAGAGCAAGGCTATTCCCAGCATTCAAGCGGCAGCCTTCCCAAGGCCAGGGCTCTTTGTGGCATGACCAGGGGCCTTCTCAAAGCCACCCAGCAGTGAGATACCATTTCTGGCTGTGAGAGTGTTCGCTCTTCATAGGCCTGTCCATGTTCTTGTCTGTCTCAGCCAGGATCAGACTTGGCTTTAAATGTTAAAGACCACACTTAACAAAAGCATCAGGTCTATTTCGCTCACAAAATTCCTGGGACAGGCCGTCCAGGGCCTGCATGGAGCTTTTATGCAGCCCTCAGGGACCTGGGCTCCTTCCAGCTCACTGATACACTGTCCTGTCCTTGTGGTCCAAGACGGCATCAGTTAAGGCGAGGCCTTAACTAAGGCGAGGCCTTAGTGCTGAAGGCCTTGGAATCTTCCTGCAGTCCTAGAATTCTCTCACTGTGGGCAGCCGCACGGTTCTCTGAAGTCAGAAAACAACAATGAACATTATCTCAGATGCCTCATCCGACAGGGGGGGAGCAGGGGTTTGGTGCCTTTCTGAGGTGATCCAGAGAAAGGAAGGGCCAGCCCCTGCCCTCCGGGGACGTCCCTCCCCTGGCAGGATGGGGAGGAAGCGGAGAGCTCAGCTGTGTGGTCCTCCCGGGATCATGGAGCCAGGCATGGGGACCTCATGGCCTCCATCCTTCCGGGACTGTTGGAGAGCAAGCTGTTGCCGGCCAGCCCCCGCTCGGGGGCCGGGAAAGGGAGCTACCAGTCGTTCCTGAGCACCACATCCTCACCGGCCTGCACCCATCAGAGAGCACGGCCCGAACACACGGTGTGGGGGGGGGACCACAAGCCTCAGGTCCTTTTCCACAGAGTTCTCTGAAGTTCCCTCCATCCCTGGCCTGGAGAGCCAGACAGCACCTCCTCCAGGAAGCCCTCTCTGACTTGCCTTGCTGGGTGCTTCCACAGTCCTCCACTGGGGCACATGTGGCTATGACTTTCTGCTGAGCTTGCTGGTCTGGTCCCCAATCTTGGCTCCTCCCTCTTAGCGTGCTGTCCCACGTCGTTCTAGATGTATCCCCTGTGCCTTGCACGCACCGTAAGCCCAGTAGCCATGCATCAGCTAACGAACACGAGTGAGTAAATGAATAAATGAATGAGTGAATGAATGAACGGGCTTTCTCGCTGCCAGAGTGTGGATCCCCCATCAAGGAGAGGGAGGCCTGCAAGGGTTAACCAGGAGCCCGCCTGTGGTCTGAGGTAAGCAGGGAGCGTATTTGTTCAGGTAAATAAGGAAGGATTACTTATAATGGGAAATCAGGCCTGGCCAACTCTTCATCTCACGGCTGCTTGACTTCCTCCCAGCACATTCCTGCACTCTGCCCGGGTCCACACTGCCCTGCATACCTGGCCCCCTGAGCCCACCACAGCCTCCATGTAAGCCCCTCAGGCTAGGGCTTGCCACCGTGCCAACAGGTGGCCCTTGGGCTGGGGGCAGAGGGCTGCCTACGGGGCACAGGGCCCTGAGATCTCAGAGGGCCACCCCTCGAGGGTGGCCAGGCCCCCAGCGGCCCACCCAAGTACCACCTCTGCCCCCAGCCCTGCTGGCCCCTGGTCCCACTGGCCCCCCAGATGCCTGGCTGAGACCCAGCAGTGGCCCACGAGCCGACGCCTTCTCCTGGCCCCCTGAGGTTGGCGCTGCGGTGGACGACTCCCTGGGCACAAGGCAGCTAACAGGTAAGTCGGGTGGGAACACAGAGCGCCTTGCAGTGGGGGCTTCCCCCTCCCAGTGGTGGGGAGGTGGGTGACGGGGGCAGGACTTGGAGGCATGGATTGCGAGCTCAGAACCGATATCCCAGGCATTGCTGGCCCTGTGATCCGGGCCCTTCACCCTCAGAAGCCCCCGCCCCTCCACAGGCTGCCCATCTGCCTCCCTGGGCTGATCCCAGAGCCTGAGGGAGCCCCCAAGGCCATATCTTGAGCCCAGCCTGTACAGCCTGAGGGCAGGCCTCTCTGCAGGTGCAGAGCCTCAGCCCCCAGACGTAGCCAGTTCTGCTTGGCTAGGAAAACACAGACAACCTTTCTGTTCCGTCGGCCGCAGCTGCTCTGCCAGGGAAGGGTCTGCCGGGGGCCCGGCCTCGGTGGACAGGGGCTTGCTGAAGCCTGGAGGCTCGGGGCCAGGCTCCAGGTTGGAGCAGGGGGGACAGGCCCAGAGCCCAGGGGTTGGGGCAGGGCAGTGGTGGGCCCAGGACCCTGGTCTGGGGAGCCGCCACGCAAAGCACCCGGGTTCGAGCACCCAGGGGAGCCGACGGCCTGGGGCCCCCAGTCTGGGTGCACAAGGAGAGAAATGGGACCCCCTCGAAGATTCTCCTTTCTAAGATTCACCTGCTGCCTCCTGTGGGGAGAGAGGGCAGTGCTGGTGGTGATGATAGGGTAGAAAGCTGAAGGGTCTGGACGTCTGGGGGCTCCCCTGAGGCTGGACAAGGGGTGCGTGTGTGTGCATGTGTGTGTCGGGGGTGAGCTAATGCGGGCATGGGCATCTATCGGGGTATGCGTGTCGGGGAGTGGGCAGGCCCACCGAGCCAGCCCTGGATCCCCTCACCCACCCAGCGGCCCATCCCCAGGCCACAGGCCTCAAGTGGCCTGTCCCCTGTATGACAGAAATGGCCTTTCTCCTTTTCCTTGGCCAAGGCTGGGACTAGGCCTCATTTCCTGCCCCCACCTCCCCGATAAACAGCTTCACAGCAACCCCCAATAAAGCCGCATCTCCCCAGCACCAGCTGCTCCGCTGAGTAACAAAGCAAACAGTCATCAGGCTGCCCCGGCCTGAGGTGGTGGACGGGACACGGGCAGGAGCCTCCCCAGCCGCCCAGCCCAGCAGAGGTGGGGCCGGAGCCCAGGACTCCCAACGCAGGGTCTCAGCACCCCCAGCTCACAGAAATGTGGGGGGAGCGAGCATCCTCAGGGCGCCTGGGGCAGTTGAGGTGTGGAGGAGACGCTCTCTTGGGGCGGGGGGGGGGAGCCACCCTCCCCTTTGAGAATGACAATCATTTCCTCTGCTCCAGGCGCGATGAGGGGACCCAGAGGCAAAAACTCCGTCTGTGCTAGTCTTACGTATTGTCAGTTACCTGTTATAAAACACCTATAAAACGTGATGCCATTCGACTTTCGCAAGCCTCTCAGAACGAGACAGAGCTGCTCTGTCCACCAAGCCTGAGGCAATAGGGCGGGCCCTCGGTGTGTGCTCAACTGACCACCCGGAATTGCGATGCGGGCAACAAGTAGAAAAACCCAGGAGAAGCCACATTTTACCACTGACGTCATTGCGGATGTAAAGTTAATAGCCCTGAAACAGTTAGAGCCCCATTTTGTGCTGAAACGACTTGGTGCAGCTTGAGTGTAACCTGGGGAAGTCGTTTCAGACTGACCTAGGGACAAAGACGCTCTGGGTGGAGGGCAAGAAGGGATGGGTTTAAGGCCCACGGTGTGTGACCTTGGGCAAGTCACTTTTCCTCCGTGTACTTGTAGCTCCTTGTCTGTGTAATGAGAAGGTTAGACAAGGTGGCCTCCTCTGTTAAAGGAGACTTCGTGGAAGGGACCCTCTGGAGCCGGGTTTTGCAGGCTGTATAGGAGTTGGCGGAGGCAGGCTAGCTGGCTGGATTTGCCGACGCTCTAAGATGTGGGCTTTCGCAGCCTTGTCCCCTAGGCTGTTCCCTGGCTCTGGCTCCTCCTAGAGGCCAGGAAGGGATGAGTGAGGCCAGCAGCTGCCCCAGACTGGGCTAGAGAGCAGGATGACCTCGAGTAGGGCCAGGGCACCTCTCAGTGCCAACCTCAACTCTTCCCCAGACTCCACCCACCATCACCACCTATTTCTTCCTTTGTTCCTCTCACCCACTATCTTTCCCTGCCCCATCCCCTCACCTGCTCCCAGGTGCCACCTTCCTGAATATTCAGCTTATCTCAATTCACAAGGAATTTTCATCCACCTTGCCCTTAATCTTCATAACCTCTTAAGGCATGCTCTTGACAGCCCATTTAATAGACAGGATCACCGAGTCTCCAAGGAAGCCCAGGCACTTACACCAGTCCCGAGCTAGAGAGCAAGGAGATGGGGCTCAAACCTGGTCTGGGACCCTCCCCCTGCCCCCGCCCCACCCTCATCCCGTTCTTCGCCCCACCCTGCACCCCCAGCCAAGGGAGCAGCCTGTCAGGTAGAGCAACTCTTCCCAAAGCAAACTTTGCACAAGCCGAGTTGCCCTGGGCTCTTCCTGACATTTAATGCTGGCCTCCTTCCCCTGCCTCGTTTGCATGCTCCCAGCTCAGGGGGTGCCCCCTGCCAAACTCTCCTCTCCCACCTTTCAGCAGCTGGGTGCGGGGCCTCCAGACTGGGCAAGAGGGAGCATCCTCATCCCTCCTGACCTCTCGTCCGCTGCCAGGGAGCTGAGTGTGACTCTGCTGGGAACCAGACAGACCAGAGCCCACCCAGGACCTTAGCGAGGGACAGTGAGGTCTCTCTGGCCACCAGGTTCACTGTAGGGGATGGGTCCCAGTAACTCCCTAACTCCCTGCCCATTTAAACCCCTTTTGAAGCAATGTCTGTTCTTAACCTCTCAGAACCATTCATTCTGGACTTTGATCATTTTCAAATGATTTCAAAGTGCCTTCCCTTTGTCCTGAAACCCCCTCCTTCCAAGCCCCGAGGTATGCTCCTTGGCCCCGTGATTAGGGCTCAGGGTACATTTTCTCCCTCAGCCCTGTCAAGGTTTTATAGATTCCTCAACCCCAGTTTCGGAAGCTGCCTTTCCAGCTCTGTGCCTGGCGTGGGGGCAGCTGCCGAGGCCCACGAGA
The DNA here is from genome assembly GCF_017311325.1 of Ursus maritimus. NCBI lineage: Eukaryota > Metazoa > Chordata > Mammalia > Carnivora > Ursidae > Ursus > Ursus maritimus. Next base: position 3,972,750 of record NW_024425564.1, read on the forward strand.
CGAGAGATGAGGGGAACAAATGCGTGCACACAGCTCTGGGAGATTGCAAAGTCTGCCCTGCCAAACCCCAGAGACACAGTTGTCTTTGAGTCCCCGTGTCACCGACAAGCAGGCTGCGAGGATAAACCAGAGTGCCGCCGGGCAGAAGCCGGGTGTGGCCCTGTGTCCTCACACCCCCGGGGGCCCGGCTGCCCAGGGCTGCCCAGCCGGGGCGGGAGCGTGGGGACCCCGAGCGAGGGCAAAGGAGCTTGATGGGGTGCTGGGACACGAACTTTATTTACACCAGGCATGTGCTCAATGAGGGGCTGAATGAAGACGTGATTTGCAGCTTCTGTAAAGCCCTGGAAAGTCAGGCGAGACTTGAACTTGACATGGCTGGAAACGGGGGCCGTGTTCTGACTGACCACCCCAGCATCACTAGCTCCAAGCCCCGGACTTATCTGGTCTGGGGTCTTGGGTGCTTGCGTGAAGTGGGGAAGGGGTGCTGCGGGGGTGGGACCCCAAATTGTGGGCGATCTGTGAGGACAGCCTGGCAGGGTCCCTGCTTGGTCAGAAGGCAGAGCCAAGTCTCTCAGGGGCTCTGGACACCAGCTCCAGAGGAGGGAGGCGGGGCGGGGGGAGACATAGCCACACCCCTTATTCTGCCCAAATGTCTGCCCTGAAGTATGTTTCTACTCGCCAGGGGAGCCCCTGGCGTCCACTTCTGTTTCTCCACCATCCTCCTTCCCATCCAGGCTGAGGGGTAAGATGGGGGCATGGGATTGTAGAATCCAGACAGTGTCTCGTTAGAAAAGCCCTGAGAGATGACTCCCCGCTTCGGAGAACAGAAGAGGGCCCCAGGCACTGCCCTTTCTAAGCGGCTGGTTCAGCGGGTGGCTTCAGCAGAGGTGAAAGGTGTGGGCAGCCGGGGAGACCCTAGGGCTGGGGGGTGCCAAGTCCTAGCACCACGTGCACGGGGAAGTGCTCAGTCCCACATGCCCATGTCCGTCAGGCGGGGTAAGAGCGGCTGCCCCGTGGGGTGGCTGTGAGAGCTCGACGAAGCAGTTTACTTAGTTGGCCTTTACCTTGTCTCAGAAAGGGTCGCAAGAGATGTCAGTGAGGCTCTGTGTCTGGACGCCAGTGGTACCTGATTTCTAGAGCCTCACCCCCACCCCCAATTCTCCACACACACCTCCTGGGCCCACTGACTGGCTCCTCAAGTCAAACCTCCCAGAGAGCAGGGCTCCTGGAAAAGGGAGGCCCACGCCGATCCCTGCATGAGTCTGGGATCTGAGGAGGTGGGAGAAAGCCAGGAGGCCTAGAAAAAACCTACCTCCCCTGCTCTCATGACAAGCCCGAGACAGGCAGGTCCTCCCCATGGGGACCCACCTCCCTTCTTTCTGCACTTGGAGACCCAGGGCAGCAGATGCGTGAGGAGGGGCACAATGGGGTGCTTGAGTTGGGCTGGAGCTGCCTGGAGGTGGCGAGCCTGGGACACCTTCCTGGGCAGGAAGGTGGCCTTTCCTGTGCAGAGAGGTGGTGCTCTGGACAGTGGGGCGGTCAGTGAGGAGGAGGCTGGGGACTTTCCTTGGGTCCGGCTTGTCTGAAGAGCAGTTTCAAAGGGCAGGGAGCTGGGGTTCCGTGGAAGGCAGGAGGTGGCAGAGAAGTGAGGGGACAGGAGGAGGAGGGGAAGAGTGAGAAGGTAGAGGGGAGAGGTCGGGTCCAGAGGCGGGGAGGGTTCAGAGAAGCCAAACACGTTGCTCAGGCCGGTCGTGGGCCCGGGCCCGGACTCCCTGCGGCCTGGGCAGTCCCAGCTTCTCTCCAAGGTGCTGACCGGCCGACTGGGGGGCCAGCCCATGTGACCCCCACCCACTCTGCATGGCTCCCGGCCAGACCCTAGTCACACCCCCACAGTCCCCTGGCTCCCCCATTAAAGGAGGCCCTTGCATGGAGGGAGAGGGGCTAATGGCTAGGACGGTAGGCCAGAGTGAGGAAGCCTGAGTAGGGCTGCCCCACTTGGTGGAGAAAGACCACCTCAGCTCAATGGTAGGCGCTGTCACCCCCTGCCCCACCCACTCTCCCTTGCTGCTCCTCTCACTGGGGACTGCAACCAGAGTCCTGGGCTCTGGGCAGACTGAGGTCGGGTCTCAGGACTGAGGTAGGAGCTCAAGAACACTGGTCCCACCCACAGTTCCTTGCTGGGGTAAGATCTGGGAGCCTGGACTGAGCAGGGTCTCAATCCCACGACAGCCCAGGGCCTTAGTAAAGACCTCCCTGGTAACCCCATTTCCCAGAGGCTGTGGTTTCAAGACATATCAGGGGATCTTTTGCTGGTGCCGGGTCGGGGCGGGAGTGAGAACTCGGGGGGCAGAGGAGCTGCAGGGCCACAGACCGGGCAGTGGCAGGAAACAGCTGCTCTGAATCCCTAACTCTGAGTCCCTCTGCCCTCTCTCCTTGGTCTGCCTTCCTGAGGGAGTGGGAGGTGCTGAGAGAGGGAGAGAAGGGGCCCCAAGTTCGCTAATCCCTCTGGCCGCTGCCCCTCGATCTGGCCCTGTATCTGGGCCTTGGCCTCCACCAGCTGTTACCAAACTTTCTTTGTCTGGAGTCTGAGCCAGAGCCTCTGGGGCAGAAGGGAGCCAGGACATGCTGAGCCTTAATCCAGACATGTGGTTTAATCTAGAAAAGATCAGCTCGAGGTTTGGGAGCTGGAGGCATCGCTTGGGAGACGGGCAGCACCTCAGGCCCAGCAGAGGCTGGTGGGAGGGCCAGGCCTGCTGTCCTAAGGACATGGATCTGGCAAACACAGGGCTTGTCCCAGGACCCTAGGCCTATGGAGCAGTGGCCTGAGGGTCAGCAGGCCCCCAGTTTGGTCCTAGCTCTGCTGTGACTATGGGCACGTCCTTGCCACTCTCTGAGCGTCATTTTCCCCAATGCACACGCGTCCTCTCAGGCGAACGATCACCTGAGGACATAATCATGGCTGAATTGCATGGCACAGTTGGGGAGAGCTGGGAAGTCAGAGGAGGAACCTGTTGGGAGTGCTTCCTGGGGGAGGAAGGCTTTGGGCTGAATTGCAATGAGCGGGAAGGGGCATATTGGGCAGGGGGATGGCAGCACAAGAGAAAATAGCCATGTTATGCCCACAGCACTGGGGCCAGGGGAGAAATGCCATTGTCATTAGAGCCTGGATATGGTCACCATGTCGATCAATCCCTGGTTCTGGTCCAGACCCTGCCACTGACCAGCAAATGAATCCCTTCCCCATATGTGATCTACAAAACGATCATATAATGTATGATTCCCTCCAACTCTGATAATCTGGGCTGGATAGGAGTTGGGCTCAGTGGTGGGTGCCAGTCACTGGAATTGTGCAAGGCTGGCAATGGGGAGCCATGGGAGGTTCTTGAGCTCAGGGGTGCCCGATGAAGGAGTGTTAAAGGGAAATGAGCTTGGCAGTGGGGTGGATTGAGCAGCCAGGGGGTGGGAATGGACTTTGGAGGATCAAGTGGCCCAATCAGGAGGTGGGCAGGACTCTGGGAAAACAGACTGGCAAGAGCAGAAGCCTCAGAGGGAAAGTGGCCCGACGAGCAGAGCCTGCATGTGGCTGACTGGGGATGTCAAGCAAGCTGCACGAGGTCTCTGAGCCTCACTGTCCACATCTATAACACGGGGTTCTGTCCCTCCCAAGTCTGGGCCCGGAGCCTGAAGGAGACGCCAGAGGTGAAGTCTGGGCACACAAACCCATGGTTCCCTGACCAGTAAACCGAGGTCCCTCCAGATCTGGGCTGCTGGGGTCAGAGCATTCCCCACTTGCAGACAGTCAGATCTTTCCTCCCACTGCACGATTAATTATTAACTTATTTTTCACAGGGAGGTGTCGGGAGCTGGGACCAAGACTTGGCTGACAGCAGGTTCCTTGGCATTTAGAAGCAAGGTGAGGGGGGAGCCGGAATGCGGGGTGAGGAGGAGGTGGGAATTCTCTGCCCTTGAAGGAGTCCCAGGCCAGGAGTCCGAAGACCTGGATGCGAATCGCTGAGCTCTCTGCACCTTCACTTCCCTATCCTCAGAACAGGAATGAGGATAAGGCCCGGCTGCCTCTCTCCAGGGAGGGACGGATGCAAGGGGTGCTTGCCTGATGTGTCAGGGCTGTGTCATCACGTCCCTGCCGAGCAAATGCTGCCACCTGCCCTGCCCATTCATCCTCACTGACCCCTCATGCCACGGTGCCCCGAAACACAGCAGCTGCCTCCCATCCTACCTGTGGCTGCGGCCAAGCAAACAGGAGGGCCATGAGGGAAGCGAGTTCTCCTGCTTCTTGGAAAAGCTTCCGTCTTCCTGGCATATGGCCCAGGGTGCTGGCAGAGACTGTCCTAACGTGGCAGGCATGGGAGTTCTGGGGACGTGGATGGGGCGGGAGGCAGGTAGGGGCGATGAGGGAGGGGTGGGGGGGCTGAGAGGGGCTCTCCAGGGGTGGGGCCTCCTAGGGGGTAGGGCGTGGGCACAGGCCAGGGTGGGGACCCAGGAGCAGAGCGGGCTGTTAGCGCTGCCTAGGTAAATAATGTTGGGCCCACAGCACACATGTGTGTTTGCACAGAAGGCCTTGAAATGATTCCAGGCCTGCCCTCTGTCCCCCGCAACCCCAGTCCCCCTCCTTCCCTGCTCACTCCACCCCACCCTGACCTTTCTTTCCTTTTCACTTAAAGGAGCCCTTGAAAGGGAGAGTCGAAATCAAAGGGAACACCCTTCTCTCTTGCTGGCATTCTCTCCGCCACAGGAAACGACATGGCTGCCATGTACAGTTGGGAAGGTTGGGTACTGCACAAGGAAGGGGAGAAGAGGGAGTTGAAATTCCACTTGGGCTTCACCAAAGTGCTATCCAGAGAGAAAGGTCGCCGTGTGCTGAGATATTCGAAGGTGTGGAATGGGCTAGCTGCAGCCCTAGAGAAGCCAGAAGTATCTTTCTAACTGGGTTCTGTAGGGCAAATGCACACCGACGCTAAGCAGGTCAGTCCCACAGGGTGACTTGCAGTGTGCCAGGGAGCCCCCTCCCTGTCCCAGCGTGGCACAATAAATGCCCCCAGGAGAGCCTACCAGTCCTTTGATTAAAGCCTCTCCCTCTAACTGGCCAGATGCCATGAAAGCAGCATGTATAGAAATGTGAACACCCTCAAGGACTGTTGAAATGCACTGCTGGGCTTCGCCGAGCTTCTGATTCGGTAGCTCTGAGGCCGGCCTGAGAATCTGCATTTTTACCAAGTTCCCAGGTGCTGCTGCTGCTGGTCCGAGCACCGCATTGTGAGAAACATGGCTTTAAGAACACACGTTAACTTGCCTTTAACTGGTTTATCTGTTCCTTTTCTCTGAGATTTTCCTGGAGGCATATATATGTTGCTAATCTTCCACCGGGACCTATTCTTGAGTCCCAGGCCTGCAGATCCCGGGAACAGCCCAGGAACCCGGGGGTATGGGTGTCTGTACATCTCCTGAGTCCCCGACTCACCCAAGCTGCCTGCTCCAATACGGAGTTTAGAGAGAAAGGGCCCAGAGGACAAGCAGAGCCTGCATGACCGATGGAGAAAGAGGCCTCTAGCTCTGTGTGTTGAGGCCACATGGTTCCCCCCTGGGGGGCCTTGGGGCAGCAGGAGGAGTGCGTGTCTGACTCGCTGGGGGCCCCAGAGCATGGGCCTTCTCACCACCACCTGATCTCGTCCTCCCCCACCCCCACTCTGCACCCACAGCAGCGGCCCCTGTGCTGGGCCTGTGGGTCTGCACGTGGGCACGGCCTTCTTAGCCCACACTCCTCCGGCGTGAGGGGAAATGAGAGAGCCCTGGGAGCCAGGAGCGGCTGGGGCAGCATCTCTGGGGAGGATGGGGGGGTGGGGACCAGAAACCCTGTCCTGGGTGGGTGTGGTGGTGTTCAGTGACTGCCTCAGCAGTGTTCAGCTGGAAACTTAGTCACACCCCCAGATGGCCCTGTGGGAGGGGAAGGGGGTCTGCCTCCCTGACTTGTGAGGGCTTTCTACCCTGTCACACCTCTCACTTGCTCCTTTCTTCCTTCACCTGGAGGTGAAGGTGATGGTGACCTTCTCCCTTCCCTACCCTCTTTAAGGGAAGAAAAAAAGAAAAGGTCCGCTGCAGCAGGAAAGATGGAGGTTAGCTCTCAGAAGGAACTTCCTCCACAGAGCAGTGGACTGGGATCTAGGCATGAGCTGGCCCAGGGACAGAGGCCTGAACACTAAAGACTCCTTGTCCAGGCCTCAGTTTGCTCATCTACCCAATGGGGCTAATCGTGCCTTCTGTGGTGAGGATTCAGTGAGGTCCAGAACCTCAGAAGGTTGTATTAAGAGACCACATGTGTCAAGATTCGCGGCTTTCCGCCACCCTGGCTTCCTCGGAGAGCAAGGGAGCTGTCCTTATACCTTACTGTCTTTCCCCGCCAGAAGCCTATCTGCCCAGCCCTGTCCTAACTGCCCAATGACCCGGAAGCCCCAACTCTCTCCCAGGCCCAGCCACCACCCACGGAGCCCCTCATCCCCGTAACCAGCTTAGTGGCCCCCAGGGGGTTGGGGAAGCAGCCAGAACCTGATTCTCCATCGTCTCTTATTTCCGTAGCCACAGCCACCGGCCCGAGCCACGGCGGCATGGGCAGCGCGAGCCCCGGCCTGAGCAGCGTGTCCCCCAGCCGCCTCCTGCTGCCTCCCGACACGGTGCTGCGGGCGGGCCTGGAAAAGGTGGCGGCAGGGGCGGCAGGGTCCGAGAGACGGGACTGGAGCCCCAGCCCCCCTGCCACGCCTGAGCAGGGCCTGTCGGCCTTCTACCTCTCCTACTTTGACATGCTGTACCCTGAGGACGGCAGCTGGGCCGCCAAGGGCCCCGGGGCCAGCGCTCGCGAGGAGCTCTCGGAGGAGCCCGAGCAGTGCCCGGTCATCGACAGCCAAGCCCCCGGGGGCAGCCTGGACTTGGCCCCAGCGGGGCTGGCCCTGGAGGAACACTCCCTGGAGCAGGTGCAGTCCATGGTGGTGGGCGAGGTGCTGAAGGACATCGAGACGGCCTGTAAGCTGCTCAACATCACGGCAGGTGAGCCCCTCCGCCGGCCGCCTCCGTCGGGTGGGCACCAGCAGGGCTGCGGTCGCGAGGCGGGGCGAGGGTACTGCCTGCGGCACTCTGGCCACCCCCCGCCCCTGCCCAGCCTCCGCGGCTGCTGACCCTGCAGTACAGCTGTGCGCCGGGGAAGGTTCCGAGCCTCTCTGTGCCCCGACTGCTGGAGGCAGCGAATCCGAGCGCCACGCCCCCGGCCCACCACCTCCCCGTGGACTCCCCTCCACGCTCTCCTCCTTTACTCTCTCCAGCCACACCTGCTCTTCGCTGTTCCCACAACACTCATACCTCAGGACCCTTGCATCTCCTGGTCTCTTAATCTAAAACGCTCTTCCCCCAAATTTTTACTCGGCTCACCCCTCGCCTCCTTCAGATCTTGACTCAAATGGCACTGTTTTGATGAGGCTTTCCCTGACGCCTCTATTGAAATTACTGTCCATACCCCCCCTTAGTCCTCCTCCCTGCTTTTTTTCTACCATCGCATGTACTGATACCCCGCGTATTTTATTGATTTATCGTATTTGCTGTCTGTCTCCCCCACTGGAAGTTACACACTCCAGGGGCAGGGATTTTCATTTGTTGTGTTCACGGCTACATCCCCAGTTCCTAGGTTGGCACCTTGACATAGTAGGTGCCCAGTAAGCAGTAACTTCTTAATATGCCAGGCCCCATTCTAGCACGGGGGGCATCGAGCACACCACACAGAAGCCCCTTTCTCCACGAAGCCCACACTACAGTGAGGGAAACTCACTGTACGTAGATAAGTGTGTCACTGGTCTGGTTGTAGTGAGGGCTCTGATGAGGAGGGGGCATTAGGAGTCCAGGCACCTGTGTGTCTGCCAGGACCTGGAAAGTGTGATTATGGCACTGACGCCTTGGCCTGAGAGGCTGCCACGTCTCCAGCCTCCTGTTCCTGCACCTTCTCTCCAGCATTGAGTGGGCCTGACCCATGTCCTTGGATGCTGGGTCCTGGCATTTGAGCATTGCAGTCTGATCCTGTTTTCGCACAAAAAGTCTTCAGGCGTCCCTCAGCCCCAGCCCCTCCTCCTCCAAGTCATCCCAGCCCAGCGCCTCCCCCCAACCATCCCAGCTGGTGCCCCCCCTGCCCCCCGCCCCAGGCAGCTCCTGCCCTACCCCCGTCCTCCAGTTACCCAATGCCCCTGGCAGTCCCCAGCCCTGGAGATTTTCCCATGGTGCCTCCTCTCCCACACCGGGCCAGGAAGGGGCTTGCCCTCTGAACAATGGGACAGGAACAAATTGCTTTGACCCTGGGAAGGAAAATGGGTTTATTAAGTGGGGGCCGCCCAGCCTGCAGGTCACCTAGCTGGGGCACCAGCTTAGACCACAGCGTTCACTTGGAGGCCCCATTGTGACCATGCCCATCAGCCTGGCCTCCCCCCGTGTGCCCTGCCAGGCTCAGCCCAGAGCAGCTCCCCAGGGGAACGTCCAGGACCTAGCCAGTGACTCTCTCCCTGGCCTCTGAGGCTAATAGCTGCCCCATGATCGCTTGATGCCCTGCCATTCTTTCATTGAGTGCAGATGCACTGAGCGGCTGCTATGCACCCAGCCCTTTGTTGGGTGTTGGAGAAGGTACTAGAACTTTCTGTGCCTCAATTTCCCCATCTGTAAAAAACGGCAGGGGTTGGGGTGGTAAGGCTACTCCTAGGTGGGTTCCTCCCCCCCTTTCTGGTACCTTGAAGGGAACCCTTGAAGGGTTTGGGGATGGCAAGAGGCAGCTGGGAGAAAAGCTCACGTGTCTCTGGTTTAATGTCACTCTCCCCTCCAGGGCCGGGCTTCCTGAAAGGCCCTTTGGAGAGCCTGGAGGGGTCGGGAGGACCTGAGGTCCAGGTGAGGTGGGGGGCGCAGAGGCCCCAGGCTACCCTGCCCTGAGCCAAGTTGGTTTTTAGGGTCCTGGCTCCTCCCTCTCACCCCCCTCTCTTCTCAGGTGCCCCCCCCCCCCACGGAGCCCCTCNNNNCCCTGTCTGGCCTGATCTGTTCTCATCCCAGGAGCCCATGGTCCCAGTCACAAGCTGCTTCCAGTTCCCAGGGGCACCCCACGAGAAGCGGGGCAGTGCCCTCAAGCAGCCCGTGGGACTGAGGGAGTGTCTCTTGCCCAGACCCTGTGGACTGGAGCCCTGGCAACGTGCAGAAGTGGCTCCTGTGGACGGAGCACCAGTACCGGCTGCCGCCCGTGGGCAAAGACTTCCAGGAGCTGGGGGGCAAGGAACTGTGCGCCATGTCGGAGGAACAGTTCCGCCAGCGCTCCCCTCTGGGTGGTGACGTGCTGCACGCCCACCTGGACATCTGGAAATCAGGTGGGACATGGCACGGGAGAGCAGCGCCTCCCGAGCTCCAAGGTCGGGACACTGGGGGGGGGG
>NW_024425564.1:3982214-4044269 GCF_017311325.1 Ursus maritimus
GGGGGGGGGGCAGGCCAGGACGCCAGCCAGGCTTACTGTCTGCTGGGGCAGCAGCCCGTTGCTCCCCGTCTGGGCTCTGTTCTAAATCCCAGCCCGACGAGCAACTGCACCCCAGGATCCCGGGCAAACTCGCCAGCCCCGACCCGCTCCCAGCCCTGGTCAAGCCCCTGGAACACAGGGCGGGGCATGTGGGAAGTTAAAAGATAGGAGTTACACTCTGGGGGTGCGGCTGGCATAGCTGATGGGGACTGTGGGTACTATGAGGTCCTTCTTTGTCCTTTTTAAAATTTCATTTGTTTGTTTTGTGTTGTTTCTCATTCAAGAAGTAATGAGGTAACACACACGAATGATTTCTAAAAAGACCATCTTGAGGGGCTCCTGGGTGACTCAGTTGGTGAAGCGTCTGCCTTCAGCTCGGGTCATGATCCCAGGGTCCTGGGATCAAGCCCCGCGGAGCCTGCTTTTCCCCCTCTCTCTGCTGCTCCCCCTGCTTGTGCTCTCTCTCTCTCTCTGTCGAATAAATAAATTCTTTTAAAAGACCACAGTGAAAAATAGTACCATGAAAAGTAATTTTCCTGCTCACTCCTGACCCCCAGTCCCCCTCCCTAGGGGCAACCACAGTTCCCAGTTTCTTGGGCACCTTGCTGGGGAGACACACAGCAAGCAGATACACATGTGTGGTTTTCGCCCTTCTAACATGAACAGCACCGGAGTATCACACTGTTCTGCTCTTGGTGTAGCTTGGATCTTGTTCTCCCCCCAGCATCTCTACAGCCGCCCTATTTCTCATGGCTGTGGGCCAGCCCCTTCACATTTAAATCGTGCCCCATCCCACTGTCTGCCCCGCACAGAGCCATGTGCTTTGGAGGAGACAGTGCTTGCTCCGTGAGTCAACGCCCCTGCCCTTAGGCACAGGACCCACTCCTATGACCAGTAGAGACCAGTGTCCCGCCCCAGCCCAGTGGCCGGCAAGGGTAGCAGTCAGCGCCCGGCTAAGAGCCAGGTGGTGATGGGGGCAGAAGCTGGCTGCCTCCACACCCCCTTGCTTGGCCACAGGGGGCAGTTTCTGTGGCCCCACAGTCCCACCCAAGCCCCCTCCTGCACCCTTGGGGTCTGCCCTGCGTCTCCAGCCTTCTCTCCCTGCCCTGCAGCGGCCTGGATGAAAGAGAGGACTTCTCCCGGGACTGTCCACTACTGCGGTGAGCCAGGCCCACAGAGAGGGGCCGGGGGGCCGGGGGCCGGGCTTGAGGGATGGCTGCCCCAGAAGCAGGGGGTCCCCCACTCACCGCCACCCTCCACGGCTGCTCAGCCTCGACCAGCGAGGACAGCTGGACCGACAGCGAGGTAGACTCATCCTGCTCCGGGCAGCCCATCCACCTGTGGCAATTCCTCAAGGAGCTGCTGCTCAAGCCCCACAGCTACGGCCGCTTCATCCGGTGGCTCAACAAGGAGAAGGGTGAGCCGGGCGCCCTGCAGGGGGCCACGGGGCGGGGGAGGGAGAACAGGCAGGGAGGAGGGTGCGCCGGGGCCTGCCGGCCTCCTCCCGGCCCCAGGCCCCAGGCACAGGGGAGGGCTGGGGGCTGGGCAGAGGGGAGGAGCGGCCCCCAACGCTGCCCTGAATGCCAGACACCGGCCCCCACTGGCCTGGCTCGGAGTCTGCGTGCGTTCACGTCCGCACCTGCCTCCCGGCTGAGCTCTGTCCTGTTTAGGACACCCGGCTCCACACAGTGCCCGGGACACACTAAGGGCTTCAAACTCGGCTGAGAATTAGACAGTCTTTGCCTGCAACACTGTAGCTCCCCCGGGGAGACCGCGGGGGTCCAGGGAGAAGCCCCATGTGAGCCACATAGACAGTATTAGACTTCCAAGTAAGCACATTATAACAAATCTTAAACAGGTGAATTTAATTTTAATAATACTTTTACTTAATCTAGCATTATAAATTATTAAAATTTCAACATATAATCAGCATAAAATTACTAATGAGATATTCTTGCTAAGTCTTCCAAATCTCATGTGTATTTTACACTTACAGCCTATCTCAGTTCGGATTTGCCAGATGTCAAGTGCTCAAGGCCACATATGGCGAGTGGTTACCTCATTGGACAGGACTAGATGGGGTGTGTGTGTGTGTGTGTGCGAGCGCGTGTTGGAAAACACTCAGAGTCAAGTCTGGAGCTATGGGTACCGGGACCTCAGTCTTCTTATCTATAAGATGGACTGGATTCATCCACCCAACAACCTTTCACTGAGTACCTCTGGCCACACTTGCCCCGGCAACATTTACGGAGAATTAGTGTCCCGACGGTCTAGGGAGGGTCAGAGGCACCCCATCCTCAAGGGACCTGCGGTGCTGGGGGAGAGCTAGCAGTGAAAGGAGCTGGCCTACAGAGCATGTCGGGGCTGCGATGGGGCGGTGGGGGCAGCTGTGCCTTGGTCCAGGAGGACTTCACAGGGGAGGTGACTTGGGCTGAGTGGGAAGGACAAGCGGGGCTAGAGAGGGTGGAGAGAAGTTCCCACACAAGGGGTGGTAACCCTCGTGTATATCCGAAACTTCATGCGAGCTGGTCCTCAGAGCGACGGTTCCATGACAGACTTCGAGGGAAAGGAGATCAGGGAGGGCAGGGTGGTCTGGGAAGGCTTCCTGGAGGGGGTGTGCTGGCCTGGGTTTGCCAGGAGAACTGGGGTGTTAGCAATGTAATAGTTCCTCTCAAGGGGACTTCCTTCAGGCTCTGCTGTAAGCTCTTTCTGTCACCGCTCAACAAATGGCAGTCGCTACCACCCCCTCCGCTGACCAGAGAAAGGGGCCTCAGCTTCTAAAGGTAGAATATGGCAGAGTCAGGCTTCAAGCCTGCGTCAGTCTGGCTCCAGGTCCACTCTTTCTGCCCCCTCCTCTGAATGGATCCTACCAGAAAGGGCTGTGCTGGCTTAAGTGTCTGAGGCTGGCAAAGAGGTCTTGCACGCTTGGGAACTGCTGGGGAAGGTGGCGGGGGCGGGGGTGGGGATGACCTTGACAAATGAGCCGTGAACACAGCACAGAGCCCCGCAGGGCTTTTGGGTCGGGCGTGCTAACCCCACGATAGGAGCAGAGGGTGGCAGGGGCCAGGCCCTCGGGGCCCCAAACAACCCACTAACGGATACGGGCTGCCCCTGCACTCAGGAGGTTGGTGACTCCAGGGTAGAATTTGCCACTTCATTGGGTCCCGTGACCCACTCTGTCCAGTGTCTTTGACGGTCACCACGACCCGGGGAATAGGGCTTATCGCCCCCACAGCCTGGCCCTTGCTCCCAGCCGACACTGGGCACCTTGGCATTCTGAGTCTGACCTGTTGGTTTTGGTCTTTTGCCCTCCTGCCACCCCCCCCCCACTGGCACCGCTGGCTCTCTCTGGGCCCCCCTGCTCCCTCAGGCATCTTCAAAATCGAGGACTCCGCGCAGGTGGCCCGGCTGTGGGGCATCCGCAAGAACCGGCCCGCCATGAACTACGACAAGCTGAGTCGCTCCATCCGCCAGTATTACAAGAAGGGCATCATCCGGAAGCCGGACATCTCCCAGCGCCTCGTCTACCAGTTTGTGCACCCCATCTGAGGGCTGCGGGCCAGGCCCTGGGCCGAAACTCGCCCTCACCAGCCCTCCCGCCCACCCGCCCCTGCCTCTGCCAGAGCCTGAGCTGAGGGAGAGGGCAGTCGGCGGGCATCGGAGTCCGAGGTCAGGGAGGGGACGGCCCACGGCCCCAGGAGTCTAAGTGAGCTCTCCAGGGCCCCAGGGACCCCAGGGTGGGGATGCTTCCTCCTCAGGCCTGACTGCTCATGTGCCCGGTCCACTGGAGGATGGTAGGAGCCAGGGCCGTCCTCAGTGTTCACGGCTCCCCCAGGGAAGGCCGTCCCTCCACCCCAGTTCCTGACCCCAGAATTTCCAGAGCAGAGCCAGCCGAATGGCAGTGACTTAGCCAAGGCCACTCACAGTCCAATGCTCCCTGCCACCTATTCTGCACCATGCTTGGTGTGGTGCTGGGACACGTCTGCACCCGAGTTGGGAAGCCAGGGGTGCTCCTGGGAACGGGTAATAAAGATACTAGAGAACCAACATGGCCCGTGTCTGTGCAGCGAGTGAATGGCACAGCCCTGAGGTCACCAATGCTCAGAGTGATTGTGGTCACAGTGGCCTCGGGGTGGCCAAAGGAGGCTTCCTGGGGGAAGCAGCACTGAGCTGAGCCTACAAGGAAAGGGATCATTGATTGGTATAAGCTGTGGGAGAGAGGCAGTGAGCCATCAAGATCAAGGAGAGGCTGGAATGGCCCTCACCTCCTTCCCCCCATGGTGGGGGACAGAAAGGGAGTAGGACTGGAGCTGGAGGGGATCTCCCTTACTTAGGAAGGGAGAGAAGGCGGCATCCTCCACACGCTCTTGCTCTGCTGTAGATCGGGGCTTTCTGCCTGAAGTGGCGGGGGTGCTAACCCTCTTGCAAGGGGACCCTGAGCCCTTGTCTCTGCTTGGCCAAGCCGGGGGCCCTGGGATGGGGCAGCAGGGGTGCAGGAGAAGGTGGGCACCTCCCCCTCCCCGCCTGGCTCTGAGGCAGCAAATGGGGTGGAGAAGAGGTTGGCTCGTTTGCGGTGTCTCTCACGGAGAGTCATAGACCTCTGCAATGCCCCCTGCACAGCAGCCCACGCCGATGGGGAGAGGTGGGGGTCAGAATGTGTGCGTGCGCGCACGTCCTGGGGGAGATGGGGACCTCCCACCCATTCTCCCAGGGGCAGCCCATCTCCGCTTCCTCGCATGTGTTCACCCAGCTCCTGTGTCCCGAGGACCCACTACACGCGAGGTGCTCCCACTGCTTTTTTGTCATTAACCTTCCCAACAAAACTGTGAGGTAGGGGCTACTCCGCTATCCTGCAGACAATGAAACTAGGGTTCAGAGCAGTTAAGTGACTTAGAGTCACACAGCCAATCAGGGGCAGAACCAGGAACTGAACCCACAAGAACAGCGCTCTCTGCCCCTCCACGCCTCTTGCTCTGTGACTGGTCAGCACCTTTCGCCTCCATAGCCCTCGGCTTCTAGATGCCAGGCTCCCAGGAGACAGGACTGGGAGCCAGCCAGCGCTGCCCAGACTGCTGAGGGTTAAATGCTGCCCCATACTGCTGCCTTCTGCCCCCGGCGATTTTATTGTCTCCAGAAGAAAGTTTACTCCTGGCAGTGAGCAAACAACACCTTGGCATCTGTCAGTTGGGATGGGACTGGCAGGAGGAGGGGGCCCTGCCCCAGGCCTGAGACTCTCTGGGCCCCCGGCTGTCTGCCTCCTCCCAGGGAGGGGGCCGACTGGGAGCCCAGCCAGCACTCAGATCAGCTCTGCTGAACTGGTTCTGTCTCCAGCCTTCCTGCCTTGCCCCCAGCGGCATCCCCAGAGCCACCTGCTTGCGTGCCCCCAGCTGAACCTGGGCCTGGAGCAGCTTGGGGTCTCAGGCTAGGGCTGCGAGGGAGGAAAGGAAGGGGGATTAGTGGCTAAGAGTGGGGAGCTGGAGCTCCTCCAGAAAGGGGCGCTCTGGGGGTGGTGAGGCAGCTGCTTGCCGTGTGGATCTGCCACAAAGCGCACATCCCCTTGGCAGGCCCACGGCCAGCCACTGACACCTCGTGTGCTGACCTCGAACTCCGGGTTCCGCTTCCTCCTCCGCACACCTGCCTGTCCGAACTCCATCCAGCCCAGGTATTCCCTGACCCTCGTCCCGGGACCGCCTGCAGGGCCCCCCACAAGCGCATGTAAGAGCCTGAGCAGACAAGGCAACCTTCGGTCTTTATTTGAAGGCTCTTCTGTGTGGCTAAAACCAGGGGCTGGTCACTCGTGCTGAACCTGGGGGATAAAGGACATGGGGTGGTGAACAGAACAAGCCCCACGTTGACCTTTCCTGTCTGTCCTGAGGCCAGGGGAGACAAGGGCAGGGGGCTGTGGGACATTTGCCTTGAATCATGGGTGCGTGTCAGGGCTCTGCCAGACTGCCCGGGCCAGAGGGGCCTCGGAGAGATATCCCACCCAACTTGGGGGGAAGCTGAGGCTGGGGTGCAGGAGGGGATGCAGCGAACTGGCAGCAGACCTGCCCAGGGACCTGGGACTCCTGCCTGGCCCACAGGAGACCTAGCTGCGGGTGGGGAGGCGGGAGCAGGGCTGGGGCCAGGCGAGGGTCTGGCACAGCACGGCTGGGAGCCCAGAGCCTCCGCGGTCCTGCGCACTTGAGCAGCCCTCTTGGAGGAGCCCTCCAAGGGTCCCTCACAGAAATGCTGCCAGAGGACGGGCAGGACACAGGAAAATGTGGCATGACCTGATGTCACACCACAGGGCACCTGGGACTGCAAACAACCAGGAGCCACAGGTCTCAGCAGTCACTTTTACAATGTGGCTTTAAAAAATCAAAACCTGGGGCAGCTGGGTGGCTCAGTCAGTTGAGCATGTGACTCTTGATTTCAGCTCAGGTCATGGTCTCAGGGTCATGGCATCGAGCCCCACGTGGGGCTCCGCACTCAGCATGTCCCTCTCCCTCTGCTCCACCCACCCTGCTCTCCCTCAAAGAAAGAAATAAAATCTTTTTTAAAAATTAAAATTAAAACCTATTTGGGGCCACCCTTGCACTGTGAGTTTGGAACCCTGAATGCCCCAGTGCCCTTGGTCAGTGCTCGTCACCAGGCCCCCCAGAACCATCTGTCACCCGCCCTGTGCAGACAGGGCCCAGGGCCCTGGGAGGTTAAGGGCCCAGCCCTCGGTCCTCCAGCCCATTGGCGGTCAGCCAGGACAGCACTCAGCATGCTGGGCACGATCTGCCCGACGGACCTCCCAACCATGGATACCTCTAGAGAGTTCGAAAGACACAAGACTCAAGAGGACCACATCCAGCCAGGTTGACACAGTTCTGGATTTTATCCACAGTCATACAATCACAACTGATAGATATATATTTGTATTTATATACCTTTAAATTACACGATCATGTACAAAACAGGTGCATTGCTGAGACCACAGCACTTCTCGGAGGGTCACAAGTGTCGGACTAATGGAGTCAGGAAGCCTAGGGCAGCAGATGGCGGGCGGCAGGGCAGCCCCGGCCCCTGGCAGAACCAGGCCGCAGAATGGTGGTTAACTGGGGACAAAACACACGAGTCGCCGAGCCCCACAGGGCGGGCCCGTGCAGCATCGAGGGTGCAGGGAGGGGGCTACAAGAGGTGGTGGGCACAGCGAGGGGCGTGGCCCCCACGCTCCGTGGTGAGTGCCCTGACACCAGCGCTGACAGGTGGGGCTGGGCCCCTAGAGCTCGGGGGTAGGGGGGACGGCCGGGTGGGAGACCCTCCCACTCTGGGGTCCTGAGGAGCCTGGGGACCGAGAGACAGTGGTCCCAAACCGGGCCGTGGAGGTGGTTGCTCGGAAGGAATGGGATTTCAAGTCCCTGCCCCGGAGTGGGCAGCTGGCGTGCTGAGGGGGACAGGCCTGAGGTCCAGCCAGGACCACAGACCTCCCCGGGTGCTAGAAAGCCACTGGCGCGGAGAGGGGGAGCCCAGGCCCCAAGGCGCGGATGTGCCAGCCTCCTGTCTTCCAAGGGTACGTGGTGAAGAGCCAAGGACCCCAGCCCCAACTCCTGCCTGGAGGAGAGGCTGAAGGGGCTTTTGGTCTAGAGTTGGGAGGGCAGAGGGCTTCCGAAATCTTGCTTTGGGCTCTGAGGGGCCTAGGGCACATCTCAGGCTGCAGCAGATGCCCAGAGAGCAGACAGTGACAGGAAATGGGGGTCCGGGGGGGCGCAGTTTGCCTGTCCCTGGGGTGCCATCGTCCCCACCCTCCAACTCCCCTCGCCCTGAGGGAGGCCTGGCCAGCTCGGGCCCCTGCCGGAGTCTGCCACGATCCTCTGCGCACACAGGAACAAGGTCAGGACCTGGAGGCTGGGGTCCACGGCCCAACAGTGGAGTGTTGGGAGAAGCAGGGAGCAAAAGAGGACTGAGGGGTGCCGGAAGGGCTGGGGTATCACACTGTCTTTCCTGGTGGCCCAGGGGCCAGGTGCTGTGGAAGGGGGTAGGTAGGGTGTCTGCAGTCCTGAGGTCCAGAAGCTTTCTTCGAACTACAAGAATTCCCAGGGCCTCACCCCAGAAGTTCCAGAGAGACTCCTCCTTCCAGCCATTCCCCCACCTTGAGCTTTTTGTCCTGCCCTGGTCTGCTTTCCAAGCCCCCCATGCCCACATGTGTGGCAGAAGCCGGAACACGGTAACTACCTGGTAACCCAGCACTGCTTTCCCTCACCCACCACAGGAAACACTGGCTCTGGGCAGGCCCTTTGCCTCCTCCCCCCTTCCTCCCTGAAAAGTCCTTTAACTGAGACCCAGGCCCAGAGATATGGAGGGGCTGCCAGCAGGGGGAATGCTGCTCCAGGGGCAAGGGCCGGTTGGGGAGGAGGGGACAAGGAAGAAAGACTGGTGACCATCCTGCTCTGAGAGCCTGGGCGCCTCCCTTCTCCAAAGCCGTGTCTTTCCCATTGGCGCTACCGCATTCCTGATGGTCCCAGGCTGGAGACTCCCTTGGGCCTTGCAGTGTCTTCTCGGGAAGGCCAGAGAAGGGGAGAGAGGGGTGGGAGGCCACAAGGCTGTCTCCTGGAGGCCGGCTGAACCCAGTGAATCTATGGTTTTAGATGCAGGGAGGGAGGCAAGTGGGTGGGCAAGGTGCCCTCCTCCCCAGGAAATGGGAGAGGTTGCTACTGTTGCTGGCTTTGCCCTGGGCTTTGAGGCCTCTCCCCCTGCCTGAGGACTTGGGAGAGGGGGACAGGGTTTCTGCAAGTGACCGGGGGTATGGCTCTAAGAGCCTGTGCCCAAAGCTGCTGACAGCTGGAAAGTAGGGCCCCAGCAGGGTCTTGGTCCCTCAGCTGAGCCTGGTGTTGGGCGGACCGAGGGCCTGCCCCTCCTTCACTCACCCTCCTACACCCCGGTGACACTGTCACCAACTCCAGCTCACCCCTTGTCATGTCTGGGGGAGTCTAGGGATCCCGGGAAATGTCTATGGGAGAAGAGAGTGACCGTTCCTCCTCTAGACCCACCAGTCCTTAGGGGTAAGGCCAGGAGAAAAAGGGTGCTCCCCAGGGCAAAACGGAAGACTAAAGACTGGGAGGCCCCCCTCCTCTGGGGTCTGGAGGGGAGGCCTTTGACAGGAGGGTGGTGGAGGGAGGGGAGCATGGTGGGACAGAAGAAGAGGTCAGAAAACTAGGCCCAGAGAAGAGGAGGGGGGGCAGATGCTGGCAGCCTGGGGTTGGGGGCTAAGGGTGGGAAGTGAGGCAGGAGAGAAGGGTCCAGGAGACAACCCTCAGGGCTCAGGAGACTCTTTGGTGGGATCTGAAGAGCAGATGTTGTAATGTCTCTGTTGGGCTCAGTACTAAGACCCTCACCTACCCTGGGGCCATCACCCGGGTCCCACCATTCCGGCCTCCAGGAGGCCCTGCAAATGCTTCTGTCTCTGTATTTTTTGTTTTGTTCTGTTTTGACTTTTAAAAAAATAAAAGCTTGATCGGAAAATATGTCTGGAACTCTATGGCGAGGGAAGAGGGACAAGAGAGAGAAGGGAGGGGAGGCAGTGGACGAGGACGGAGGGGTGGTGTGGAGGGGAGCAGGGCAGCTAGATGGCCTCCACGTAGTTGGCGGGATAGAGGCCCAGCTGCCCACTGTCCAGCCGCCCGCGGCACCATCCCTGCTCGTCCTCCTCGCCCAGCTTGGTGAGCTCATCTCCTAGGAAGGGGACACAGAGGAGCTCATTGACAGGGGCTCAGAGAGAGCTACCCGCACCCCCACAATGCTGGGTAAGCTCTCCAATACTATTATTCTGGGCCGACCCCAATGCCCTCCCATTACTGCCCCAATGCCCGCTCTGGAGACCAGTCCCAGCCACACCCCGACACCCGCGTGCTGCCCCCGGCCAAACACCTTATCTGGGTCTCGGCCTTCACCCCTCCCCCACCCCTGCCCCAAGCCCAGGCCCCACCTCTGGCTTCCTTTTTCTGGTCCTGTCGCGTCTCCTAGCAGCCCCAGCCCTCAGGCCCCACCCCCACACTACTCGCTCGTCCCACTTCAAGTTTGGCCCCGCCCATCCGCATTCCCGGCCAATCCCGGCATTCCCTGCCCTCAGGCCCCGCCCCGCCCTCCCAGCCCAGCCCACCATACCAGCCTTGAAGCTGAGCTCGTCCTGCTCCTGGCCGTCGTAGTCGTAGAGTGCCCGCACACGCACTCCCTTGGCGTCGTCCTCGAAGGGGTTGGAGCCCCCGTTGGCCTCATTGCCCCCAAATGGGTTCCCGCTCTCGTCGTCCGACCACTCGGTGGCATAAGGCTGGCCCCTGTCGTAGCTGCTAACGCTGAGACACAAGGAGAGGACCCAGCATGAATTGCCTCTCCCCTTGTCCCTAGAGCTGCCCTCTCCTGCCAGTCAGAGCCCTGGCCCCAAATTCCACCAGGGCTGGTGCAGGGACGAGCCTTGTAAGAGGGGCTCCCGAGCCAGTGATCCTCACTGACAGCTCTTTCGACAAATGTGAGGCAGGGCTATTATTAGCATTATTACCCAGCCCCGAGTGAGGGGGTGCTGAAGTGGACCCCTGAGAACACCTGACCCCTCCTCTGAGAAGGGCACCTAGTGGTTAAGCAGCTTGACCTCTTGGACATCATATCCTGGCTCTGAGGCTTACTAACTAGCCGTGTGACCTTGGGCAAGTCACTTAATCTCTCTGGGTTTCGGTTTCTCCATCTGCAAAATGAGACTCTTTACACACTTCTCAGTGTTGGGAGGCTTCAATGAGTTCATATATGGAAAGTGCTTACGACAGCGCCTGGCACACAGTGGGTGCTCTCAGAGGATGACCTGCCACTATCTTGGACAGGAGCATGAGGTTGCTGTGATTTAGACCATTTCTTGTCTCCCGAGGTAAAACTCAACTGCCCCAGTATGTGGGCCCCTATGGCCCCAGGAAGCTCCACAGGAGCCACTCACCTGCCACGGTCCCCAGCCTGGGATGTGGTCTCCACCACTCCAGTGGCATTGGTCAGCGTCACCCCCTCTGCTTTCTTGGGCTGCTTCTCTTTCTTGGTGGTGGTGTGAGGAAGGTCTGGGTTCCACTCCTAGTGGGCCCCAGGGGAGCAGTGAGGCAGGGGGCTTCCCCCTGAGTCCCTTCCAGCCTTTTCCGACTCCCCTCCCCCATCCCCACACCTCCTCACCTCAAACTGGGGCCAGTTCATGGGCATGCCAGGGCCGCTGGTGCTGCGGAACCACCTGAGGTCATCCTGGGCGTCGGCCCCCCGGATGGCCTGCTCCAGCTCCCGGTACACGTGGACATAGCTGTGCACGGGGGAGATGGGATGTGGGGGGCCAAGATGCACCACGGCCCCTTCTCATGCTCGCTGAGGGCCAGAGGGAGCCCATTCAGGGGAGCAGGGTGCTGGCAGGCCCCCCATCTAGGGATCAGGGGGGCCGGCCAAGGAGCAATCCCCGAGCGGGCACCCTTCCCTATCCCCGCCTTAGCCACCCCCCCAACCAACCAGAGCAACATCCACTATGTCTCTCTAGTGCCTTGTCTGCGTCGGCTTGCACCCAGGCAGCCACGACCTTAAAGCCTCTCCCTTCTTGGCCCCTGCCACTCTGCCCACCCTTCCTGTCCCAATAACGCAGGGCCCGGGGTGCCTTGCACACCACTCCCACCCTCTGCCGTCCGGCCCGCGCCCAGCAGCCGCTGCACCCGGCTACCTGCTGTTCTCGGCTAGGTTGAGGTGCCGTTTGATGTCTAGCAGCACCTCCTTGAGGAAGACCAGCCGCTTTTCCTCAAACTGCTGGCACTGCTCGAACACCTGCTCCATGCCCTCCATGTACTGCGGTGTGGTCTTGCCCACATCATCCAGCACCTTCTCATACTTCTCCTGCGTCTGTGGGCACCGGGGCGAAGGGAGGGTGAGACCCGGGCCTGCGGCTCCCAGCCACCCCCCGCCCCCACGGGCCCTCGGCCGCCAGGCCTGCGGCACCTTCTGAACATCCTGCTTGCACTTGTCCACTTTGTCCTGCAGCTTCTTCTGCTGCTCGGGCGTGACTGACTGCTCCGTCTTGCTGTTCATCTCCCGCGTCATGGCCAGCTTCTCCTCCTTGCAGGCCAGATGGTAGGCCTTCTTCGCTGCCTCTAGCTGTGGGGCAGAGGGAGCGGGAACAGACACGGTCACTCAGCAAGCCCTCCCACCTGCCGGGGGCTGGAGCGCACATTCGGAAGAGGCAGAAGGGATGTAGGCCCCGGCTCCAGGTATTTGGGAGCAGTGCCCACCCATCTGTGGATGTTTCTCTGCAGGGCACCGCCTGCCGCCTCTGTGGACACCCTCCCATCGGCCACTGCGGTGCCCGGCCCATCTGCGGACAGTTCTGCCAGCAAGGCAGTGCTGCTCCCCCGCAGGTGAGGTATGGCCCACTCCCACTGCAGACTCGCCCCCTCTGATCAGACTGGCCCCTCCAAGCTCGGCTGCCCACCCTCGCCCCATCTGCAGCAGCCACCCACTGAGTACCTCCTTCATCTTCTTGGCCCAGGGCTTCTGGGCCTTGCGGAAACCGTCTTCAGCCTCCTTGGTCTCCTTGAAGCCGCCCATGATCTGCTTGTGATAGGCATCCTTCTGCCAGTTCTTGACCTTCTCCAGGTCCTCGTTCAGCAGGTTGTTCTTCACTTCCTGGTGCAGTTCGCTCACCTTGTCCGCCTCCGTCATGATGGCCCCCCAGGCCCGCTCCAGGCTGCCATACTGTGGCCCTGAGGAAACGGTCATGGAGTCACAAGGTCCTCATCACCCACTGCCCAGAGG
This sequence comes from Ursus maritimus, assembly GCF_017311325.1. Taxonomy (NCBI): domain Eukaryota; kingdom Metazoa; phylum Chordata; class Mammalia; order Carnivora; family Ursidae; genus Ursus; species Ursus maritimus. The sequence continues at coordinate 3,995,037 of NW_024425564.1, forward strand.
CCTCCCTCACGCCTCCTTTCTCCAAGGCTTTCCTTATACACGCCATCTCCTCAGAAATGCGCTCCCCGGCTCTCTTTACAGTTTTACCCATCCTTCAGGGCCCACATACCTCCTCCAGGAAGCCTTCTCTGACTGCTCTGTTCTCACACCCTGCAGCCTGCAGCCCTCACTGAATTCTTCATACAGTATCTGCCTCTGCGCCCACTCCCTATCTCCCCTGTCAGCTGGTGAGCCCCATGGGGGGCAGCCTGGACCCTGCAAGCCCTCACAAGCCCAGCACAGCACCAGGCACACAGTAGGTGTTTCAGGAATGTTGACTGAATGTAAAACTGAAGAAGCAGCTGGTGACAGATGCCAGGAGGCCACTGGGACCAGACATTCCACAGTCATTTGTTGGTCTGTATACTGGGGATCGGCTCTGTGCCAGGCACTATGCTGGGGAGTACAGGCTCAGCCCCCGCCCTCATGGGAGTTAGGGTCTCGAGGAAGAAAAAAAAAATTAACAAAAACATGGAAACCCCAACCTGAAAGTGTTCCAGATTAAAGGAATCTAGAGACAGGACAACTAAAGCAAGATGTGATTCTGGATTGGCTTCTGGACCAGCACAAACAACTGCTATCATAAAATTTGCATATGGGCCATATTAAATGTCCCGAGTTTGATCGGTGAACCATGAGTATGTAAACAAATGATTTTATTCTTGGGAGACAGACAAAGGATTTAGGGTAAACTGGCAGGTCTCCCACTTAAATGGTTCAGAAAAAAATATGCATCCGAGAGAGGGACTGCGAAAACAATGTGGCAAAAGGTTCACTGGTGAATCTGGTTGAAGACTGTGTAGTTCTTTCCACAATTCTTGCAACTTTTCTCTAAGTTAAAATTATTTGGAAATAAAAAGGTTGTCTGGTTTTGTTTTGTCTTTTTAATCCAACCTAAAATTGTACAAAGTCGAGTTGAACAGGGGCAGGGAGACCTGGCTGGGTGTGGGAGGGTCAGAGCGCCGGTGTGGGGACGGTGCCTTCAAAGGCCCCGTGGCCGGAGGGGTGCAGGTGCGTCTGGGTGGCAGGGCGCTCCCGGGCCCCAGACTGTGGGCAGCCGGGGAGGGCCCAGGCTCTGCGCCCGGGGTGGGCATGGGGGCACCTTTCTCGATGAGCTGGCGCCAGCGCTTGGCCCAGTCGGTGAGCTGCTGCGCGTAAGCCTTCTCGATCTTGGCGCGCTCCTGCACGCAGTTCATCAGGTCGTTACACAGGCGGTGGCCGTCATCGATGCGCTTCACCGTCCGCTTGTAGTTCCCCACCTGGCGGCCACGGAGAGAGCACGACTCCCGCGGGCTCGCCGTCTGCCCCCCACCCCAAGCCGCCCAGGACGCCGCGTCCTGCAGGGGGCGCCCGCCGCGTCCATCTCCCGCCCCGCCCCCACCCCCCACCGCCTCGCCGCCCGGCGACAAGGCCCTGGGGGCTCCCTGCCCCTCTCATTTCTGGGGCCTCAGCGCCCTGCATCATACTCCACGGTCTATACACTCCCTCACCCCACTTGACACATAATTTCCTTGCTGCCACAAAGTGCAAGATTTTTATAATTTGGACCCAGACTCGAATGAATTATTCATTTTGTTCTTGTGAGCTAAATGCATTATATTTATAGAGTCATGTAAGTGTCGAGCTGAGCTGCAGCTTCTTGACATAATATTATGTTTTGTAGACGCCTCATTAAACACTTATTAATATAGGTTTGGCAGTTTTCGCTTTGGGTTTTGGAAGCCAATCGAAAAAACTGTATTTCTTGGTTTCAAATAGTTTGGGAGGCTCCTGAAATGCTGGCTTCTAGGCTTGTCGCCACCTCTTTGTTGCTGTGGGGCTGCTGGAATTCACGCCCCAGGGTCGGGGGCGGGAGCCGCTGTGGAAGGCTGTGGAAGCTGTAAAGCTGGGGTCTGAGAGCAGACAGACAGCAGGTGCCTGGCACACACCCAGAAATGCGGCAGGATCTCCCCAGGGGCAGCGTGGGGCACGGGGGCTCAGGCCTTGGTGCGCAGTCGTCTTACCCCATTTCATGGAACACGGAGGGCTTTGGAGGGACCCGAGCGGCTGGGAAGCAAGGCCCGAGGCTGTGGGGGTGGGAGCCTGGGCCGCCACAGCAGCTGTCTCACCTCCCAGAAGCTGTCAGTGGTCTCCTCTGGAGCTAACGAGGCCTCGTCGTAGGAGCCAGACATGGTGTAGTGGCAGGGGACAGGTGGGTGCGCGGTGGCGGTCAGCGGGCGCGGCTGCTCATGCGCTGGGAGGGCAGAAGAGAGATCCCTGGAGGGGGGGAAGTGCCCCCCGTGCCCCAGTCCAAGCCTGGGCCCCCAGCGCACTGTGAGGATGACGGCTGCACAGGCTTGAGCCTCACATGGGGACGGGGACTTCCGGCCGCACGACTGGCTCGCCATCCCCGGGGTAGCCCCAAGAGTAAGCTCGTAGCACCCCTGTGTGCATCCCCCATCCCTCCTCCACGAGCCCTTCCCCCCACATCCTCTCCCTCCCTTCTCCCCCAGATCGGTTCTCCAGCCCCAGTGTGGCAGCCCTTCTCAGAAGCCTGCCCCAACCACAACTGTTTTTGGGCTCCCGGACTCAGAGCTACATTAGAGAATTACAGATTTGCTTTATGTAAGCTTGCAGCTTGCCTCGTAGACACAGCTCTTTATGCATGTCCTGCACTCCCCTCCCCATCCCCGGGCCTGGTACCTCATAGGGCCCACTGGGGCTCAGTGAACCCCAGCTGGCTTCTCAATCTGTCCCTCTTAGCACTGCCCCCACCCTGATCCACCTGCACCCTCGCACCAGACACAAAATACCCTCCTCAGCTCTCCCACCCAACACAGTCCCTGATCTCAGCCCCCCGAACCTCCCCACAGGCCCCTCCCGGAACCTGACCTGAGTTCCCTGGGAAGCTGGCCATAGGGCCCGCCTTCCATCTCTGGCCCAGGCTGGGCCCCTGTAAATGCCCTTTTAGCTGCCCTGGTGCCCGGCCTCAAAAGCCTCCCTTAGCCACTTACACGCCTCCGCAAGAGTCCCAAACATGCGGCGTCCCGGCCTACGGGTCAGACCGCTGTGATCCGCGTGAGCACTGGAGCGGCTCTGTGCGGCCTGGATCTGTCGGCAGGCATCACGGCGGTCCAATCTAGGCCACGTGCTGCCCCAGGGCCGGGGACGCTGTCCTCCTCCCAGCCCCCACCCAGGCCTCGCTGCCACCCCGCCGCAAGAATGGCTCAGTAGTAAGAGACAGGACCCAGAGGGCCAGGGACCTGGTCTTCAAAGGGGCAATGAAGGGGCAGGAGTGACCCCACGAGGTGCTGCCAGCCTCGAGGCAGGGACGGCCAGGGGATGCCTCCATGTCTCTGCGCTGCTCAGAGACTACGCACCCCGCGCCATGAGGACACGGGGAGGGCTGGCCTCTGCAAAGTTCAGTCCCACCCGGGGGTCCCGGGGATACTCCGTCCTTACAGCAGCTCACTTTCAGGCTCGGAGCAGGGGGCATCACCACGTGAGGATCCTTGATCAAGGCTATCCCTCCTCTCTCTGGCCTCAGTCTCCCTGCCTGTGCAGGGGCTGGTGCCCTTTTCCCAGCAAGAATCCAGTACCGCCTTCTCCTTGCTCCTCCCAGGCCCTAAATATACTGTGTTCCTTCCCGCTTAGCAAAACCTCAAACTTTCCCACAAACTCATGCACAGTGGGGGTCGGTGGGAGGCAAGGCGGCTAGGATTCATCGAGGGACAAAGAAACGGGTCTGGATTTTTTTCTTCTGAATCTGGCACCTTTCACTTACAAAGCAGTGTTCACTTCATAGAGATCACTGCATGTAGGTACGAGAAAGTAAAAGGCGAGGATGTTTAACGAAGGCCTTTCAGCCAGGCTGGGTAAGCATCTCTGGGGCCAGAGCCCTACCCAGAGCCCTTGAAGTCATACCGAACTGTGCTTTTTGGGACCCAAAGAATGCACAGCTGTCAGCGGCTGGCAGTGGGGGGAGGAGGGCCTGAGGGTAGGGACGGGCCCTCAGGAGAGTGAAGGTCACACCCACCCCAGGTAGTGGGGAAGTGACTTGATGAGCCTTGATCAGAGGGGACCAGGGTGCGTCTTCTCTCCCCACGACAGAGGCATGCCTCCCTCACCCCACGATGCCTCTCCTAGGAATTCACCTTCCAGCCGGCAGGGCGAACTGACGCTGCCTAATTCCATTTGCTGCAGCAGTGCTTGTAAAAGCCAAAGGCTGGAAACATCCCAGCTGCCCGTCCAGGGGACGGCTTCAGTAAATTCTGGTGCAGGGGGGCCACAGAATGCTCTGGTCCCGACCAGAGCCCTCCCCAAGCCATGGCACCGAGACAAAAGGAGCAGGGTGCAGAACAGGGAGGCTGTGGACGCTTCCATTTGTATGGGGGGAAATACACAAACAGGGAACACTTCTGGAAAGCTGGTAGCCGTGGCTGCCTTCGGGGAACTAGGTGGCTGGGGGATGTGATGGGAAGGAGCTTTGTCACTGTCGGTCCTTGATGCCTTTTAAATTTTGCCTCATGTGCATAAATTGCACATTTTAAACCCTCAGGCCTGCATTGGAGGGGAGCTGAGGGAGCCGGGAGCCAGGACTGAGAGTGCACTGAGAGTGACTGCAAGGAGGAAGGAGACCTTGCAGCTAAGACAGCAGGGAATGCACCAGGGCAGAGACCAATTCCACTCTGTCCAGACTCTGGGGTGGGTGGGTGGGACTTGCTGGGGCCCCTCCCTCAGTGCGGGTAAGTCACAGGTCTCCGGGCTCCCAGCTGGGGTACCACGGGTTGCTCTAGCCTTGGGGGGGTCCCTGCTCCCTGCTCGGTCACCAAACTGCTGTGTGATCTTAGGCGATTCACGTGACTGTGCCGGGCCTGGCTGTGAAATGAGGACGCTAAGACCCAAACGCAAGGACTGGATGAAACGGTGAAGGGCCAGGCTGGGCCCACAAGCGGCAGGCTCAGGACAGGCGGGCAGCATCGGGGAGAGGAAGTGGCAGGTGGTGCGTGGACCCCCAGCACTGCCTGCCAGTCACACCTCCCGCCCCACGCCTGCCTCCTGCAAATCGGCCTCACACCCCCACCCTGGGCGCTGGGGGGAGGCTTAACTCTGGTCAAAGGCCAGGTCCCTCCTGAATGGTGGTCAGGAGCTGCCGTCACGGCAAACACTGCTTCTCGGAGTCAGGAAGCCGATGCGGCCAGCATCTGTCACACCCGTGGGCGAGCCTGATGTGCTCTTAGCAGAACCCATCAAACGAGCACCCTGCCCATCCGACTTTGCTCCCGGTGCTTGTAAAGCACTCGTGGCCCTGCAAGCCCTGTATCATCGATAATAATGACTGGCATTTATGGAGCACAGACTTGGTGCGAAGGACCGTCCATGTGTCTTAGCACATCAAATCCTGCCAGCACCCCTCTACGGCAGGTGCTAATGTCACCCCTACGTTACTGCAGAGAGAACCCAGAGGCTGGGACATGACCGAAAGAGCTTGTCAGCTCTCATTATTGATTTGTCACCATTGCTGTAGTGGGGGCGGCAGTCCCATGGCGCACGCATGGAGGGGGGCGAGGGTTGCTGTCCTTGTAGAGCCACAGAAGAAGCCAGGTCTTTCTCGTTCACAAAGATGGTGCAGCCCTCGGCATGTGAACAGGGTGGGGGGCCATGGGCTCTGCTCCAGCCCTACCACTTTCCAGTGGGATCTCAGTCAAGTTCTGTCACGGGGTCTCGGTTTTCTAACTCATCTGACGGGAAAACAGTACTTCAGTCTCATGTGACACTCAAATGGTAGAAGGGTGGTAAGCTCTTATTGAAAAATACAGACCGTTTATGGAAGTGCAAAGTTTGCATGTTGGCCCTGACCTTTCCTTTTGGGAGAAAGGAGCCCCAGGGTGAAAAGCATCCCTCTGCGGGCCCCAGGTTTCCTGCCAGCTGCTTCTAAAAGCCCCTGGAGGGCAGGGGCCTTGGGCATGTTCTGTCCACCCCTGGCTTGAAGAAATTGAGAGCAGGGGCCCGGAGAGGGTGGGCCAGCTTTGGACCAAGGTGGCATGTGGATTCCTGCATCACGCACGAGTCACTAACAATCACAGGTGCCTGTTTCTCCTCCTGCCGCCACCCAACCCAGCAGCAGATTCTGGGCTCTGCTCTCAACCACCCTGATCCCAGCCCCATCACTCTCCTCAGTGGCCTTCCTGCCTCCGACCTTGAGTCCCTCACTCCCACCCCCACTCCAGTCTGTTCCTCACCACAACAACCAGAGGGACACTGGTAATACCTAAGTCAGATCCTAATACTGCCCTACTCAGAATCCTCTCGTGACTCCCCATTTCCTCCAAGGAAAAGTCTAATTCCTTCCTAGGAGGCCCTGCATCTCCTTCAGCTCCACTGACCTCCTTGCTGCTCTAACCCCAGGGCCTTTGCACTTGCCAGGAGTGCCCCCGCCCCGTCCCAGATTTCCATGTCTGCTCAAATGTCCTAACCACCCCGCATTTCATTTGACACTCTCCATCCCTAGCACTCTCCCGTCTCCCTTTCCTCACTTTATTATTCTTCAGAGCACGTGTTACCACATGCCAGGCTCCCAACATTCATCATGTTTGTGTCTTCCTCTCTCACTGTAATGTCAGCTTGCTCAGGTCAGTAGTTTTTGTCTGTCAGGTTCTCTGCTGTATTTCCAGCATCCAGAGCAATGCCTGGTACATAGTTAAATGCACAGGACGTTTTTGTTGAAGGAATGAATGCCAAGCACCTTCTGGAATATTCATTCATTAAATAGTAGAAATATTGAATTCTGTCCCTCAGAGCCAAATATAGTCACCTGCACAGAGTAGATACTCAAAAAATGTTGATAATGATGGTGATACAACCAAAAGCCAGAATCTCGCCCAGATCCCACCTGTCCTCTGTTCCCAGGCCCCCTGCTTCTCTGGGCATCCCCTTCCTCTCCTCTTGGCCAACCCTCAGGGTCCAGTTCCAGGGTCTCTTCCTCCTTGATCTCCCATGAGGATTCTGCCCTCAGTGGGGAGCCCTCCTGCCTCAGGGATCCGCACAGACAGAAGAGGCTACTATACTACCCCTCCCCTCCCTCTCCCTTTACATCACCTACGACAGCCGTTTCTGAGTACCTGCTACGTGCCAGCCTCTTCATACCCTTCACCTCCAACCCTCATAACAGCCCACTGAGATGGGCGGTGACCTGCCTCTCTTCTCTGAGACTCAGAGAGGTTAAATGACTCGTCCAGGGTCACACAGCAGGGAGGACACAGAGTCAGATCCAGGCCCCGGGGCCAGTCCTTCCCCTGCCCCCCATCAGGTGCCCAGTGCAGAGCCAGCCGTCCGTGGGTGTCACCCCAGCCCTCCCGGCCTAAGACATTCTCCCAAGGGAGCGGCTCGGCTCCAACCTGGGCAGGGCCATGGGAAGCCAGAGCTGCCTCGCCCTCACCCAGGGTGGTTTTCAGGTCCCACAAACACTCCCAGCAGCAGCCCTACTCCTCACATTACCCTGAGATGGCCAGGCTCACGGTGCCTGACTTGGGGCCACACCAGGACTCTTACCAGACCCTGCTGGGGCTTCAGATGCAGCAAGAAGGATCAGGGTCAGTTGTAAGGTGCTGTCCCTCCACTCCTCCTTGTGATGCACAACCCCTCATCATTCCAGTTTCTGCTGTTTTGTTCATGCCTTCCCTCCTGCCTGGGTGCATGCTGTCCTATCACTCACCTTCTCCCCAAAATAAAATAACCCCGCCTCCCTTCAAGGGCCAACTCAGCCCCACCCCCTCCAAGAAGCCTCCCCTGAATGCCCCAGCCCTCACCTACTTCCCCCTACACCCGGGTGCGGCTCTTACTCACACCTACGGTGAACCCCATCTTGCTGGTTCCCTCTGGACAAGTAGAGAAAATCCTGCTCCGTTAGCACAGCTGTTGAGAGCACTGCCCGTGGGGCTGCGGCTCTGCCGCTCACCGGCTATGTGACCTTGGGAAGTCGCTTAAACGCCCTGTGCCTCAGTTTCCCCACCAGCAAAATGGAGGCGAGGATACCAGCCCACGGGGTTATTGTGAAATGATGCCCAGGGTGCAAGAGGTACCGTGTTGACTGTGAGTATTATTATCAGAGGCTTTATTACCCATGCTTTCCAGAGCTGCAGAGCTTCCAAAGCAGGAGATGCCCATCTCTCTGGATGACTTCACACCCCCTTCTTTCTTTGGGCTAATGCCCCCAGAGACCATTGCTGAAGACTGACTTGTGTCCCCACCAAATTCATATGCTAATATTTTACCCCCTCCCTGGTGTGACTGTACTTGGAGACAGGACTTTTAGGAGGTGATTAAAGGTAAATGAGGTCAGAAGGGCAGGGTCCCCATCTCATGGGATTGGTGTCCTTATAAGAAGAGGAAGAGAGAGGGGCGCCTGGGTGGCGCAGTCGTTAAGCGTCTGCCTTCGGCTCAGGGCGTGATCCCGGCGTTCTGGGATCGAGCCCCACATCAGGCTCCTCTGCTATGAGCCTGCTTCTTCCTCTCCCACTCCCCCTGCTTGTGTTCCCTCTCTCGCTGGCTGTCTCCCTCTGTCAAATAAATAAATAAAATCTTAAAAAAAAAAAAAAAGAAGAGGAAGAGAGAGGCTCTCCCCGTCTCCCTCTGCGCACGTACTGAGGGAAGTCCACGTGAGAACCCAGCATGAAGGCAGCCATCTGCAAGCCAGGAAGAAAGGCCTCACCAGGACCCCAACAAGACAGCACCTTGATCTGGGACTCCCAGCCTCTGGAACTGTGGAAAATAAATAGCCGGTGTTCACGCCACCCAGTCTATGCTGTTTTGTTCTGGTAACCTGGGCTCAGATTCCCTTCCATGACTGTTGGGCCTCACCTGGGACCCCCAGGTCTCCAGGCACCCTGTGAAAAGAAGACCGCAGGCCTGGTGTCCTCTTGCCTTCTCTTTGGCTGTAAAATCCAGGCCCCCCGACCTCCATCTCCTCTAACGTAAGGTCCATGGGGCAGTCCCCAAGGGGCCCTTCCTTCAGAGATGAGTCCCAAGGTAGGAAGGAAGGAGAGGATGGAAACACAAATGGGGAAACTGGGGGAGACAGAGCCTGGGTCTCCAGTGAGGCTGGAGAGCTCGAGAGAGGCTCAGGGTCGAGGGCACCAGGTAGGCTCATCCTTGCTGGAAAACGTTAAAGCCAATGAGTAAAGCCATCCCACCTCAGCCACCCTGGCTGGCCTCTCCTCTCCTCCTCCCTCGACTCTGACCTTTGGCTTTTACCCTCCCTACCCTCTCCTTCTTCCTCCAGCCCCAGACCCTCTCTCTCTCCTCCAGAAAACCATCCCTAAAGGCAGCCTCCACCCTGTACCCTCCAGTTCCCAAGCCAAGTGGATGAGAAACATGTCATCCAGCCTGTCCATCTCCAGGGAGCCCCTAGGACAGTGCAGACTCCACAGGGAATGAGGCCGGCCTCCGCCATGGAGCCTACACTCCAGGGCAGGCAGGAGGCCAGGAAGTGAATACGTACCACCTTCCTCACTATGTGGTGACACAGGTAGGGGAGGAAGTCAAGCAGGGTAAGAGGGGGTCGGGAGCGGCCCTCAAGCAACGGCGGGGGAATGGTGTATACCCCTCCTGGTGGGCCACGCCTGAGGTGGTCCTCCAGGGGCTCCCAGAGATCCCCAGAGGGACTGTGCCTTCGTTGCCCACAGGAGGGACAGGACAGGGTGTCTCGCCTACTGTTTCCAGGAATCACCTCTCCAATCATATCCTTGTCTCCGGGTCAGCCTCTTGGGGAGTCCAAACCATAACACCACAGATGAGGAGGCAGGAGTGGGAGCTGGCGATAGACAGGCCTCCATCCTCTCCATTCTGGGTGCTTCTCTCCTCGAGACCAGCCATCCCACGCATGGCTCGTCTGAGAGGGTCGGTCCTGTCCTGAGCCCTCGGCCCCATGGCCTCCTGGACGGCAGGGACCAGGTCTGCCTGCTCTGACGGGAGGCCCGTAAGGGGTGCACGCCATGCTTTCCGGACGGCATAGAACTTCGGAACGAATTCAGACCTGGAGGCAGGTGCCCCGTGTCTTTAGTGCGACCGGGGGTGGGACACGTGCAGCTCATCTTCTTCCCCTTCCTGGCCGCATGGGGAGAGGCCAGCCCCAGCTTTGTTCTGCAGCCCAAGTCCTTTCAGGGCAGCTCTGAGCTGCGCAGTGAGGGAGACAGAACCCCCCCACCCCACGGAGCTGACATTCTAGAGGGCCGGACAGACAAGAAACCAGATGAATAAGGAAATGATGAGGTGTGTCGGATGGTGACGAGTGTGGTGGAGAACAAGGCAGGGAAGGGGACAGGGGGCGACGGTGGCACCTAGCAGTCACACTATTTTACACACTGTGGTCAGAGGCCATTGTCAGGAAGCAACATTCGCGTGAAGACCTGAAGGAGGCGAGGGAGGGAGCCATGCAGGCATCTGGGGGAAGTGTATCCAAGCAGAGGGAACAGCCAGAGCTGGGGGGGGGGGCTGAGGTGTTAGCATGGCTGCCGGGGTTGAGGGGGAAGGGGGCTGGGGTTGAGGGGGAAGGGGTCTACGTGGCTGGAGCAGAGTGAGTGAGGGGGAGGGGGAAGGGAGGAGGTCAGAAAGGCTGAGACAGGGAGGCTGGGGCAGGAGGCCGATCCCATGGGGCCTTGTGATTCAGAGTGGGACCTCTGACTTTTTCCCCCAGAGTGAGCTGGGAGCCCCTGCGGGGTTTGAGAAGAGGTGGGATGTGATTGGGCTTAGGTTTTAAAGGATCCCTGGCTGCTGGGGGGGAAGCAGAGGAGAGCGGGGCAGGAGACCGGCTAGCTGTGGCTGCAGTCCTCCAGGTGAGAGAAAGCACCAAGGCGCTCACGCTGGAGCGAGCCTGGAAACACTCTGACGCTGGAGCCAACGGGATTTGCTAACGGCTAGGATGAGAGCAGGAGACAGAGAAGGAGTCATGGCCTGCGCTGGGGTCCAGGCCTCAGCAGCCAGCAGGTGGAGTGCTATGTCCTGAGATGGGGAGCAGAGCAGGACCTCGGTTTTGGAGCCCTGAGATGCCTCCTGGCTCGCCCCCAGAGCTCCTGCACAGGGGGCCTGCGAGGAGGGGCCAGCCTCAGGCCAAACTGCCCCTCCAGCCTGTCCCAGGGCCCCAGGCCCTGGCTAAACCCCAGGCCTCCGAGTGCCTCTGGGGCCTCCTTTCAACGCCCTTCTGACATGGGGAAGACGGACACGGGGAAGCTGAGTCTCAAACTGGCTTCCACTGTGGGCCCACTGGGTGCAATGGGGTAGAATTGGGGAATGTGCTCCAGGAGGCCATCCTGGCGGCATCTCTGCCCCTGGGTCTGGGGAAAAAGAGAGACACAGAGCAAGCAGAGGCCCCAGGGACATGTGGGGCAGAACACAAGGAAGAGGGGGAAAGTGGCCTAGAGGAGGTGGGTGAGGCCTGGAGGGTCTGGGGAAGGACAGCTCCTTTCAGCTCTTGCCCAGAGCACTTCCCCTCGGGGCCTCACCAGCACCTTGTTCTGGCCGGGATGGAGGCAGGCCCGGCTACAGAAGGTGAGGCAGGCCAGACGCCCATGCCAGGTCCTGGTGTGTGTGTGTGTGTGTGTGTGTGTGTGTGTCCTCTAGCTCCCCCCGAAGGACAGAGATGAGCAAAGAGGGTGGCAGTGTTCAGAGGAGGAGGGGGGGGCAGACGGTGGGAATGTATACGGGTTACTTGGCCACTGGCTCCCGGGCAGATCGACATCCCCCACCTTGTCTGGCCTTCTCACCCCCAGGCCCTGAACCCCAAGGCAGAAGCCCCCTTTGCCTAGTGCTCAGCAGGTACAACTAATGTTTGCAGAGATGAACGAGCTTCTTGGCAACTCGACCCCCCACCCCATCACAGGCCCAAGGATCCCTCCCTGGGGATCTGACCCCCATGTGCCCAGGGAAACAGGAAGCCCCATAGTGTGCTGCCAGGGCCCAGCCAAAGACCCAGCCAAGCTCTCAGGGTAGACTGGATGGAGAAGGAGGCAGACCCTCGGCTGCATCAGGCACCTGCAGCACACCCAGAGCTGCATGCACCAATCCCCTGCCCTTCTCAGGCTACGATCTCCCCCCACACACAGGCCAGCCAAGGCCCTTCCACTCTGTCCCAGGGCAGAGCTGGACCAGGGACAACGCACCGACTGCACTACCGCACGCCCTCTCCTGTCCTTTCAGGGCCCAGAGCGAAGCAGTGCGGCCAGGTCCTCCCCAGGCCCCAGCCCCGCCCCCTCCTGAGCCGCGGGCCGAGGCGCCTCCGCAGTGCCTGGGCTGCCCGAGCTCCCCGAGCTCCCCAGCAGCAGCCGAGTCTGTCCCCAGGAGCAATGCAGCAGAGGGACAGCGACGGGGGAGGGAGGGCCACAGGCACCCCTACCCAATCCCCAATGTGGAGATCCTGGGCTTGCCGGGGAGGGGATGGGGGTCCCTTGGGCCATCTGGGGCTCTAGCACTGTGGGGAGAACAAGGAAGGAAAAGGGCCTGAGCTTGGGGGAGGAGAAAGATGCCTCTTCCCTGACCAGGAGGTCTAAGCCCAACACCTGAGATCATCTGGGGCCAGCACGGAGGCAGCCGGTGTGGCGGGTGGGACAGGAGTCTGCTGCTCTCCAATGGCCAGGGCCTAGCAGTGCCCTGAGTGGGGGCAGGGGGCATCCTCACTGCTCCCTCTAGCCTCAGCCTGCGCAAGGGTAGCACCGTGGGGCCCTGGAAGCTCCAGGCCCCCTGGGCCCACTTCCCCCAGGGAGGGGAGCATGTCTACAGTCAGGACCTGTGGCCGCGGTGGAGGGAGGGACAGAGGTGCAGAGGAGGAAGGCAACGGCGGGACGGCCCTCCTGTTGAGGAGGGTCCTGGTTCTGGAGAGGGCCTCCCAGGATGCAGGCTGCTCCACACCCAGGTCCACTGACCCCGGCCCCTCCAGCCTCTATGCCTCCTACCGGGTGCTGCTGGGAGGAAGGAAGGGGGCGGCTCGGGGGCAGGGGGCCCCCACTCTCCATGCAGCCTCTTCCAGCTGCCTCCGTCGGGATGCCTACCTGGGCCCGTCTGGGCACCAAGCCAGGGGCAGGTAGGCGCTCACTGCCCCCGCTGGGCCAGGCCAGGGCCGGAGGGGCTGGCTGTCCTCCTCCTTCTCCGTGGTGGCGGGCAGGGAGGGGGCCTGGTGCCCGGGCTGGAGGCTCGGTCCTCTCGGGTTCCCTCCACCGCTGGCTCGGGAAGGCAGCCGCGCCAGAGCTGCAGAAGCCAGCTCCCCGCCCCCCACCGCTGCCTCCTCCCCTCCCTCCTCCCGGCCCGCCTCCTTCTCCAGCCACCCACCTCCTTCTGCTCGTTTCTATGGCAACCGGGCAATGCTGCACAGCCGGCCTCCCTCCCGTACGCCAGGGGACGCCCGCCTTCTACGCGTGGAGGACATCACCCTGGCCGGGCGTGCACACTTCACCTTCGCGGCGATGCTGGTGAGCAGACGGGCTCACGCGGCCACGCCTGACTGTGGGGGACCCTGCTCCAGCCCCTCTCCTCTCTCTCTCCCCAAGACCCTCCCTCCCAACACCCCTTCCAGACCTTGTGAGCCCACCGGTTCCTGCACTTGCCTCAGGTCCATAAACCTCGCGGCCCGCTGCTCTGCTGCTCCGTAAGCACTTGCTTGCCTCATCGCTGATACTCACTCGGTCATTCCTCACAATTCTATTCTGAGCCTGTTCTGGGTCAGGCGGAGTATGGGACGCCCCTCTCCAGTCTCATCCCCCAGGAATCCATGCCCATTTTACAGGTCGGAAACTGAGACCCACCGGAGTAAAACAACTTGTCTGAGCGCCCAAGGCTCCCGGAGTGGTTACCGGCGGTGAGGCCGCGTGATTCCCCCAGGCCGCAGCTATCGCACACCCCTCAAAGCAAACCGCTAGGCTCGCACCGTGCACGTGGGATCTACAAGCTCCAGTGCGTGTCCACGCGAACGGGCTCCCCCACAACACGCTTCTAAATACAAACACCCACCACATGTGTTTGCGCCCATGCATTTCCCAAATCCGTGTAGCTCCCTGCACACCTGTGCACAGGTGACAGACACACAGACGTACACATAACTCTAACAGTAACACCAGCATTTACACCTCTTGAAGACGCGTGTACGCCCATCTGCAGGGGTCAAGAACATGCAACACATAGGCCCTTTCTACACAAAATCAACAGATGCACGCACAAGTCCCCAGCACCAGCCCCACAGGAGGGGATCCATGACACAAGCAAGGGTCCCACCCAGGAGACTGAACCAGAATCCACTTCCGGGAAAGGATGTGTCTGCTCGGCACCTGCCCTCTAGAGATCAGACACTTCTCTGCCCATCTTGTCTCAGCCTTGCTGCAGGAGGGGCCTGGCGTGCGGGCGGAGACAGGGCACACTCTCCCCTACCTCCCTCCCTCATTCTGAAAGGCCCCTGCCAACCCAATCCAGACTAAATCCTACCTAAAGCCCCCTCAGCCTAGGGGCTCACAGATATCCCCACCCTCCCACCCCACCCCCAGGGGCTGTCAGGTCCTGGGGCTGGGAATTAATGACAGATACAGTAAGACGGGCCCCTCCTCCTCGGAGGGGATTCCAGGCTCAGAGAACCCTGCCATCCCCCAGGAGGGGCAGTAACTGGTGGAGGCCGGGTGGGGATGCCCAGGACACCCTGTGTGCCCCACAGGGTACACCGTCCCCAGCCCAGCGCCACCTCAGAAGGACCCTGGCAAGGATCGTGGCCGCCCCCGTGTCCCAGGGAGCTTTTCAGGGGCCTCACAAGGCTCAGAGAAGGCAGATACAATTGGAAAGACCCAGAAGCCCACCAAAAACTGTTAATAATAACAATAATACCCTCCTCCATTTTTCATCTCATCTAAGACCCCCCTCAACCACGAGACGGCCACCGATTAAACCAAGGCTGTAAGCTATACGGAGCGTCCAAATGTCAGAGATGTCAACTGGGAGGGGGAGAATCAGGTTGGGCCTCTCATTCATTCAGTGCATGCTTACTGGCGACGACCAGGTAGCAGGGACTGTTCTAGGACCGGGGACACAGCCATGAGCAAAACAAAGTCCCCGCCCTCCAGGGTGCCCAGCTAGTGGATGTGCTGACCTCCTGCTCTCCTGCAGTGCCTCTGGCTGTCACAGCAGCCCCACAGGTGAGGTCACAGAACTGCAACGAAACAGAGGCTCCAGACACTGGGCAATTCCCCCAAGGTAACACAGCCAGTAAATGCCTGGGCTGGGATTCAAACCTGCGGCTTTGCCAAGCTTTCTCCAATGCTCTACGCTGGCTCCATTAAGATCTGATTAGGTGACTTGGCAACAGCCACCCATTTTCTAGAAGTTTCACAGCCAAGTATGCTTCTCATGCTTAGATCGAAGGCAGGACAGGGCTGTATGCATTTGAAGTGCCAGTCAAGAAGTTGACGTGAGGGTGAGGGCGCCTGGGTGGCTCAGTCTGTTACGCGTCTGCCTTCGGCTCAGGGTCCTGGGATCGAGTCCCGCATCAGGCTCCCTGCTCAGTGGGGAGTCTGCTTCTCCCCCAGCCCCTTCCCCTGCTTGTGTGTGCTCTCGCGCTCTCTCCCTCACAAAAATAATTTTAAAATCTTACAAAAAAAAAAAAAAGAACTCGATGTGAGTGAAGACACCCCCCCCCCAAATGACCTCAGAAGTGACTTCCAGCCTGACCATCCTTGAGCCAGAAGCCTGACAGTTGTCCCAAGGCCTGGAGGTTCTCAGCGGAGGGTCAAGTCAAGGCCCATGCCAGGAGGGTGGGGATGCTTGGCACCTGAGAGCCGGGGCTCCCTGGAGAGTGAGTGGGGGGACCTCAGCTGGGGGCGAGGAGGGATTAGGTTTCCAGGCTTTGTAAGCAGAGCCCCTGCCCACCTGGCAGCCCCCTAGCCCCGGATCACCTTTCTCCTAAAGAGCCGGGTCCATCCTGGGTTTCCAAAGAGAGCGGCCCCCCACCTCCACCCCTCCACCAGCCTGATCCAGCCCTACCTGCTGCCTGCAGACCCCTGAGGTCTTCCTTCCCATGCTCATACAGGTTCTGTGGGAGATGCTGACTCCCCCGTGGCCCCCTCTCCCCCAGCCTGCAGAGCACCCACCTCCACGCTGTCTCATCTGCTGCTGGGAGGGCCTCCAGGCCACCGGTGTGCAAACCCATACTCTCCCACCTGCAGGTCTCAGACAGGCTCAGGGACACCCCTACACCATACGCCACACCACGCGCACGCGCACACACACACACACATACACACCATGCCCCTAACCTCAGCCCTATCCCTGGACCTTACCCATACTGCAGTACCACAGGCGGGGCGGTCAACATGTAAGGAGGGGGCCTCAGGCCACCCAGGAGAAGCCAACCCCTTCTGTCACTGTCTCCTCATCCAACCCAGACAACATTCATTGCTCCCCGCTTCCAGCCCAGCACAGCTATCTCACAGTTCCCGAGTGCCAGGGCAAATGCAATCAGGGCTCATTAGCTGCTGATTTGCATCTCATTTGCATAATGTTCCCACGCCTGTCAAAATGCCAGAATCCTCCCAAAACCCCTGCC
Organism: Ursus maritimus; assembly: GCF_017311325.1. Taxonomy (NCBI): domain Eukaryota; kingdom Metazoa; phylum Chordata; class Mammalia; order Carnivora; family Ursidae; genus Ursus; species Ursus maritimus. The sequence goes on from NW_024425564.1 coordinate 4,011,622, forward strand.
CATGACAGGCAGGGCTGGCCAGCTCTGGAGAAATAACATGGACAAAACTGCACTGCGGGTCTGCGTAGGGAGCTACACGTGGAGGGAAGGGGAAGCGCAGAAGGAGAAAACAGAGGCAACTTCAAGTTTCAGACCGAGAAAGGCACTCAGAGGAAGAGCAGTAGCTACTTACCGAGCACCTGCTAAGTCCAGGCACCATGCACAGTGCTTTATGCACTTTACCCACTTCTTTTCACCATGAACCATTTTACAGATGTGGAAACTGAGGCTTAGAGCTGTTAAGGCCTTGCTACTCAACACCTGCATCCCAGGACCAGCAGCTGGCAGCTGGGAGGAAATGCAGAATCTCAGGTCCCACCCCAGACCCTGAACCAGAGTCTGCATCACCAGGAGAGCCCAGGAGACCAGAGTGGGAGAAGTACTCGTTAAGGGACCTGCCCTCTGATACACAGCCGGAGAAGAAACTGTGCCTGAACCAGCTGATCCCAAATTAACATCTTCCCTGAGCACCTACTATGTGCAGTACTGGGCTAGGGGAGCGACCCAGGAGACAACCAGACACATGACATCTGTAACCTTGTGGGCATTTCACGAACATTCTCCCAAAGCAGGAGACACCCAACAAGTATATAATAGCAGTTCAAGTGGCAACGAAGAAGAATGGAGGGCAAAGAAAGAGAATGAAAAGGGGGACATGTTAGAATCCCTCTCCGAGGAGATGACATTTGAACAGAGGCTTAAATAATGGGAAAGGGGAGGTATGTGGTAATTTGCAGGAACAGTGTTTTCTGGTAGAGGGAAGAGCAAGGGCAAACGTCCTGAAGCGGGAGTAAGCCAGGCACACTGAAGACACCCCAAAACTGAATGGATGTCTGGATGGATGGACAGGTGGGTAGACAAAGGGACGGCAGGTAGACAGAGGTAGCAAATAAGGTACGAATAAAGAGGAAGTGGGCGGGGCTAGATCCTGCAGGGCCTTGTAGGCCACAGGGAGGGTTCTATCTTATTCTAAGTATGAAGAGAAGCCACTGATGTATTTTTTTAAGATTGTAAGTAATCTCTACACCCAATGTGGGGCTCAAACCCACGACCCCAAGGTCAAGAGTCGCACGTTCCACTGACTGAGGAAGCCAGGCGCCCCAAAGCCTTTGGGTTTTCTTTTTTTTTTTTTTAAGATTTTATCTATTTATTTGAGAGAGAGAGAGAGAGAGAGATCATGAGCATGAGGGAAGGGTAGAGAGAGAAGCAGCCTCCCTGCTGAGCAGGGAGCCCAACGCAGGACTCGATTCCAGGATCCTGGGATCATGACCTGAGCCAAAGGCAGGCACTTAACCAACTGAGCCACCAGGTGCACTGAAACCTTCGGTATTTTTGAGCGAGGGGGAGAAGAGATTCCATTTGTTTTCAAGAGATCATCGTGGCTTTTATGTGGAAAGTGAGCTGGAGGAGGCAAGGGCTGAAGAAGCAAACCAGTTAAGAGACTTTTGAAATATTTATTCCCAACAGAAAGGAGTGCTGCGGCCACTAAAACACACATCCGAGAACATGTGTGCATAATAGCAAATTCTCTTCAAACAGCTCTGTTCGTAACAGCTCCAAGCTGGAAGCAACCGAGATGCCATCTACAGAAGGGCTGATCGGCACACTGCATGGTTCCCGCATACAGCAGAGGTCGGGGGGGTTGCTTTTTCATGGCTACATAGGATTCCACTGGGCAAATTCCCCAGTGTGGTTTGTTCATACCATCGAATCTTTTTTTTTTTTTTGAATGTTAAAGATTTTATTTATTTATTTGAGAGAGACAGAGAACTAGCAGGAGGGAGGGTCTGATCCGGGGCTCGATCCCAGGACCCCAGGATCATGACCTGAGCTGAAGGCAGATGCTTAACTGACTGAGCCCCCCAGGAGGCCCCACACCGTCAAATCTTATACAGCACTGAAAAACATCTGACTACACACAACCACAAGGATAATCTCAAGACACCGTGCTGAGCAAGAGAAGCCACGCTTAAAAGAACATCTGCAGTGGATTCTGTTTATATGAAGTTCAAGAACAGGTAAATCTTGACTTCTGGTTCCTGGACAAGATGGAGCGGATACGCTTCTCCCTATCCGTCCTGTGAAGTACAGCTAATGCCCTGGGCATTATACATAAAACCAACCTACATGGACTCTAAAAAGGGAGAGAAGAAGGCAGACTGACTAGGGATCTCAGGACCCAAGAGACAACACAGCAGTGAGTTGTCGGGGTTTTCTTTTTGCCCCACATATCTCAGATTTGGAGCTGGGGAAGTCAGCAACCCAGAAATATCAGTGAGTGTGAACAAAAACAGCTCCAGGAAAGCCTCTTCTCCCTAGCAGAAGGACTAGGAAAGGTGCAGTCTAGCAAGACAAAAATCTTTATTTATTTTATTTTTTTTTAAAGATTGTATTTATTTATTTGACAGAGAGAGACAGCCAGTGAGAGAGGGAACACAAGCAGAGGGAGTGGGAGAGGAAGAAGCAGGCTCCCAGCGGAGCAGGGAGCCCAATACGGGGCTTGATCCCAGGACCCTGGGATCACGCCCTGAGCCAAAGGCAGACAGACGCTTAATGACTAAGCCACCCAGGCGCCCTGAGACAAAAATCTTTAAAACAGTAAATGCCCTACCCTAGCCAAACACCATGGAAAAAAGTACAGCCCCATCGCCTCTGCAGGACCTGACGCCCAGTGGGGAGCTGTGTCTGGGTGTAACCAGTGCCCCATTCCCCCACCACCAGTTGGTTGTAGAGAACAGGTGGGGAGTTGGGGCTTCCATCCCCACACAATGGTATGAAGGTGCCCCTCCCCCTCCATGCTGGGGGTGGGGGTGGACCTCGGAGGCCTAGTTAGGACTTCCACCATCCCCAGCTGTAACAGTTCAATGGAGGTCTGGTGGGAAGCCAGAACTCCCACCCCTGCCCAGGAGTAAGGAGGCAGCCTTCTTTCAGGTCAACGGAGGTCAAGTGGGGAAGCCGGACTTTTAACCGGACCTGCATCAACAGGCGCAGCCTTAGACCTGCTAAGACAGAAAATCTGAATAAGAGCCAGTGTCTCATAACAATGTCCAGGATACAACAGAAAAATCATCTGTCATACCAAGAGCCAGAAAAATCTCAATCTGAATGAGAAAAGGCAACCAACATATGCGAACAGCAAGATGACACAAACATTGGAACTGCTGGACAAGGGGCTTAAAGCTGCAGTCTTCAAAATGCTTCAACAAGCAATGACGAACACCCTGGAAACGAACAAACAGAAAGCCTTAGCAAAGAAACAGAAGATACGAAGGAGCATCAAACGGAAATATTAGAACTCAAACGTCCTCGGAAGGGCTCAACAGCAGGGTGGAGACAAGACAGGGAAGAATCCCTGAACTTGAAGATAAAACAAAAGAAACGACTCAGTCTACACAACAGGGATAGAATGGATTGGGAGTGGGGGGATAAAAAAAGAAAAAAGAACAGAGCCTCAGGGCCCTATGGGCCTGTAACAGAAGAGTCAACATTCCCGTTGTTAGAATCCTGCGGGGGAGAGGAGAGGAGAAAGGGTGTGGGGCTGAAAAAGTCTTCAAAGTAGTGGCTGAAAAACCCCTCCACTCCCTGAATCTCCAGAGTCTGTACTTACCCCCACAAGGAAAAGGAAAATGGGAGAAGCCAAGGAATTTGTCTGAAGTCATACGGCTCACGGTGATTTGTTGTCAGGCTTTAGGAAGCTCCAGAACCATCTGGAGGTTTGGATAAAATGGAGATTCTGGCCATGGCCAGAGATTCTGCTCCAGCAGGGGTTTGGGTCGTCTGTTGCCGCATGACAAAGCTCCCCAGAATTTAGTGACCTAAAACAACGATTTATTGTGTTTTGCAATTCTGTGGCTTGGCTGGGTGCACCTGCGTGGTTCGCCTCTCCTACAGTGGCCTCAGCGGGGGCTGCAGTGTCCGAGACAGCTTCTTCATTCTCGTGGGTGGCCCCTCAGCTGAGCCAGCCCCTCCCCTCTCCCTCCTCCCTGTCTTTCCCCCCAAGTCTGTGGTCTCTCCAGCAGGGGACCTTAGACCTACTTAGCTGGTAGCTCAGGGCCCCAAGAGTAGACAGTCAGAAGGACAAGCTCCAGTGTGCGACTAGTCTTTCAAATTACCTTATCTATCAAGCCTCTGCCTCTCTCACACCGGCCTATGTCACATTGCCCAAAGCAGGTCACAGAGCAAGCCCAGAGTCAATGGGGGGAGGGGGGCACTAGAACAGGAGGTACCTAGCAGGAGGTGGGGATCACAGGTGACGGCGGAGAGCACCGATGTCCCAGACCACCACAGTAGCTCAGCGCTGGGGCCCACGGATTTGCATTATGAGCTGCTTTCCAGGTAGCTCCCCACTGGGATGGGGACACAGGCGTGCAGTGACGGCTGCGAGCACCGGTCCTATCCTATTCCTACACCAATTCTATAACACCAACATCAAAGAGGCTTTTACATCTCCCCACCTGTTCTGGTCACTGACCAAAGGGAATGTCAGAGACACAATCACTGTCTGGGGGGTGGGGGTGGACAGCCCCGGGCAGACACATACCCACTGGGTCACAGGAACACTGTTCAGACACGAGCTTCTCCAGCAAGGGTGGGGCTCTGGCTTTGAGTCCTGACTCAGCCCCAGTCCAGCCAGGTGGCCCTGCACAGGTCAGTCGCTCTCTGGGTGTCAGTCGCTCCCCTCAAAGTGAGGGAGTTGGCCCAGATGAAAAATCTCTCACCTTTGCACCACCGGGGGACCCTTTACATATTTCTGCACCCACAGAGCTCCACGCTTGGAAAGATTTGTGTCTACCAAACAAACTGCATGAGCTAAGAAATTTTTTTTTAACTAGACAACAAATTACTTTTGACTCTATTAATTACTAGGTAGAGTTTCTGATCAGCACGACATCACCAACATTTCTACGCCAAACTGATAAAACTCCCACCCAAAGCAAAGCGCTCTGAGGTACTGGACGACTGAACTGCCTCGGTTTGGGAACTGCACAGTTTGGGGACAGTTTTGGCAATATTCAAAATATCCGAGCTCCTCTCTGGAATCTTGGAGGCCTCCGGCTGAGATGGGCCAGCCCGCATGCCGCGCTGCACCCTGGGGGAAACGCAGGGCGTATAAGGGTGCACTGTCCGTTGTGGGAGTCACTAGTGCCATTTGACTATTTAAATTCAAGTTCAGGGGCGCCTGGGTGGCTCAGTCGTTAAGCATCTGCCTTTGGTCCAGGGCATGATCCTAGGGTCCTGGGATCGAGCCCTGCATCGGGCTCCCTGCTCTGCTGCGAGCCTGCTTCTCCCTCTCCCACTCCCCCTGCTTGTGTTCCCTCTCTCGCTGGCTGTCTCTCTGTCAAATAAATAAATAAAATCTTTTAATTAATTAATTAATTCAAGTTCAACAGAATTAAATAAAATTGAAAATTTGGGGCGCCTGGGTGGCTCAGTCAGTTAAGCGTCTGCCTTCAGCTCAGGTTGTCATCCCAGGTCCTGGGATCGAGTCCTGCGTCGGGCTCCCTGCTGAGCAGGGAGTGTGCTTCTCCCTCTCCCTCTGCCACTGCCCCTGCTCGCGCTCTCTCTCTCTCCCTCTCTCTCTCTGAAATAAATAGATAAAATCTTTAAAAAAATTTTTAAATTGAAAATTCAATTCCTAAAAATACAAATCAGTTCCCCAGTTGCATGAGCCGCATTTCATGTGCTTAACAGCCACTAGTGGCTCCCGTGTCCGGGTAGATACGGAACATTCTCATCATCGCAGAAAATTCACACAGTTTTGGACGGTATCACCAAAAATACAAAAGCAGGGGCACCTGGGGGCTCAGTCAGTGAAGTGTCCAACTCTTGGTTTCGGCTCAGATCATGATCTCAGGGTCGTGAGATCGAGCCCCACGTCAGGCTCCGTGCTCAGTGTGGAGTCGGCTTGAGATTCTCTCTCTCCCTCTGCCCCTGCCCCCGATCGCTCTCCCTCCAAAATAAATAAATAAATAAAACCTTGAAAAAAAGATACAAATGCAGGCATGTCCGACACTACCCATTTGATGGGGCCCAAAAGGAGAGCTCCTACACATCAGATCCTAGATGCCCCGCTGCTACTATGATACGGTAGAACCGCATTTCTTGGGGGAAAAAATTGGCTCCAAAACACTGCAAAAATCACACTTAGGGATGCAGCCAACCACTTTTTTTTTTGAGATTTTATTTTTAAGGAATCTCTACACCCAACGTGGGCTTGAGCTTTACAAGCTAGAGAGCAAGAGCCACCTGCTCTACCAACTGAGCCAGCCAGGTTCCCCGGACGCAGCCAACCTTTAAAATCAGGTACTATGGGGGGCGCCTGGGTGGCACAGCGGTTAAGTTAAGCGTCTGCCTTCTGCTCAGTGCGTGATCCTGGCGTTACGGGATCGAGCCCCACATCAGGCTCCTCCACTATGAGCCTGCTTCTTCCTCTCCCACTCCCCCTGCTTGTGTTCCTTCTCTCGCTGGCTGCCTCTATCTCTGTTGAATAAAAAAATAAATAAATAAATAAATAAATAAATAATAAATAAATAAATAAATAAATAAATAAAATCAGGTACGATGGGGTGGCCCAGTTGGTGAAGTGTCTGCCTTCGGCCCAGGTCATGATCCCGGAGTCCTGGGATCGAGCCCCGAGTTTGGGCCCCCTGCTCAGCAGGGAGCCCGCTTCTCCCTCTCCCTTTGCCCCCCCCCGCCTTGTTCTTTCTCTCTCGCTCTTGCTCTCTCAAATAAATAAATAAAATCTTAAAGAAAGATGATCAAGATCTTGATAAAACTGCATGACCAACAATATCTGGAGTAAGCCCCTACCCATGACCTGCCCCCTAGGATTCCCCCCACCCTCAAAGAGGAGCGAGCCAGGGGCCTTTGCTCACCCCGACAAATAGAAACTTCTTTGACCCTGCAAGCCCCATGGGCTTGTCGATTTCTGAAGGGCTGCTCTGCAAGGAGACAGTGTGGGAAAGATGGCGGGTTGTCTGATTTACTGTGAGAGTAATTTTTAGGAGCAGACACTGTTGGTTGTCTAACCAACAGCCCGTCCTCCTTTGCACTTGCTGACCAGAGTCCCACCTGCTTCACGAGACACTCAGAAGAAGGGCTGAAAGGCCTGAGGCAGGCTTTTTCAACTTCGGCACCACTGACGTTTGGGACTGGTGATTCTTTGTTGTGGGGCTGTCCTGGGCTTTGCAGGCTTGGCTATATCCTGGGCTTCTACCCACTGGATGCCAGTAGCAGGCCCCCTCTGAGTTACAATAACCAAAAATTCTGTGGACATTGCCAAATGTCTCCTGGGGGCAAAATTAACCCAGGTGGAGAACTGCTGGCCTAAGACATAAAGTCTAAGCCAGTGGTTCTCAAACTTGAACATGCATCAGGATCACCTAAAAGACTTGATAAAACACAGATTGCTCACCCCCAAAGTTTCTGATTCAATAGGTCTGTGGTGGGTTTGAGAATCTGCATTTCTACTGAGCATCCAGGTGATGCTGACACTCCTGGTCCAGGGACCCCACTTTGAGAACCACTGGTCTAAGTCATTTGTGGCACTCTAGTTCCCCTGGCCAATCAGACCAGAGAGAAAGAGCTTCCAGGAAAGTTTTCCTTGTTGATGATAAGAGGCACTTGGGAAGAAACAGTCCCTTCTTCTTGAACATTGTGGAGTCTGCATGTGATGTCTGGAGCTGTGGCAGCCATTCTGGGCTCCCAGGAGGAGCTAGGTTAAGGGCCAAACCTACCTACTGGAGATGAACTAAGGCTGTAGCTGTCATCAGGAGATCCTAGTGAGCAAGACAGCAAGTTTTCCTTTTAGTTTAAGCAAGCAGTTCCCAAACTTTACTGCCCATTACTATACATGTGAAACTTTAAAACTCACCCCACATCAATTAAGTCAGAACCTTTGAGTGTACAGTCCAAGAATTTGTATTTTTAAAAAGTTTTCCCAGGTATTTCAATGTTCAGCCAAGTTTGAGAACCCTTGCTACTTCAAGTGTGGTTGATGGGCCATCAACATTAGCATTATCTGAAAAGTTGTCAGAAATGGAGACTGTCAGGCCCCACCCCACACTCTGGGACCTACTGGCTCAGAGCCTGTATTTTCACAGGTAATATGTGATCTGTACACACAATAAAATTTGAGAGAAACAATGGCTTAAGCCATTTTGAGTTGGTTTTTCTGTCATTGGCATACCAACTGTTACCATCTACACAGCTAAAACACTTGAATACAGGATTCATGCATTTAAATCACCTTGAAATAATTCAAGAGAGGCCCCAACAGTCTTCCCAACACTAGAGAACACTGTGGCCATGTCTCATGAAGTTGACCATGCCCATACCTACAACTTAGGAATTCCACTTAATGGCATACACTCTTCAGGAAAACTTACATATGCTCAAGAAAACAAACATAAAAATGTCCTTTGCAATTTTGTTATGTCAGAAAAGGGAGAGAACCTAAATGTCCATAGTTGGGGAAATTAATAAATTACGGTATATTCATATTACCATGACATTAGTTAACATTTTTTTTTAAGATTTTATTTACTTATTTGACAAAGAGAGAGAGAGCACACAAGCAGGGGGAGCAGCAGGCAGAGGGAGAGGGAGAAGCAGCTCCCCGCTGAGCAAGGAGCCCGATGTGGGGCTCAATCCCAGGACTCTAGGATCATGACCTGAGCTGAAGGCAGACGCTTAACCAACTGAGCCACCCAGGTGCCCCTAGTTAACATTTTTTTAATTAATTTATTTACTTGAGAGAGAGCAAGCGTGCCTGCTTGTGTGCAAGTGGGGGGAGGGGCAGAGGGAGAGAGAGAATCCTCAAGCCGACTCCCCACTGAGCGTGCAGTCTGACGCAGGGCTCCACCCGGGCCTTGATTCCACCACCCAGAGATCATGACCTGAGCTGAAACCGAGAGTAGGACACTTAACCCACTGAACCACCCAGGCACCCCGACATTAGTTAACATTTACTGAGCAGACACTGCCTTTCATAAATGTTTTACATGAATTACCTTGTTTAACCTCATAGTGTCCCTATGAGGCAGGCATTATTAGAATCCTCATTTTATAGATGGGGAAACTGAGGCACACAGCGGTATTATTAAAAACTGTGCTTTTCCACTCAGATGCACATAAGAATTACCTGGAACACGTTTTGTTTTGTTTTATAATTGTAGTAAAACACACATAACATAAAATTTACCATTTTAACCACTTTTAAGTATAGGATTAAATATATTCCCACTGTTATGCAACCATCCCTAAAACCCATCTCTAGAACTTTTTCATCATCTCAAACTGAAGCTCTGTCCCCATGAATAAACTCCCCAATCCCCCTCTTCGACCAGCCCCTGGTAATTACCATCCTGCCTTCTGTACCTATGAATTTGCCTAGTCTAGGGACCACCTCCTATTAAGTGGAATCACACAATGTATCTTTTGTGGATGGCTTCTTTCGCCTCGCTGCATGTTTTCAGGGGTCACCCGTGTTGTAGCATGGGTCAGAACTCAATTCCTTTTTCAGGTCGAATCATATTCCATTGGCGGCATCCGCCCCATTTCCTTGATCCATTCATCCACCAAGGGACACCAGGTTGTTTTCACCTTTTGGCTACTGTGAATAATGCTGCTCTGAACACTGTGTTTCAAGATCTGTTTTGAGTTCCTGCTTTCACTGCATTTGGGTTGATACCTAGAAGTGGAATTTGGGGTCATATTCCGTGTTTCACTTTTTGAAGAACTGCCACCCCCGTGTTCGGCAGCAGCCTTACCATTTTACATCCCCATCAGCAACGCAGAAGGGGCTCCGATCTCTCCACATCTTCACCGACAGTCGTTAGTTTCTTTTTATAATAGCCATCCTAATGGCTGTGACGTTGCAGTTCGATTTGCATTTCCCTAATGATTAAAGCGGTTGAACATTTTCAAGCACTTATTTGCAACCTGCACCTTTTCCTTAAAGAAATATATATTCAAGTCCTTTGCTTACTTTTAAACCAGGTTCTTTTTTTTTTTTTTAAGATTTTTTATTTATTTATTTGACAGAGATAGAGACAGCCAGCGAGAGAGGGAACACAAGCAGGGGGAGTGGGAGAGGAAGAAGCAGGCTCATAGCGGAGGAGCCTGATGTGGGGCTCGATCCCACAACGCTGGAATCATGCCCTGAGCCGAAGGCAGACTCTTAACCGCTGTGCCACCCAGGCGCCCCTAAACCAGGTTCTCGATCCTTTGTGTTGAGTGGTAGGAGTTCTTTATATATTCTGAATATTAATCCCTTATCAGATATACGATTTGCAAATATTTTCTCCCATTCTGTATGTTGTCCTTTTACTCTCTTGATAGTGTCCTTTGATGCACAAAAGTCTTAATTTTTTAGAGGGGGAGGGGCAGAGAGAGAGGGAGAGAGAGAATCTTTTCTCTTTTTTTCAAAGATTTTATTTATTTGACCGAGAGAGAGACAGCTAGCGAGAGAGGGAACACAGGCAGGGGGAATGAGAGAGGAAGAAGCAGGCTCCCAGCAGAGCAGGGAGCCTGATGCGGGGCTCAATCCCAGAACGCTGGGACCACGCCCTGAGCCGAAGGCGACGCTTAAACGATTAAACCACCCAGGCGCCCCGGAGAGAGAGAATCTTAAGCAGGTTCCACGCCCAGCACGGAGCCAGATGTGGGGCTCGGTCTCACAACCCCAAGATCATGACCTGAGCCAAAATCAAGAGTCACTGCTTCACTGATGGAGCCACCCCGGTGCCCCCAAAGTCTTAAATTTTTATGAAGTCCAATATATTTAATTTTTTTTCTTTTGTTGCCTGTGATTTTGGTATCATATCCAAGAAATCATTGCCAGATTCGACGTCATGAAGACTCCCCTCTGTGTTTGCTTCTAAGAGTTTTATAGGTTTAGGTCTTAATGTCTAGGTCACTGATCCATTTAAGTGAATTTTTTTATACAGGGTGAGGTAAGGGTCGAACTCCATTCTTTTGCATGTAGATAACCAGTCTTCTTACCTAGGACACTTTTAAAACTCCTCAAAGCCAGGCTGTACCCCAGAATCTCTATGGTGGGGCCCAAGCATCAGTGACAAAAAGCTGCTCAGGTGGTTCCCAAACATCCCCTGGGCTGTGAACCGCTGTCCTACCGCCCTGAAGTCTTAGTCCTGGCTCATCTTGTATTGGGCTCAGCCCAGTTTCGAGCACAGGTGTGGCCCACGAAGGTATTCACTGGGGCTTACACTGAGCCTGGGGTGACTGGGGGAGATTCTCTGGCCCTGGAACTTTACAGACACGTTTCTCCAGCACTTTCCATGCTATGGCAGGTGCATCTAAGGAGATAAATAAGATCTGGCCACGGAGGCAGCTCCAGGGGAACATGGATAGACCCAGGAGAGGCCAGAGTTGGATGGTAATAGGGTGCCGGACAGTGTAAGGCAGGCTGTCCACACCACGGAATCAGAGACGTCTGGCTGCAGGGGAGGGCTGCCTGGAGGCAGGGCTGCGGTACAGCCTCGAAGGGCCGGACGGCAAGGCAAGTTCAGAGGAGGAGGAGCTGCAGCAGAGGCATACAGGTGGGTACACGTGGAGCAAAGGGGGAGAAGCTTCCCAAGGAGGACAGAAGAGGAAATAACTGTACCAGCAGCTGACATCTGCTGGGAGCCTCTCTTTCCACTGTCGCGTTTCCTCATCTTTAAACTGGGGAGAGCAGCAGCCCCTGGCACACAGGGCCGCTGGGCAGATTACATGACCTGGGACAGGAAAAGCCCCTGGAACCCTGCCTGACACAGAAGAAGCGGTCAATAGTGCCAACTAGGTATTTCTTGCTTATTATCTCCTTTAATCTCAACAGCAACCCTAAGAGACGGATACCATTATCTCTCTTTTTTCAAAGAGGAAACTGGGGATCAGAAGGGTGAAGTCAGTGGCCCAATATCACCCAGCAGGAATGCGCCAGGGTCGAGACTCTCTTCTGTCCGACTCCAAAGCTGTCTTCCACAAAACTTGGGAACAGATGCCGGAGTCCTGGAACCCAGAACTGGAGGGGGCCTCCCAAAGGCACTGTGTCTCCTTGGTTTCGTAGAGAAAGACAACCAGAGAAGGCAGGTGACGGCGCAAAGCCCCCCGGCACGGCAGGCTGAGGGGGAGCTAGGGCTGAGGCTTGCGGTGGGACCGATGCGCAGGACAGATCGCCACGCTGGCCTCAGTCTCCCCACGAGTCAGTAAGCACCAAATGCCCCAAATTGCAGCCAGCTCACAAGAGCGCAGCGGGGAGCCCGGGCGGTATCCTGGAGGGGGAGGCCACGCAGCTTCTGCCCCGAGAGCCCAGCCGCCCGCCGCCCACCTCAGGCTGGCCGAGGTCGCCCCCGGAGGCTCCCAGTCCTCCACCCCCGCGGCGTGGGCCTGCATCGCAGAGACCCCCTGAAGGGCCCCCACCGCAGCCTCCGATCAGACCCGCCACCGGGAGGAAGTCAGGCAATCACAGATGACCTTTGCAAGGGAGCAGAATGTAAAGTGGAATCCATTTGCCTGTGCAATCTTCGTAATTACCACAGCAATTATTCCCGGGGAGCCATTGTGACCAGGCTTCAGTGCAGGTGCTGGGCCCCCAACACGCTTTGGTTTCTGCCTCCCCCCTCCAACCACAGGCTGCCTTTTGTCCCATGGCATAATCTGCTCCAAGTGCACAACCTCTCCGCTCTCCAGCCACAGCCACAGGGTGGGCTGCAGGCGGCTGGCTTCAGCCCCATTGCGGAGATGAGCAAACCGAGGGCCCTCCCCACGGAGGATGAGTGGGTTGCAGCTGGGTTCGGGCAGGAGCTGGCCCCTCACACCTGATCTGGGTCCCCTTTATTCCCACTCAACAGTTTCCTGGGTGAGGCGGAAAGACCCTCTGAGTCATTCTCCTCCAGAAACAGAGGGGAAATGGATACACGAGTAGCACCCGTGGTGTAATTTAGGGAAGCAGTTTCTAAACCTGGACGTGTGACAAAATCGCTTTCAAAGAAAATGCACATTCCTAGTCCCCGTGCTGGAGAGTCTTCGAGTCTGCCGATCTGGGGTAAAACCCAAGTGTCTCTGTTTTGTTATGTTTTATTTTTTAAAAGTTCCCTCATATGATTTCAATAATAAGCCCAAGTTTGGGAAACGTTAGGAGGCACAGGAAAGAATTTCTGAATATTTTCTGTTCTTTCTCTCACTGTTGACTTTTCTAACAACCCAAAGCCCCTTCTTTTTCACATCTGAATAACCCCTGGAAGAGGTAAGGAAAGAAATGTGAGTCATTCACACTATAGCATAAAGAAGTTTACTCAGGGGTGCCTGGGTGGCTCAGTCGTTAAGCGTCTGCCTTCGGCTCAGGTCAGGATCCCAGGGTCCTGGGATCGAGTCCCACATGGGGCTCCCTGCTCTGCAGGAAGCCTACTTCTCTCACTCCCCCTGCTTTTGCTCCTTCTCTCACTGTCTCTCTCACTCTCTGTCAAATAAAAAAATTAATAAAATCCTAAAAAAAAAAGTTTATTCAGCCAGCTTTCTGCCTAATGTCCAGCTGACATTCTGCCCATTTAGGGGAAGAGGAGGATGGGAATTAGGAGCGTTGAGTCTGGGTGGCTCAGCTGATTGAGCGTCCGACTCTTGGTTTCGGCTCAGGTCATGATCTCATGGGTCATGGGATCAAGCCCCATGTTGGGCTCAACATTCAGCAGGGAGTCTGCTTGGGATTCTCTCCCTTTGCCCCTTCCCCCATTCGTGCGCACTTTCTCTCAAATAAATAAATAAATCTTAAAAAAAAAAAGGGAGTGTTGAGGAAAGAGAAGACAGCAGGCAGAGGGAGGGAACAGAGACGCTCCTGAAAGAGGTATTAAGAGCAAGGCGCTTTGAAGTGAGACAAATGACTTGACTGGCATGTCCCCAACGGGGACAGAAAGGCTTGAACTTGTAGTGACGAACACTCACGCCGGAGTCCAGACGGTCACTAACCAGTGTGTGCCTGAGCTCCGTGGGGAGGCCGGGCAAGCCCACGGCTGGGGAATGACCTAACTCCTCACAACTCCAAGTGCGGGCCGGGGGCTAGCAGTGCCGGCATCGCCCGGGTGTTGGTGAGAAGCGCAGAATCTCGGGCTCACCAGATCCTCCAACTGCGAGTCCCCAGGAGACTTCTGAGCAGATCAGAAGCTCTAGTCCAATTAGCAGTTAGCTCCAGGGAGCCTCGGGCATTACCTGCTTCTAGGAGAACGCGACCGGGCAACAGGCAGGGGTACCTCATAAAACTAGTGGGGGGCCTGGGGAGAGGGGCTAAACCCCACCACTCAGCTGGCCCTGAGCTGCCTTCTGAAGGAACGGGGGGCATAGGTCAATAAGATGAAGTAAAGTTGGGGCTCTTGACTTGGGAGCCCGTCGCAGGGTGCGCGGCTCACTTTGCCACTAACGCGAGGGCTGTCATGGGGCCCAGAGGAGCTACGATGAGAAAGCATTTTGGAAACTGCGAACCACTAGACAGAGTGAGTCACCGCCGCTGCTGCCTGATGTCCTCAGGAGACCCTGCGTACGCCCAGCCTCACACGCAGCCAACCTTACCTGTTCCTTCCCGTGACCCTCCAGAGCTGGCATCTCAGGCTGAAAGGAGTCGGACAAACCAGGTCACGTGATGATGGTATTTTCCGATGAGGTTTAGTGCATCTGCCAGGATCTGAAGACCCTGGAAACGGGTACCAGGTACAGCCAGGTGGGGGTGCTCCAGGCTCCCCAAATCTCACAGCCACCCACCTGCCAGGGTGGCTCCCCACCCTGACTGCTCAGAAGAACCAGTGCCATCTGCACCACCACAATGGCTAAAATAAAAGGACAGACGACGCCAAGTGTCGACAAGGATGCGGAGCAACCAGAACTCTCAAACACGGCCGGTGGGGGGTGAAAAACCATTTGGCAATGTCTACCAAAGTTCGCCACATGCACACCTTAGACCCACACTCCCACTCCTGGCTATATGCCCCACGGTCACGAGTGCACGTGGCCCCCAGAGCCCCGTGCGTGAATGCTCACTGCGGTGGTACTCGTGTTAGCCTCAAACCACCCAAACGTGGAAACACTAAACTGTGTGAACTCGCGTGTGCTACGTGGCCCAGAGCCCTGCTTCAGGCCAAAGGTGCCCCCACCCCAGCTGCGGGGGGTGCTTACCGCTGACAAGCCTCAGTCTCTCCCCAAGAACTGCCGTCCACCCGACAAACCTCTCCAGGCGGGCAGCTCACATCCAGTAAGGGGCTGCCACCGTCCCGGATCCCTCGCCTTAATGCAGGACCCCTGTGAAGCTAACACTCTCCCCGGGCTGCAGGTGGAAGGGAGCACGCTGCAGGGGCGATGCCTCTGGAGTTGGAGAGGCTGGGGGAATAGTAATGCCTTATAAAGCCCGAGGAACGGGCCGGCTGTGGCTGGGGGCTTTCGTGCCCAGAGAAAGACAATGAAAGGCTGAGAGCGATGAATCACTAATTCAAGGCAAGTGTGAAAGCCAAGGGCCTCCTTAGCTGCATGTAAATCCTCTCCCACAGCTGAAGGGGAGGGAATAGCCAAGGAAGAGACACAGGGCTTCAGGATAAGGGGAGCAGAATGTCAGAGAAGGTTGCGTTCTCACCCCACGATGAGTCTGCGGCACCAAGGTCAGGCCTTGCTCCGGAAAGAGTGGGTCTTAAATGACCCTTCAGAGCCTAGCATGCCTTCTCACTGAAGACGGCGCTGAGGGTCCTCCCTCAGATCTGCACCCCCACCTCGCCCTGGCCACCAGCCCAATAACTAGGGTGAGCACACGTCAGCCCAGCTGCCGGACGGAGCCACAGCGCCCAGGCAGAAGCCAGAAGAGCGCGCGGGCTGCCATCTGAGGGCCGGACCAAGGGGTGGGGTGGGCCACGAAGCTGGGTAAGGGAGAGTTAATCCCACATGGAAGAGTCAGAGGGAGAAAGCAATGACCACAGCGGGAGTGGCAGAAAGGCCAAGGCTGTGTGTCAGACAGCGGAAGAGGGGGTCAGAGCCTCAGACACGTGGGCACATTCGGTGGATGTGCCGATCAGGCCAGAACACCCACCAGGAGTCTGCCTCCTGCACGACTCGTGGACCCTCCCTGTGCCAAAGCCATAAGGAATGTGGTGGCGTGAGGGGGCCCCAGCAGCCTGACAGCTGAGCGTCCTTCGAAGACCCGCGAGTAGGAGCTGTTGTCACAGCACTGGGCGCCCTGGCAGCAGTGAGATGACAGGGTCCCCCAGTAAGAGGCCAGGTGGCAGCATCTCTCCGTCAGAAGCAAGGTGGGTCCAGTGATGACGACTACAGGCGAGGTCAGAGCCACGGCTGGGCCGGCCCGACCCGCAGAGCTATGGGAATGGTTAACAGAACCCGGCGGCCCCGGGGGGAAGCCAACAAGGACACTGCCTCCTCCACAGAATCAAAGGAAACCAAGGCCTGAGGATCAATACAAGTCATGATCCTTTGCCCGATTTCCAGACCTGAGCAAGGTTTCAGATCCAAGCGACGGGAGAAGAGACCAGGGCCCCCGGAGGAAGGGCCCTGTGATCCCAGAACAAATATATGTGATAATGATTTGACCAATCCCTCCCCAGAGGGACTTGTGCAGCCATTTATCCAGGTAAGCCCCACTGGAGAAGGAGGAACCCCCGGGCATTTCAAGGACTATTAGACACAGGGTCCATATGGGTATCAGTCCAGGGGCCCCAACAGTGTTCATGGCCCCCCGTTTGGTGGGAGCATATGGGGGCCAGATGCCAAATGGATTCCTGGCCCAGGCTTGGCTCACGGGGAGCCCATGTCCACCCTCTGCCCCTCTGTATGACCTTGGGGCAGCCACCTCCTGTTTGGGCCCTGGTGCCCACCGTGAGGGGAAGGGCTGCCCTAGGCGGGGAGGCTGGTCGAGCAGGGTGCAGACTCACATCCTGATGCCCACACGCCTGTCTGAGCACCCGGAGAGCACCCTGGGAGCCCACCAGACCCTGCTCCGATCTCCGTCCTGCCCCATCCTGGCAAGTCCCCATGTTCTCATTTCTCATTGTCTACAAAGCGGGGATGATGGCACTTACTTCACACGGCGGCTGTGAGAACCGCCACGGAGACCAATGTTTCACGACACCTCCTCCTTCCTCGCTCCCAGCTGCCGCCGGGGGCGCCGTTGTCAGGAGAAAATGGGAGCAGCCTGCCGAGAACACCCCCGCACGCACTCGCCACCCCCCAGCTCTGCCTCCCTGCCCCCCCCCCATGCTAGCCCCTGCCCTCCTGGCTCTCCAGCTGCAATGCTCCCCCTCTCCCACATGATCGGGCTTTCCCTCCACCCAGACTCTTTCCCACCAAGGGAGAAACAGGGGTGTTGTTTCACTTAAAAAAAAAAAGCCCCCCCAAGAACGCACACTGCCCTCAGTTCCTGCCCCATGGGCCTGCTCCCGTGGCTCATCGAGGACGCTCTGGGAAGGCCGTCCACAGGCCCTCCTTCCCAAGCCCCTCCAGTCAGCCCCTGGCCCTCACTGGTCACCACTGGCCCCCACAGAGCCGAAGCCCCAGCCCCTCTCTAATCCCCCTCTCACTGCCCTGACATCGTGGCCTTCCTGCTTCGGACACCACACTCTCGCTGCCATCTTTCCTTGGCTCTCTACGGCCCGCACACCCAGGGCTCAGCCCTGGGGCCTCTTCTCTTTCCCAGGCACACCTACTCTCCAAGCGATCTCCTCTAGGCCGGTTGCTTTAAATGCCCCCCCCCCCCATATTTCTAGCCCCAGCTCTGGCATTGAACTCCAGCCTCATAAATCCAACCACCTCCTCAGCATCCCATCTGGATGTCCAACAAGTTGACCTGTCCCCAGAGAACTCTTGATTGCTCTGGAGCCTGCTCCAACCCTGGTCATCCCCATTCCCAAAAATGCCATCACTGCTCGCCCAAACGCTCAACCCAGCCATGGAGATTCCTCTCCTTCCCTTGTCCCCACATCTCACTGACTCCCCTCAGACTACATCCCGACTCCAGCTAGTCTGCACCCCCTGTGCCACAGAGGGTGGGTCAGCACCATCATCTCTCGCTCGGAGGACTGTGTGGCACCCTAACAGTCTCTCTTCCACCCTTGCCCCCTACCATCTATCTGCCAGACCCTCCTCTTTTTAAATCATAAATATAATTTTGACATGTCACACCCCCACCGAAGCCCTCTACTGACTCACCTCACTGAGAAAAAGACCCAAGGGCTTGCCCTGCCTGCGGGTAGAACATGGAAGGTCCCAACCTGTTTGCTTACCTTCACCTCCAGCCACTCCCCCATCCCCATCTCCCTTCCAGGCACTTTGCCCCTTTTGTATCCCTCACACACATCAGGCTGTTTCCTGCCCCAGGGCCTTTGCATATGCCCTCCCTATGTTGAGATGCTCCTCCCCAATGGCCACAAGGCTCATTTCCTGCCTTGTTAGGTCTCTAATTAACATCTCTGACCCCTAACCCATCTAAAATAGCCAGCCCACCCTGTCACCTCCTAGCCCCCTCTCTTTTATTTTTCCTTTGTAACACTCATTACTCCCTGATGTTATTTTTTTTAATTAATAGGCTTTATTTTTAGAGCAGTTTTAGGTTCACAGCAAAACTGAGCAGAAAATATAGAAAATTCCCACATATCCCACTCCCCTGTTTCCCTACCGCCACATCCCATCAGTGTGGTACATCTGTCATAATCAATGAACCAGCATTGACACATCATTACCAACCAAAGTCCACAGATTCACATTACGGTTCACTCTTGGTGTTGTATGTTCTGCAGATGTTGACGCACATACAATGGCATGGATCCACCGCTACACTGTCACATGGGGTCGTTTCATTGCCCTGCAAGTCCCCTGTGCTCCATCTATTCACCCATCCATCCCTCTCACCCTCCCTCCCTTTCCCCAAAGCCTTGGCAACCATGATCTTTTTATCGTGTCTGTAAGTGTTGCCTTTTCCAGAACGTCATGCAGTCGGAATCACAAAGTATGTGGCCTTTCCAGACCAGCTTCTCTCTCTTATTAATTTCTTTAAGGTTTCTCCATGTCTTTCGTGGCTTGATAGCTCATTTCTTTTGAGTCCTGATTAGTGTGCCATTGTCTGGACATATGAGTTTATTTATCCATTTACCTATTACAGAATATCTTGGTTTACTTTTAAGTTTTGGCAATTAAACACCCTGACACTCACAATAAACAATAGTAGGTTGAAGGCACTGAGGAGTCCTGCATAAAGGAAACTCTTTACCATGGGTGTACCTGGCTTTTCCCAAATTTGACCAATGACAATGCATCCGGTGCACTGGACAATGCAACCTTCCATCTCCTGGGGCCACAGGCCCTCTGGGCTGGTGCTACCCACGAAGCTTCTCCTTGAAAGAAGAGAAGCTGAGATCCATAAGGCAGAGCTGGAGGCACCAAAGTAAGGAGAATGGTTGAGTCTGGGGGTTTGGAGGATGTGGGTCGGGCTAGGGTGAGGACCCCAAGAGGAATAATGGGAACTAAAATGAGGACCTAGGGGCGCCTGGGTGGCACAGCGGTTGAGCATCTGCCTTCAGCTCAGGGCGTGATCCCGGCGTTCTGGGATCGAGTCCCACATCGGGCAAAATAAAATCTTAAAAAAAATAAAATAAAATAAAATAAAATAAAATAAAATAAAATAAAATGAGGACCTGACTCTGGTGCCCCACAGCCACACAGCAGCTGGGCGCCCCTGGTAAAGCCACCTCCCCCCTCTGCCTCTCGGTGTCCCTACAGAACAAGGAGATCACCCAAGGCCCTACTGCCCAGAGCTTCTGAGGCTATGGGTAGGTTCTTAGGTTGGTTTCTAGAATTCAAAAAGCATAATGCCTCGAACACCCAGACTGAGTCTCTAATTACCATTCCTCATTAAATGGATCCATGGAGAAAAGACAACTCACAGAAACGAGTAAAAAGAATTTGCAAGTCATGTATCTGATAAGTGTCTCATCTCTAGAATATATAGAGAACTCTAAAAACTCACCAATAAAAAGACAAAGTACCGGATTAAACATTGGAGAAGGATGTGAAAAGATATTTCTCCAAAGAAGATATACAAAAGGCCAATAAGCACATGAGGAGACGCTCATATCCCTCGTCATTAGGAAAATGCCTATTGCAACCACCGTAAGATGTCACCTTACACCCACTAGGATGGCTACAATCAAAGAGAAGGACGACAGAAAACGCTGGGGAGGACGAGGAGAAACTGGAACTTTCATACTTGGCTGGGACATGTGAACCGGCGCAGTGTGGGAAACGGCCTGGCAGCTCCCCGCGAAGTTAAAGGTAGATTTGCCAGGTGACCCCGGGTACAGAACCAAGAGAAATGAAAGCCTATGTCCGCTTGTATGCAAATGCTCTCGGAACAACCCAGAGGTAGAAACAACTCAGATGTCCACTACCGGATGAGTGGATATCCGTATGATGGAATATTATTCAGTCATGAAAAGGAATGGTGTCCTGACCCACGCCACAACATGGATGACCCTTCAAAACAGTACGCTAAATGAAAGAAGCCAGTCAGAAATGTCTCGCACGAGTCCACTTACTATACAAGCATTATCCAGAACGGGTGAGTTTATAGACACTGAACGTAAAGGGGGGGGGGGCTGCCAGGAGCTTGAGGAAGGGGAACTGAGGAGTAAGGGCTCAAGGGCATGCGGTCTCTTTCTGGAGTGATGGAAAAGTTCTGGAAGTAGACAGCGGCGATGTTGCACAATTTTGTGAATGTGCTAAAAGCCACTGAACTGTACTTTTTATTTTTTTTAAAGATTTTATTTATTTATTTGACAGAGAGAGAGAGAGAGCACAAGCAGCGGGAGCAGCAGGCAGAGAGAGAGGGAGCAGGGAGCCCCACATGGGGCTTGATCCCAGGACACTGAGCCAAAGGCAGGCACTTAACCAACTGAGCCACTCAGGTGCCCCCAAATTATACATTTTAAAAGGGATAAAATTATGATATAGAATTATATCACAATTTAAAAATATATATATATAAAATGACCCAGAGCTCCCTGAAGAAATGGCTGACTGCGGCTCTGAGGAGCCTAGAACATCTTCATTCCAGAAAGCGAGGACAATTCCAAGCACCAGTGCACCTGTGTGAAAAGGATGCCAGCGTCAACTTCAAGAGGCTCCCACTGGCCCTAATGGGACAACTTAAACATCGCTGAGCGTAATGAATCCAAGGACTGAAACTCATCAAATTTATAAAAATCCATAATGATAATAAAAATCAAAGTCTAAAAAACAATCTTAAAAGTCTGCTAATAACCAAATGTCTACAAGAACGTGGAACACCAGGGTCTAGCACACACTGCCTACGCGCGTGTGGACTGTACAACCACTTCGGATAACAGTGCAGCACCAGCCAGTGAGTGTGAAGACACACCCCATGACCCAGCAATTCCGCTCCGAGGTATACACCCTGCAGAACTGCCTATGAGTGTGGGGGCGCCTGGGTGCCTCAGTCGGTTAAGCGTCTGCCTTCGGCTCAGGTCACGATCCCGGGGTCCTGGGATCAAGCCCCACGTTGGGCTCCTGAGCAGGGAACCTGCCTCTCCCTCTGTGTTCTCTCCCTTGTTCTCTCTCAAGTAAACAAATAAATAAAAATCTTTAAATTAAAAAAAAAAAAAAAGAACTGCATGAGTGGTTTAGTCAGAGAATGTTCAGAGTAGCATTCTTCGCAACAGCCACAAATCAGAAACAACCCCGATCATGAAAATGTTAGCCTGGATAATAAGTAAACCACGTCTATTCACACATTAGAACACCATACAACAAGGAAAAATCAAAGAATCACTACTACAAAGAACACTCTAGATGCATGCTAAAAGAAAATGCTAACTGAAAAAAACCCAGCAAGGGGCGCCTGGGTGGCTCAGTCAGTTAAGTGTCTGCCTTCAGCTCAGGTCATGATCCTGGGGTCTTGGGATCGAGCCCCGCATCAGGCTCCCTGCTCAGTGGGGAGCCTGCTTCTCTCTCTCTGCAGCTCCCATGCTTATGCTCTGTCAAATAAATGAACAAAATCTTTAAAAAAAAAAAAAAAGGAAAAGGAAAAAACCCAGCCATTACAGAATAGTAATTCTATTAATTAAAATTCAAAGAGAGACAGAACTATTTGGTTTTGGACGCATACTTCCGTGGTGAAACCAAACACAAAGCAGCTAATAACACTAACTTCTGCATGGTGGGTCCCTCTGGGAGGGAGGCCCAGTGGGGAGAAGGGTGCCGGGGGCTTTTGCGACTATAGCAATTCTCTGGTTTTGACCTACATGGTAGTGACTTGGATGTTGGCTTTGTATTGGTTTGTTAAAATGTATAACCTCTTTATTTTATACACTTTTGTACTTTAAAATGGGAAAAATACTCACTGGTCACCTTTGGGGATGGCTAGAGCACCAACTTATTTTTTTTTAAGATTTTTTTTATTTAGTTATTTATTTGACTGAGCACAAAGGGGGGGAAGCGGGAAGAGGGGCAGAGGGGCAGGGGAGAGCAGACTCCCTGCTGAGCAGGGAGCCTAACATGAGGCTGGATCCCAGGACCCTGACCTGGATCACGACCTGAGCCAAAGGCAGATGCTTAACCGACTGAGCCACCCAGGCGTCCCCCCCAAATCATTTCTTTTAAAACCGATAAATAAAGGGAAAGAAACAAGCTTTTCCGCTACTATACATACCATATTTCAGAATAACAAAATAAATGAAGAGGGAAAGTTCTTTACAGAAGTCTAGCTAATGCAAACAAAATGATCAAATTAGAAAATCACCATCTGGTGAGGAGGAAAATATGATGGAAATCAGACGTTAACTTGCAGAAAGGGTGGGGTAGCCACAGCTCTCGGGGCTCCCGGCTCCCCTGCAGCCGCTGTGGGGGGCGCCTCACTGCTCTGCAGACCGGAGCACTGCAGCCATCCGGGCCAGGCTCCACTGGCCACACCAACAGGGCGATGGAATTTTTTTGCACGTGCTTTGCATGCTATTTCATGTCCAGAATTTGCACAAATATTCCTGGAGTTCTCGCCAAGTGGGACACAGACCCCTCCTGGGCGTAGCCCCTGGTGGGAACATTGATGTCTCGGGTTTGGGAAAGAGCCTGGCCTGTAGCCCCCAGCTCAGCGGAGCGGTGGTCCAGAGCAGCCTGGGGTGGGCTAGAAAAGGGTCCTGGGGGGAGCCCGGATCTCAGGAATCGGGAGCTGATGCAAGTTGGGGCCCCCATCCCCATTGTACTGCCTCACAGACCCCCATCCCCAAGGCAGTGGCGGGGCCCTCCCCACCCTTACATACCTAATGCTGCAGTGTTGTGACTCGATTTCTCCCTGTTGGGCTTGTCTTGATCCCATTTGGGGAGTGATGAGGTAAAAGGGAGCCTGCTGTGATTTGCCACCCCACCCCCAGCCCTGTCCAGGGCACCCAGGCCAAGCCAGCTTTGCAGCTTACCAGGCCAGCTGGTGTGAGGGGGAGGGGCCCCCAAGGCCCAGGCCTGCGGAGGCTGGCCCAAGGGCCCACCCAGCCTGTCAAAACAAAAGGGCTGGGGGAAGGGACAGAGGCAGGAATCCAGGGCCATGCAGGGTGGGGGAGACCTCGCATCAGAGGTGCCCTGTCTGGGGCCTGGCCAAGTGGGGCAGGCGGGATGGCAGCTGGTCACCCGACACCTGGGGAGCAGGACAGGGTAGCAGTCTGGTGTCCGATGGAGCTGCGGATAGAGGTGACACCAGATGGCCTGCTGGGGGTGGGGCGGCCGGGGGGAGGGGAGGTGGGAGTGGGGAGAGCTCGTTCAGACCCAGTGGGAATCCCAGCTCTGGCACACATTCGCTAGGGGCGCTGGCCCGAAGCCTGAAGCCCCTCTGCGGCCTCAGCCTGCCCGTCGGAATGGGGAGCGGTGCGGCTCCAGTGTGCCAGTCCCGCGAGGAGTCTAGCACGGTGCCCAGCACACGGAAGTGCTCCACAGGTGCCGCGCGGTAAGCGGGGTGTGGACAGACACACTCACAGACAGGAGGGGCTCCCTCGCCACTGAACGGCCAGCACCCAGGTCAGTGCGGCACACGGCCCTGGAGGCCTATCTGCTGCATGAACGTATGAGAGGAATATCAGGAACCAGCAGCCACGAAGAGGGACCCCAGGAAGAACCAGAGCTCAAATCCCTGGTCTGCCCCTTCCTGGCTGTGCCACCCCGGGCAAGTCATTCCGCCACCCTGCCCAGACCTGGGCTTCTTCACCCATCACACAGGAAGAGCGGTCGTTAGTAAATACCCTGGGTGGCTCAGCAGGTTAAGCATCTGCCTTCAGCTCAGGTTATGATCCTGGGGTCCTGGGATGAGTCCCACATCAGGCTCCCTGCTCAGTGGGGAGCCTGTTTCTCCCTCTTCCTCTGCCCCTCCCCCTCCACTCGTCTCTCACTTTCTCTCTTTCAAATAAATAAAGTCTTAAAAAAAAAAAATACATATATACATACATACATACATACCCCCCTCACAGCTGATGGCCAGGCTCCGAGCAGCATATGGATAGGAAGAAAGTGGAGGAGGGGTGCTGGATGCCCTGTACCACTGCCCCCCTCTCCTGAGAGCTGGCAGGGGCTTCTGGGTGAGCGGCCTCACCCAAGATGCCTAGGAGGTTATGCCCTCCCCTGGGGTGAGGGGCAGCCAATGACTCCCTGGTAGGGGGGTCCAAGAGGCCTGGCTGTCCTGACCCCCTCCCTGGCTGTCCCCCTCTCAAGCGCCCTGCAGACACCCTCCCTGGCCTGCAGACACCCTCCCTTTCCTTCTGCGAGCTTGCCTGCAGTAAATCACTTGCCCAGGAACCCCTGTCTTGGGTTATGCTTCCCAGCATCTGACCTAGGACAGGAAGTATTTTGTAAACTCTGAAGCATTGTCCTATTTTCCAGGAAATGCTGAAAAGAGAGGAGCTGACTGGGAGCCATGTAAGTGAAAGAGGATGTCTGCCCTGTGGGCAGAGTCTGGCTATTTTAATTCAATTAGCCAATATATAGTACATCATTAGTTTCAGATGTACAGTTCAGTAATTCATCAGTTAACAGCAGCTATTTTAGATGAGCTGCCCTGGGAAGGCCTCTCTGAGGAGGTGACATGGGCAGAGATGTGAACATCACGAGCATGCTGACCTCTGCAGCCAAGCACTTCTAGGGAACGGCAATGCAAAGGCCCTGAGGCAGGAGAATATCTGCTACATCCACAAAAGGGCCAGGAACCAAGTGAGGAAGGAGTGGCATGAGATGAGGTCAGAGGTACTATGCAGCTACATCATGCAGGGCCCTGTAGGCCATTACAGGACTTTTTATAGGCTTTGGGTTTTATTCCAAAGAAGAGGGAGTCATTGAAGTTTTGAGGAGAGGAGGCATGGGATCTGATTTAAAAGAGTTTCTTTGGGGGCGCCTGGGTGGCTCAGTCGTTAAGCATCAGCCTTCGGCCCAGGGCGTGATCCCAGGGTCCTGGGATCGAGCCCCACATCAGCCTCCCTGCTCTGCTGGGAGCCTGCTTCTTCCTCTCCCACTCCCCCTGCTTGTGTTCCCTCTCTCGCTGGCTGTCTCTCTCTCTGTCGAATAAATAAATACAATCTTTAAAAAAAAAAAAGTTTCTTTGGCTGCTAGGACAAGGAGGGAGGCAGGGAGACCCGGTAGAAGCTGCTGCAATGATACAGGAAAGCTACAGTGGAGGCTCAGAAGGGACGGCAGCAGTGGACGTGGGGAGAGGTGGTTTGATTCTGGGCATTGTGAAGGTCAAGTCAGGAGGGTTTCCTGATGACTGCATGATGGGGAGTCAGAAGACAGATGCACCCAACTACCCAATTTACAGAGGGGACAGAGGGATGAGTTAAACTACATCCCGGGGATGCAATCAACAGAATCCAGACTGCAGGAAATTCTACAGGACAAACCACCTGGCTTCTCCAACAGATCAACTGCCGAGAACAAAGGAAAAGATGGAGAGGGAAACTCCGGATGAACAGAGACTAAGACACGTATCAACCAGTCACAATGTGTGGCCCTTATTTGGATCCTGAGTCAAACTAAGCGCAAAAAAACCAAAACCATGGGGCGCCTGGGTGGCACAGCGGTTAAGCTTCTGCCTTCGGCTCAGGGCGTGATCCTGGCGATCTGGGATCGAGCCCCACATCAGGTTCTTCTGCTATGAGCCTGCTTCTTCCTCTCCCACTCCCCCCGCTTGTGTTCCCTCTCTCGCTGGCTGTCTCTATCTCTGTCGAATAAATAAATAAAATCTTTAAAAAAAAAAAACCAAAACCAAAACCAAACAAAACAAAGACATGTCTGTAACAACTGGGAACGTGAACCCTCGGTGGCTATGTGACAATATAAAGGAGTAGTTTCTTCTTAGATAGAATAATGGCATTGTGATTACGTTAGGGAAAGTCCTTATCATTTCGAGACACATCTTGATGTATTTGTGATGAAATGATGTCTGGGATTTGGTCTGAATTCTGAGGGGGGAGGACGGTGGGGGCAGAAATGGAATGAGACGGGCCATGAGTCGGTAGGAGTTAAAGCCGAGCAGTAGGCCCATGGTGGCGCTTTATCCTATTCTCTTTACTTCTGCAAAGGCTTATGTTTTCCCACAATAGAAGTTTAAAAATAAAGAACAGAAGAGGAAACTGAGTCCCAGGCAACGTGCTGAATGGCCCAAGGCCCTTCCGTGAGTGGGTGTAAGGGCCAGGATCTCACCCCGTCCCCCTGCCCCATTCCCCAGCCCATGCTCCTGCCCTGCCTCAGTTGTCTCTCTCCGCTTCCAGTGGTCAGTCAAGGCCGGACCCAGGCAGGCCAGAAGGGGGCTGAGCGGTGCTGGGCTACCTGTTCCAGAAAGTCCAGTGAGGCCAATGGTTTCAAGTATTTGGCATCCGCCCCACTAGCTGCATCTCTCACTCCTCCCTCGGGTTCCTGCGCGGATTTCCTCGCCAGCCCCTACAACCCACCTCTCGGGCTCCAGCCTGTGCGTCTTCGTCCCTGTCGTCACTCTGCCTGGAAGGTGCCTTCCACCTCTCTGAATCTACCCGCGTTTCCTTCCACATCGACCTCTGGCAGAAGACCCATGATCGACCACGCTCCGTCTGCAGGAGCACGCATGCCTGTCTGCACTCCCTACCAAGAGGTGCGCCGTGCCGTGGCACAGAGGTTAAGAGCAGAGCCTCTGGGGGCGCCTGGGTGGCTCAGTCGGTTAAGCGTCTGACTCTTGATTTCGGCTCACGTCACGTCTCAGTGTGGTGAGATTGAGCCCCACATCGGGCTCCACGCTCAGCGAGATGTCTGCTTGAGATTCTCTCCCTTTCCCTCTGCCCCTCCCCGCTCTCTAAAATAAATAAATAAATAAATAGAATATTCAAAAAAAAAAAAAAAAGAGCAGAGCCTCTGGACCCAGACTGCATGGGTGTAAATCATGCCTTCGCCACTCACGTGCAGTATGACCTCAGGTAAGCCACTTACCCTCAGTTTCCACACCTGTAAAATGGGGATAACCTTATAACACTACTGAGGAAAACTAAACGAGTTCATAAATATGGATAAACAAAACAGTGCCTGGCACACGTCAGTGGAACTCAGGCCCCCTGGGGGCCCCCTGCCATTGCTGTCCAGGGCCGGTCTCCCTCCTTCTTGCCCCCCCCGCCCCAGGAACCTCAGTACCACACACACTGGGCGCCCAGTCACCACTTTCATGGAGACTCGGCTTCTGCGATGCTCCTTCTGCCTTCCTGGTACCCAGACTTACCTTACCCCCGTGCCCGTCCCACCAGGTCTCATCCACCCCAGGAACTCGAGGAAGGAGAGGTGAAAGAAGCCCTTGCAGGGACCCACTTGAAACCAGCCACAAATAAAAATGTAAACCCAAGTGGCGGCATCTGACTCAGATGCCATCAAACTGAGGGGAATGCAATTTAATGCTCACTTTTTTAAGATTTCTAAGAAAAATCCCAGATAGTATCAAGTGTAATTTTAATTATGTTTTTACGAGGGATGACATTTGTTGTATAAAATGCAAACAGCACAGGATCGCTAAGAGAAGAAGGCAACGTTCCCCATATCGCCCGGCACCGAGCCTCTGGCTTCCTGCCCCCAGAGGTAAGTAAGCTCCAGTAGCAATCGGGTGTGCAGCCTTCTACACGCGTTTCTGCAATATGCACACAAGGACACATACGTGTATTTTTTAAATGGGATCCTACAAAACACATCATTCCACAAAGTCACTTGCCTTCACCTGCCTGTACATGCTGACCGTCTGTTCTCTCTCAGCGACCGCACGCATGTAAGACAGCTCCTGGCACCCAGGAGACGTGCACGGGAGATGCACCGACCAAATGAAAGAACTGAACAGCCGCCTAAAATCGCACCAGCTGGAGACGTCCTAGTGATGTCCCCAGCCCTCCTGACGGACACGCACACTGACCTTCTCCACCCAGCTGTCTCTGCACCCTGCGAAGACGTCACCTGTGGGAGAAACGGCCGGGTCAAAGCTCCCATCGCTATTGCCAGAAAGGCAGTGCCAACCTATTCTCTGGGTTTCCCATACCCTCTGCCACATCAGAGGTTTATGATGATGAAGGCTTTTGTTTCTCGAAAGAATTAACATTATTTAGGGAATCCACCCTGGATCCTCAAATCTCCTTAGGAGAGGATGCATCCTTTATTATTTCTGAGCTGCCCTAGGGAACCAAAATCCACAAGTGAAGAGTCATTCTCCAGACAGGAAACAGTTTACAGATGCAAAATTTGAAACATCTCATTGACTTCTAAAAATGGACAGGTTAATTTAACTGTCAACTTCAAGCAAGTATCCACTGACCCCTCCCACAATACAAAAGAAGAGAAAATTAGGACCCCCCACTCCCTCTTTCCCTCCCCCCCCATCCCAGTCTAGGGTGGCCAGATTTAGCAACTCAAAATACAGGACACCTACTTAAATGTGACTTTCAGATAAACAACAAATAAAATTCTCAGCGCAAGTATGTTCCATGAAATATTTAGGACACGCTCGCTCTAAACAAATTCCGCTCTAAACAAATTCGTTGCTTTTCCTGGAGATCGAATTTAACTGGGCATCCCGGATTTTATCTCGGAAACCTCCTGCAGCCCCTACCCAGCATTTTAACATCGAGTGATTTTTAAACAGCAGGAGCGGCTGCCTCTGCCCGCCCAGCCAGAAAGCCTCCAGAAGCATCGGCCCTACCCCCACAGCACACTCCCCGCCCAGAGATGGCCCCACCAACTTCCCTGGCGTTGGAGTTCGTGTCCCCTCAGAGCCAGCTGGAGCCAGCTGGCTGCTCATCTTCTCCCCTGGCCCATTACGCAGGTTCCTTCCCACCCATTCTTTCTGGGGGTAAACACTATCTCTCACCCCAGCTGCTGGGGGGAGGGGCTGTGATGTGGGCACACGACCCTCAGGTGGCAGCCCCTCGGGGACTGCTGCTACAAAGCCACCTGCCTAAGGGTGAGCCGTGCGTCCGACCCAGTGCCTGCTGGCTGCTGAGGGCTAGAGGTCTGACCATTCCAAGTTCGGCTCCCGAGGGCCAGTCTAGCTCCGGAGCACACACTAGGTCCCTGGGGTTGCCTGCCAGGGCTGATTTGGAGCTCCACTTCTTTCTTTACCCTGTTCTGCCTGCTTCCCACCTGGCTGACCACACGCAAGGCTCAGGGACCACTCCCCCACCTGCACGGGAATCCCGCCTCCACTTTCTACCCCACCTGTCCCCAGTCCCCACCTCCCCCCATCCCCTGCCCCAGTCTGCGGCCCCTGGCTGGAAACCAGCCACAAAGTGCCTACATCAGGTGGGTGTGGTGCTGGCTAATGGATTTTACTTGGCTTTCCAGCACTTTCTACATTTTCCACAACAAGCACATCTTACTTTGGTAATAAGAAAATACAAGCTTTTTCTTTTTTAAACTTAAGAAAAACCAAACCAAGCATCCCTCCTCCACACTCACTCCTCCCCCCATCCCTCCCACCTGTTTCCCTGGGAGGACCCCCCCCCCAAAATCAGTGAACTCATCCACCCTTGTCCCACCAGGCCATTTCACTTCTCCAGTCAAGGCTTTCTACCACCAGCCTATCCTTGCTGGGGGGCTATATGCAAATTTATGAGCAGTTTCCTCAACTCCTACCAGGAGAAGAAAAAATTTTTATGTGTCCTGAGGTTGGCGATGTTAGGGACCCATATGCATTCACTCATTCTACAAGTGAGCTCCGGTGACCTGTGCCAGGCACTGGGGACACTGGGGACAGAACACAGACCCTGCCCCCTTGGGCTTCATAGCCTTGCACTGGGAAGATGGGGCAACACCCCAAAGCCCCAGAAGGCGCTGGATGAGGGGAGGCGAGGGAGCAGGACGCCCAAGTCGGGAAGCTTCTGGGAGGAACAGAAGTCTCAGCCCCCCGCAGGGTTAGAAGGAAGCGGAGAGAGGAGGGGGAGTGTTCGAGTGGGGGAAGAGCCTGCGCACAGGCCTGCAGGTGAGAGAAGTGTTGACTTACTTGAGGAACTGAGAGCAGCTCAGAGCGGCTGGAGGGCAGAGGGAGGGTGAACAGAAGGCGGACACCCAGACTTGGGGAGGACAAAGTGCCAAATTAAGGAGACCGCCCATCGTCCTCAGGGCAATGGAGAGCCATCGAAGAATGCAAAGCAGGGGAGTGACCCAGTGTCAGGTGTGCGTCCTACAAAGGTCACAGTCCTGCTCACTGATGTGGATTCTTATTCTCGGCAGCCACAACCCACAGTCACAATCGGGCACATCCCACGCACCGTGCGTGAACTTTGGCCACAGAGCACCTGAAACCTGTATCTCCATGGAGACAGCAAGCCCCGGCAGGGAGCTCCGCAGCCCTCTCGCTCTTGCGATAGGGAATACGGGTTAAAGGCAAGGACTCTGGAGCCTAGGTTCAAATCCTAGCTCCTCCACTTTCCAACTATCTGATCTTGGACAGATAACTTCTCTGTGCCTTAGTTTCCTCATTTGTCAAATGGGGCTAATAACGGTGCCTACTTTACCGGGCTACAGTGAGGGCTGAATGAGTTATAGTTGGACCAGGACCTGGCACATGACAAATGCCATGTGCTGTTAGTTTTTATGGCTATTACCGTCCCCTCTGCCGGAGACCTCCAGGGCCAACTAACTAACCCATCCTCCACTTGCCTCCCCCTCCCCCTGAAGCACCCTTCCCATCCTCTCTTACTCTTTCCATGACTAGGGGTCAAGACAAGTCTAGAACCTCTGGGTTCTAGAACAATCCCACTCTGACCTGGCTCTGGAGCCTCACCCTAGTTCCCTTGAGCCCCATGGAGAGAGCACTAGACTTAGAGCCGGGAACTGAGTGTCACCCCTGGCTCTGTCACCCCTGTCACCTTCTCTGGGCCTCGGTTTCCCCTTCTGTAAGGCCAGGACAAAAACATTTTGCTGATGTTTCATCAGCATGGCTGTCAAAGGAGCAACAAGGGCTGGAGAAAGCTCTGCTAAATGTCCACACTGTCACAGACCCCAGAACCCTTGGCCTCCCCTTCCGGCCTGGGTTTCCTCCTCCACAAATGCAGTCTTGAGATTTGCTCAGAGCTCACTATGAGGACCCCAGAAGCTGAGGATGGCCTGGCTGAGGCCTTCCCAGGTCCCCTGATGCTGACCAGGACTTTCCCAAGTGCTGGGACAGAGACAGAGACCCATGGTCTGAGCTGAGCACCCCAGAAAGAGAGTGACAACCCCAGGGCCTGAGGAAAGGCAGACCTTCACCGGGGCCTTCCACCAAGCCTGGCTTAGACCACAAACTCAAACCAGGGGCCCAGAAAGACACTCTGGAGCCATCAGGACTGTGACGTTTATCTCCAAATGCCATAGGTGCCCATTAGTTGCAGGACCAGGAAGGGCCTAAATGGGACTGTCCGACTTTGGCGGCTCTTGGTCCTGGGGGATGGAAAGAAAGCCCAAGAGGAGGCTCACTCCCCATCTGCAGGTTGCCAGCTATCTCCCATAGTTCAAACCCATTCATCCACTCATTCCACAAACATTCACTTGGTGCCAGACCCTGGTCAGGCGCAAGGTCAATGACAGAAATGAACCAAACAGATTCCTACCCCGAAGGCACTTCTGGTCTAGAGGGTGACAGACAGGACATAAATAACTAAACCACAGGCAGACTAGGTCGAAGAATGCAGGGCAGGAAGCAAGGATCTCACCTGGCTATCAGGCAGCTTCCTGGAGGGGGTGGTTTGTGAGTGGTGATTTGCATGTGATGGCAAGGTCAGGTGGGTAAGGGGTAGGACCTCCAACATCGCAGACAGACAGCGCTGTTTGCACCCTGGCTGTTTCAGAGCCAGAGCAATGTGGGTTATTTATGGTTGTGCCCAGAGAAAAGCAGCCACATGTGTCACTGCACGTGGGGGGCAGAGCTGGGCTGCGGGGGGAGGAGGCCGATGGGGCTTGAAGCTGGGTCTGGCCAAGCTCTGAGGTTCGCCACCGGGGCCCTCACACCCTGATGACCTTATCATCTTTTCATGCCCTCCCAAGGCAAAAATAAGAGGGAGAGGTAATTCCAACAGGCAGCAAGTGGCCTGGGGCGGGGGGGGGGGGGGGGGAGCGGG
>NW_024425564.1:4044279-4046559 GCF_017311325.1 Ursus maritimus
GGGGGGGGGGGGGAGCGCGGTGCCAGGAAGACCATGGTTTGTGCTTATTTGCAGGCTATGTAGCGTCACCTCCTCCTCGCCCCCCTCCCACCCGGCTATGGGGGAAGGGGTGGAGAAACAGAAGAAAATATCTATAATTGTAAACCAGACAGCGCACAGGGCCTTCAACTGCTGTGTTTCTCCCAGCCCACTCTGATCCATAAATAGCTTACGCACCAAGCTGGCACAAGCCCACCCACCCAGCTGGGACCAGACCGCCCCAGGCCAGAGACTCGGAATGCCCGGGCCTGGGTCCCAGCTTCCCAAGGAACCTAGTTCCAGCGTTTTCCCCAGGGTAAAGGCCTCCGCCGCTCGCTGCCTCTTCCAAGGGGCCCGGCGCAGGGGCATCCTGGCACTGCCCGGGTGATGCCCGCGAGCCCCGGTGCCCGCAAAGCAGCCCCGGCCGCGCGCCCGCCTTCTCTCCAGGTAACTGCCCAGTCCTCCCCCGCGCTCCGAGACACCCGCCTCTGCGCCCACCGCAGACGCGCACTCCCTAACCCGCCCCCTCCCTGCGCACCGGCTCTTCCAGGGCCAGACCCCCTACCTGGGGGCAGGGGCGCCCGGCACCATCGGCGGCGCCACGGGGCAGAGCCGGGCGTCTGGGGCCGGCCGCAAGCCCGGACGACTTCCCGGGGGAAGAGGAAGCTGCGCCGCCGCCGCCGCCGCCGCGTCTCTCCGGACCGCGCCGGGGCTGCGGGAAGGAGGAAGGTCAGAGCCGAGGAGGCGGCGGGGGGGCGGGGGGGAGGCGTGCACAGATGCGCGCAGATTAGAGAGGCATTTTTAGCGAGCCAATGGCAGCTCCGCGCAGGGCGGCGCGGTGCCTGCGCAGGTGGAAGCGTCGCTGCGGCTGAGGAGGCAGCCCCCGGCTTAGCAGGCGTCCCCGGGTGCGGGGGGCGGGGGGGCGGTGCGGGGAGCGCGCGGCTCCCCCAGTCCCCGGGCCGCGTCCTGGGGGTGCTTCTGGCTGGGCCACGGGGGCTCTGCGGCGGACGGGCGGGCGCCGGGTGCACCCCCCTCTCCTCCTCCCCGCAGCCCTCCTGCCAGCGCGCTCTGGAGGTGGGGCGGGGGGTCGCTCCCCTCCCCTCCCTGCGCTTTCCACACCTTCTGGGACATTCCTCCGGCCCAGTCTGACCGTCCTGTCCGACAGTCCATCTGTCGGTTTCTGGCCTCTCCCAATCCTGCGACTTCTGGGACGAGCGGGTGCGTGTATGGTGGGTGCGTGTGGGGGGTGGGGGCGCGTTCTGGAGTGACCGCCCCTCTTCTCCCACCACCGCATCCCCCCCAACATTAGCTTAAGCCAGAAGTACCCCTATTGTCCCTCAAGGGGCAGCCACTACCCCTCTAGTTCCCTCTAGACCTGCTGTCATCAAGACAGACCCTAGGCCGTCTCCTTGGGGCTCTCTGGGAGGCTTGTTGTGACCCCCAAAGGCCTTCACTCTTCTTGACTTGAACCCTAAGTGCTTCCGGGAGCCTGGACACTGCAGGGGGACTGGGGCAGCTCTCTCCACGGCAGATCCATGCCAGGGGCTGATGATTTATTCGACACCTGTCCATTGAGGGTCTGCTAGGTGCCGTGGGGGCTGGGCTACAGCAGAACACGAAACAGACCAAATCTCTGCGCTTAGGTAGTTCGCATTTGTCAGGGAAAACAGATGTCGAATATAATAAATAGTATAAAGATATTTTAATATGCTACACACAAAGTAAGAAAAAAAGCCGGGGAAAGGGAAAGATCGAGTGTTCACAGGGCCATCAGGTCCTGGGCATTCGTGGGGAATCGGGGTGGCCGAATTTGATTGTAAGCCCCTCGGGGAGGCATGGAAATTCTCCTTTGCCACACACCTCACCACTCTCTGTCGTCTGCACCTGGGCTGGCCACACATATTTCCTGCCATCCCTCTCCCACCCCTCCCCACCAGAGGCACCGAAATTCACCAGCCAGGGGAATGCCAGAGAGCAGCGTTTATTTGTTCAGTGAGAATTCTCTGAGTACTGACTTCATGTTAGGTGTAGAGCTGAAGAGGAACTCAACACCTAGGTAGGGAGGCCAGACGACAGTACCTACTGCAAAGATGCAGAGAGCAGCCAAGCAAGTGGAATGTCCCAGAGAAGGTCAAAGGGCTCTGGTTTAGGGCCAACCAGGAAGGCTTCCTGTAGGAGGCCGCATTCCAATGGGTGTGCTGGGATTCTGATGAGCCAGATGAGGCAAGAGGCAGCGAAGGATTACTGAGACAGGCCAGCAAA
>NW_024425564.1:4046569-4049462 GCF_017311325.1 Ursus maritimus
GGGGGGGGGGGGGAGCGCGGTGCCAGGAAGACCATGGTTTGTGCTTATTTGCAGGCTATGTAGCGTCACCTCCTCCTCGCCCCCCTCCCACCCGGCTATGGGGGAAGGGGTGGAGAAACAGAAGAAAATATCTATAATTGTAAACCAGACAGCGCACAGGGCCTTCAACTGCTGTGTTTCTCCCAGCCCACTCTGATCCATAAATAGCTTACGCACCAAGCTGGCACAAGCCCACCCACCCAGCTGGGACCAGACCGCCCCAGGCCAGAGACTCGGAATGCCCGGGCCTGGGTCCCAGCTTCCCAAGGAACCTAGTTCCAGCGTTTTCCCCAGGGTAAAGGCCTCCGCCGCTCGCTGCCTCTTCCAAGGGGCCCGGCGCAGGGGCATCCTGGCACTGCCCGGGTGATGCCCGCGAGCCCCGGTGCCCGCAAAGCAGCCCCGGCCGCGCGCCCGCCTTCTCTCCAGGTAACTGCCCAGTCCTCCCCCGCGCTCCGAGACACCCGCCTCTGCGCCCACCGCAGACGCGCACTCCCTAACCCGCCCCCTCCCTGCGCACCGGCTCTTCCAGGGCCAGACCCCCTACCTGGGGGCAGGGGCGCCCGGCACCATCGGCGGCGCCACGGGGCAGAGCCGGGCGTCTGGGGCCGGCCGCAAGCCCGGACGACTTCCCGGGGGAAGAGGAAGCTGCGCCGCCGCCGCCGCCGCCGCGTCTCTCCGGACCGCGCCGGGGCTGCGGGAAGGAGGAAGGTCAGAGCCGAGGAGGCGGCGGGGGGGCGGGGGGGAGGCGTGCACAGATGCGCGCAGATTAGAGAGGCATTTTTAGCGAGCCAATGGCAGCTCCGCGCAGGGCGGCGCGGTGCCTGCGCAGGTGGAAGCGTCGCTGCGGCTGAGGAGGCAGCCCCCGGCTTAGCAGGCGTCCCCGGGTGCGGGGGGCGGGGGGGCGGTGCGGGGAGCGCGCGGCTCCCCCAGTCCCCGGGCCGCGTCCTGGGGGTGCTTCTGGCTGGGCCACGGGGGCTCTGCGGCGGACGGGCGGGCGCCGGGTGCACCCCCCTCTCCTCCTCCCCGCAGCCCTCCTGCCAGCGCGCTCTGGAGGTGGGGCGGGGGGTCGCTCCCCTCCCCTCCCTGCGCTTTCCACACCTTCTGGGACATTCCTCCGGCCCAGTCTGACCGTCCTGTCCGACAGTCCATCTGTCGGTTTCTGGCCTCTCCCAATCCTGCGACTTCTGGGACGAGCGGGTGCGTGTATGGTGGGTGCGTGTGGGGGGTGGGGGCGCGTTCTGGAGTGACCGCCCCTCTTCTCCCACCACCGCATCCCCCCCAACATTAGCTTAAGCCAGAAGTACCCCTATTGTCCCTCAAGGGGCAGCCACTACCCCTCTAGTTCCCTCTAGACCTGCTGTCATCAAGACAGACCCTAGGCCGTCTCCTTGGGGCTCTCTGGGAGGCTTGTTGTGACCCCCAAAGGCCTTCACTCTTCTTGACTTGAACCCTAAGTGCTTCCGGGAGCCTGGACACTGCAGGGGGACTGGGGCAGCTCTCTCCACGGCAGATCCATGCCAGGGGCTGATGATTTATTCGACACCTGTCCATTGAGGGTCTGCTAGGTGCCGTGGGGGCTGGGCTACAGCAGAACACGAAACAGACCAAATCTCTGCGCTTAGGTAGTTCGCATTTGTCAGGGAAAACAGATGTCGAATATAATAAATAGTATAAAGATATTTTAATATGCTACACACAAAGTAAGAAAAAAAGCCGGGGAAAGGGAAAGATCGAGTGTTCACAGGGCCATCAGGTCCTGGGCATTCGTGGGGAATCGGGGTGGCCGAATTTGATTGTAAGCCCCTCGGGGAGGCATGGAAATTCTCCTTTGCCACACACCTCACCACTCTCTGTCGTCTGCACCTGGGCTGGCCACACATATTTCCTGCCATCCCTCTCCCACCCCTCCCCACCAGAGGCACCGAAATTCACCAGCCAGGGGAATGCCAGAGAGCAGCGTTTATTTGTTCAGTGAGAATTCTCTGAGTACTGACTTCATGTTAGGTGTAGAGCTGAAGAGGAACTCAACACCTAGGTAGGGAGGCCAGACGACAGTACCTACTGCAAAGATGCAGAGAGCAGCCAAGCAAGTGGAATGTCCCAGAGAAGGTCAAAGGGCTCTGGTTTAGGGCCAACCAGGAAGGCTTCCTGTAGGAGGCCGCATTCCAATGGGTGTGCTGGGATTCTGATGAGCCAGATGAGGCAAGAGGCAGCGAAGGATTACTGAGACAGGCCAGCAAAGCCAGGAGACATTTGGCATGTGGCTGGGCTGGGGTCCCGGAGCAAGCTGGACCCCCTCTGTGTAAGGGATATGCTTGTGTCTGGATCTGATGAAATCCCACACTCTTCCCCACCCCAGAAGTTTCTGGTCCCAGTTGCCTTCTGTCAACCTGGAATTTCCCATTGCCAGGAGGAGATGTGTTGAGCATGTTTGAGGGGGGAGAGGATGTAGATTCACTTAGTTGCTTATTTGCCGGGTAAAAAAGGACATATTACTTAACCCCTCTGAGGTTCAGCCTCCTTATCTTAATAGCTGTGTGTCAACTTACTTATTGATCTGTGCCTCAGTTCCCTCATTTAGAAAAGTGACATGGCAACAGCTCCTGCCTCACAGGTCGTGTGAATGTTACACAAGACAATAAAGATGAATTGTTTAGCACATAAGTACTCAGAGAATGTTGTTGCATTTATTATCATGATAATTACACTTGCTTCGCAGGGCTGTAGGAATTAGGCAAAGGATGTAAGGCACCTAGCCTAGTGCCTGGAACATAATAGGGGTGCAAGAAATCGTATCTATTCTCATTAGCTATACATACCCCTAAACCTCTCCCGTTTGGGTGTCCACGGCGCT
>NW_024425564.1:4049470-4120669 GCF_017311325.1 Ursus maritimus
GAAATTCCTGCTGGACAGAATTTTCTCAATGTGAAGAGGCTAATTCCCCAAGAGCTCTTCGAGTGCACTCTAGGGTGGCTAGACTACAATTCCTGCCCCTCCCCAACATCAGCCTGCCTAGTGTGTCTTCAGAGGCTTTGATGTAAATGGAATCCATTCCATTGACCCAAGACTGGTACATTTTGAAAAAGTAATGAAGTCCAGAGCATAGGACACTGACTGATCAAAGACGCTCAGTGTCCCTTGGCAGCCAGGCCTTTGGTGGAGGATAGCAAGAGTGGGAAGGGCACAGGCATCCCCAGGGGATGGGGGTCATCATGCAGAGGGTAAGAAGGGCTGGGGGGCTGGAGGTTGACAGAAGCTGGAACCAATGAGGAGCTGTGGAGAGAAGAATAAAGAGGCAGACCTGATTAGACAGATGAAGGAGGGAAGGATAGGGAGGTGAGGGATCTGACAGGCCGGCCTTAAACTCCCTTTGGAGTTGAGGTATGCCCAACTGAAAAAAAAAAAATGAGAGTAGAAAACACACACACATACACCCATCCATGTATAAACCAAAATAAAACGTTGTTTTGGAAATTGACACAAAACTTTCCTGCTTCTTAAAATTGAACTAGTTTCCTTCTAGATTTTCTGATTGCAAAACTTAAACTCTTCAAAGCTGATCCCTTGTCTCCCTCTCCCTCTCTTATTCTGTGCCCCGTCCAGAAAATAAGACATTTATCTGTTTCGCTCCTCAAGGCACTTTCCACATCTCTTGTTTCCCCAACAATTCACTTTTCTCAGTCCCACTAAGTTCCAACCCATCTGGGATTCAATGGAACTTCCTCCCCACTGAGAGCCCCAAGTCATGCCTTGGTCATGCTAGCCTCCTCTGCTAGATTCTGCATGCCATTCAGGCAGGCGCAGCCTTTCCCAGATGAGTTTCTAATGCAGATAAGACAAAAAGGACATGTAGACAGGAGGACAGACCAGCACTGAGCAAGCCCGTGGAATCAATCAATGAGCAAAATAACGGATTAGTGATCCATATCACATGTTTCGCCTGGGAGAGGTGGAGGGGAGATGGGAAAGATTAGGAGTCCCTTTTGCTCCATCACATATGGAAGGCTTCAAGGAGGAGGTGAGGTTTGGAGGAGTTTTTCTATACTTACCACATCTCCGGTTGGAAAGGAAGGCCAGGGAGTGTGTCCCAATTTTGGCAGAGCAGGACTCTGAAGCCCAGAGAGAAAAAGTGACTTGTCAAGGTCACACAGCACATTGGTGACAGAGCTGGGCTAAAAACAGATCTCCTGACTTCTGGTCAGATGCTGTTGTCTCCAGATGCCTCTACCTCCCCCGCAAACCTGCACGGAGGTGGGGCAGGACAGAGCGGGGGAAAGCCATTGGCCCAGGAGCCCATGATTTTTTATTTTCTGAGCTGCCTCCCAACAACATGCCCAAAAGTGAGCAAGACACCCCCGAGGGACAAAAGTACTTTAAAAACAGCCTCACAGCCCCTTCTGCCCTCTCCTTATCTTCCCACCAGCTGGCTTCACACTTGCAAATTGGTTTCCATCACCTGCCTGGTGGACAGAGGCTGTTGCCAGCTGTGTACTGAATCCGGAGACCAGGGTATCGGGAGTCTTGGAATTGTAGCTTTCTCTGGCCATGAGTCATGCCAGGGGGGTTAAAGATGCCCTGAAGACCTATTGCCTTGACAAGGCACTCCATCGTGGGAGGTGCCCAGATTTAGGACCCAGACTATGCATGACTATGAGAGAGGGTTTGCCCTAGGACACACATAGACAGCGGCAAACTCAGAGCACTCTCCTGGGACCTGGCACTTCCTGAGCACTTCACGCATATTAACTATGCAGATAGGTACGATTACCAGCCCCATTTACAGACAAGGAAAACGAAGGCTCAGAGAGGTCAGGTAACTTGCCCAAGATCACACAGCTGATAAGTAACAAAGCTGGGATTCAAACCTGGGCAGTCTGAATTCCAAAAGCCAGGCTCTTAATCACTTCGCTAGGAAAGAAGCAAACACTTATTGAGGGTCTTACTGTGCACAGGAGGCCTTTACATGATCTCTCTAGTGCTGTTATCCCCATTTTACAGATGAGGTAACTGAGGCTCAGCCGGGTCCTTCAGTGAGGCTTCTCAAAGTATAAAAAAGGACTTCCAGATGGTCCTTAGGGTTTCTGCACTGGAGCACACCGCAGTGGCCTGGGCACCACCGCCACCTAGTGGCATTGTACCTTAAATGCAGGCAGACTACCTAAAGAGATGCTGCGTGTCAAGATTTTGTGTTTTGGCTTGGATTTTTAATTTCTGTGTCATGAACAACAGAGAGATGTGGCTCACTAATAATCTTCTCTAGTGAAGATGTGGTAATGGACAGAATTCACCATTTGTAATATCAGCCTCAAAATTAATACCTAAGGGAGGGGAATTTATACGGTGTGTTGATTTTTTTTAAGTTTTCCAAGGGCTTTTATACACATTATCTCATTTGATTCTTACCACATCTGGTATTACTTTGACTCCTATGTTAATGAGGCAATGAGACTTGTCAAGGGAGCCTTGATTGAGTTGGGATTAAAACCTAATCCCAGGGGCACCTGGGTGGCTCAGTCGTTGACTGTCTGATGTTGGCTCAGGTCGTGATCCCGGGGTCCTGGGATCGAGCCCCACATCATGGTCCCTGCTCAGCAGGGAGCCTGCTTCTCCCTCTGCCTCTGCCCTCCCCCTGCTTGTGCTCTCTCTCTCTCTCTGTGTCAAATAAATAAATAAATAAAATCATAGAGGGGGAAAAAAGGAAAGAAACCTAACCCCAGTGGCTCCAGAAGCTGGATCTTGTGACTGGAGAGGCCCCATTGGGTCAAGCTCCCAACTTCCGGGCCCAAGGATCCTATGAGTCAGTGACAGGCCTGAGTCTCGATCCCAGGTCTCCTGAATTATAGGGCTGGGCTCCTCTCCACCACTGGACTGCGTCCCAGCTTCTACTTTCTCCAAAGCAAACCCTACCTGAAGGAGAAACAAGGTTCGTGCAAGGGCTCTGCCATGACGCTCACTGCTGCAAAACGCCCCCTTCAGCCCAGGGTCTCTGCTTGGCTGCTTTCCATTGTGAGGGTCTGGGGTCTTCCTTCCAACGGATTCTTCAGCACGCAGCAAGTGTTAGGCTGAGGAGGAGGAAAAAACAACACTGGTAGGTTTGCCTGCTTACCACCCCACTCTCCAGCCACCTGTCCCCTTTCATGCTGGTCCTCCCAATCCCAGAGCCAGGACCCCCAAGCCAAGATGAGATGAGGGTATGTCTCATGGCATATAGAGCCAGGAGACTGGAAGCCGATCCTGGTTCTGCCACCAATTGGCCATGTGGCCTGGAGGAGGGACATTTTGCCTCTCAAACCTTGGTTTCCTCACCAATGCAATGGGTATCATAGTGTGTTAGAACTAAAGACTGCAAACCGGCGAAGTGTCCCTCCGCAGGGGGTGTATTAGAAACACCATGGCACAGCCGAGCAATGAAATGGATTTTTTTCTTTTTTCTTTTTTCTTTTTTTTCAAAGTAGGTTCCCCATCCCACGTGGGGCTTCAACTCACAACCCCGAGATCAAGAGTTGCATGCTTGGGGAACCTGAGTGGCTCAGTTGGTGAGCTTCCAACTCTTGGGTTTGGCTCAGGTCATGATCTCAGGGTCCTGAGATCAGGCCTGCATCGGGCACCACGTCAGCTCCACGCTCTGCATGGAGTCTGCTTGAGATTCTTTCCCCCTCCCTCTCCATCCCCCTCTACTCCCCCCTGCTCTCTCTCTCTAAAATAAATTTTTAAAAAAAGAAAGTTGTGGTGGAAGGATATATACCCGTGTTTGCTTATAAATGCAGAGGGTATTTCTGGCAGGACACGGGACCTGGAAAAAGAGGTTGCCTCCTGGGACGGGAAGCAGGTGGCTGGATACCAGGCAGGGAGACTCTGCTCTGTGGACCCTCGTATTCCTTTTTGATGTGTGAACTATTTCAGTGTCTCACCTGTTCCAAAAAAATGACATATTTTAAAGATAGAAATAAATACAATGGGGGAGTAATAATCATAATCACCGCTCACATGGGCTTGCTTCGACTCTATTCCCAGTGCCCCACTGCCAACACCTCCCTCTCTTACGTCTCACGATGAAGCTATGAGCAAGCCATCGTTATTATCCCATTTTGCAGATGAGGAAACCAAGGCGTTGGTGAAATAGTTTTTCCAAGTCTATGGGAAGGAAGCAGGGGTGCTTGGCCGCAGACTGGGGTGGTCTGGCCCCCACTGCTGCTGTTCCTACCCTGCACTGCTCCTCCACATCCCCCATAGGACTTGAGATGGGCATGGCCACGCAAGCTCTTTGAAGGGTCGAGAGTGCTCTGCAAAAGTGGGATACCTCTGCTTGTCTTGGCAGAACCCCACCTCGATGCATTCCGAGGCTGTGACAGAGTGTATTTCCCGAAGAGGGCCCCAGCGGTGGCTCCCATGCACATGTCCTCCTGCATGTCCTCCAGGGAGAGGTGGGATCTATTTCTCTACCAGCCCTCAGTCCGGGTGCCCAGTGATTACTTGGGCCAATACGATGTGGCAGGAGCGATGCTGTGTTAGCTCCCAGCGTAGCCCTGAACCAACCTGCGTCTTCTGCTCCCTGCTGCACGGAGGGGCTCCGGCTGACGGCGTTGGCTGACAGCCAGCACCACCCCGCAGCCGTGAGAGAGAAAGCCGTCCTGGGCTTCTAGACCGGGACTCCCGCCCCAGCAGCAACCTGACTGCAAACACACAAGAGATCGCAAGTGAGAAAACCCCCCTGGCTGAGCTGAGTCAACCCACACAGAGTCGAGTGATAGAGTAACACACTGTCACTTAAAACCACTAAGCATGGGGGGGAGGGACCCCCCTTATGCAGCAATGGATGACCAGAATGGAGGCCCTAACGGGAGTCTGCTCATTGGGGGGCCCATTGCTGGTTGTGGTTCTCTTGCCCTGTAGTATTCGATTGCTAGAACAAAGGGAGAGAGGCAGAGACCCTGGCCAGAGTCCTCGGTGATGGCCTCCAGGGACGGCAGCCGGCACAAGATGGGGCTCAGGGGTTGTTGTCAAAGCTCCGCCTCCTCGTCTGTCTTGGTCTCTCCTTCCGCTCTGATCGTTGGCGTAGCACCAGCAGCACCATTTCCAGGCGTGCCTACACGTGCCCTGTTGCCCCTGAGCCATAAGTCACCACTTCACAGCATCTGTAAATCAAACGGTGGAGGAGGGGCTGCCCTGTTGGTTACGTGTCTCCCGGGCAAAATCAGGCGCTCCTTGGAACTTGGCTCATCCTCCGTGTGGACTGGGATGGCTTGGCCCCATCCTTTGGGCCCTGGACCCTTCTCAGTCCCGCGTTGTTTCTCTCTTACTCTCTGCCTCTTTGTCTAATAAGGTTCTCCGTGGTTTTACTCATGGGCTAAGAGACAAACACAGACCAGCAGCATTCTCTCCAAACCATACTTCATTTCTTCATTCATTCCGAGTATGGAGGGCCCACTGTGCCCAGGCCCTGCTCTGGGTGCTGGGAATACAGCCATGAACAAGTCAGGCAAAATCCCTGCCCTCATGAGGCCCACAGCCCTGTGGGAAGAGAGACAATAAGCAGATAAACAAATAAATATACCATCATGTCGGGTGGCGATAGTGCTACGAAAAATAACAGGACCCGAGAGAGTAACCGGGGATGGTCTTTATGACGGAGGTCGACGCACGTGCCTGAGAAGCCATCAAAACGGCGCAGAGAAAGAATCAAAACTTCTTGACAAAACTCACAACTGCGAAATCTGATCAGGGAAATTATTCTTGGTAGAAATATGAGCACAGAGAAAACTCGCAATCATAGGAGCTCTAGACAGTAAAACTTGATAAGTACTTTCTTCCACAAAAAAAGTCAATAAATCACATGGGATTTAAAAAAAATCATTAGAAAAGAATTGATCCCAATGACAACAATCTCAGCAAGGTAAAAATCAAAATGGACAAAATTTTACCATACACTTTAGGAAATTGCTCAAGGAATTATCTTGTCTTAATACCATTGACTACAGGAAATGTGTTCTCAGTGAAAATTGATCATGGAAAAAATATGATTAAAATTTCATATTAAAAAATGGGGTCAGAGAATGGGCTGAGAATAGGGGCCCACTGCTCCATGCCAGCCCGCCCACAGCACCCCAATCACGTGTCCATGCCTTGCCTAAAACAAGCCCTCACTCTATCTGCCAGGGAAATGGAACAATGTGGGATCACCTATTCTGGGGAAAGGCAGGTGTGTTCGAGAAGAGGCTGAGCTCCTTTCCAGTCTGTGAGTGTCGTGATCCGGTCTCCTGGCCAAGCCCTCAGGGACTGAGACACAGGACAGCACATGTGGCAGGTGAGCGACGTCCTGCGGCCTGGGAGCTGGCACCGCACTGAGGCGTAAGCTCAGACAAGGCCTCTCCCCTCTCAGGGCCTCACTAACACTTGGACAAAAGAAGGGGCTCAGTGATCTCATGTCCATGGATCAAATGCTTTGTGGCTGTGAACTAATTTAATCCTTACAGCACTCCTATCTGTGAGTAGGTGCCATTATCATTCCCATCATACAGATGAGAAAACTAAGGCACCGAGAACACAAGTCGTTCTCTAGGGTTGCTTTAGTGGCCAGGCAGTTTGGTTTCAGCACCTGTTTTCTTAATCGTGATATCCAAGACAAGAATTGTTACTGGGCTTA
This sequence comes from Ursus maritimus, assembly GCF_017311325.1. Classification (NCBI taxonomy): domain Eukaryota; kingdom Metazoa; phylum Chordata; class Mammalia; order Carnivora; family Ursidae; genus Ursus; species Ursus maritimus. The sequence continues at coordinate 4,056,219 of NW_024425564.1, forward strand.
AGAATTACCCGAGGACTGGGTGGCTCAGTCGGTTAAGCGTCTGACTTGATTTCAGCGCAGGTCATGATCTCAGGGTCGTGAGATCGAGCCCCACGTCAAGCTCTATGCTCAGAGCAGAGTCTCCTTGAGATTCTCTCCCTCTCCCTCTGCTTCTGGCCCTCCCCTAGCTCGTGCACAAGCGCGCTCTCTCTCTCTAAATAAACAAATAAATAAAATCTTTAAAAAAAAATTACGTGAAGACTGTTTAAAAGGCAGCTTCCCACAAAAAAGGGGGAAGAGAAAGGCAGCTTCCTGAGCCTCTTCTGTGGGGATTCTGATTCTAGAGGTCTGGCAGTCTTTTTTTTTTTTTTTTTTTTTTAGTTTTTGGTTTAAAAAAGCACACAGGGCTGCCAGGGTGGCTCAGTTGGTTGAGTGTCCAACTCTTGATTTCAGCTCAGGTCCTGATCTCAGGATCATGGACAAGACCCAAGACATTCTCCACGCTCACTAGTCTGCTGGAGATTCTCTCTATCCCTCTCCCCTCAGCCCTCCCCTCCACTCACACTCTCTCTCTCAAATAAATGAATAAATCTTAAAAAAAATACATAACATTAGGGGCGCCTGGGTGGCTCAGTCGTTAAGCGTCTGCCTTCGGCTCAGGGCGTGATCCCGGCATTCTGGGATCGAGCCCTGCATCGGGCTCCTCTGCTGGGAGCCTGCTTCTTCCTCTTCCACTCCCCCTGCTTGTGTTCCCTCTCTCGCTGGCTGTCTCTCTCTCTCTCTCAAATGAATAAATAAAATCTTTTTAAAAAATTAAAAAATAAATAAATACATAACATTAAATTTTCCATCTTAATTGGGGCACCTGGCTGGCTCAGTGGGTGGAGCGTGTGACTCCTGACCTCAGGGTTGTAAGTTCAAGCCCCACATTGGGTGTAGAGATTACTTAAAAATAAAATCTTGAAAAAAAAATCTATCTTAACTATTTTAAGTGCACAGTTTACTAGTGTTAAGTATATATTATTTAAAGATCTGTTTATTTATTTTTAGAGAGAGAGAGAAAGACCATGGTGGGGGAGGGAGGGAGAGGGAGAGAGAATCTCAAGCAGACTCCCCGCCTGGCACGGAGCCCAACCTCGGGCTCAGTCTCACAACCCTGAGATCGTGACCTGGGCTGAAATCAAGAATCAGACCCTCCACCAACTAAGCCACCCAGGCGTCCCAAGTATATTTAAGTTATTGTGCCATAAATGTCTAGAACTCTCTCATCTTGCAAAACTCTAGATCCATTCAACGCTAATTTCCCCTTCCCCTTCCTGCAGCCCTCGGTAACCCCCTATTTCTGTGTCTATAATTTTGACTACTTCGAGTACTTCATATCAGTGCAATCATAAAGTATTTGTCCTTTCGTGACTGGCTTCCTTTGCTTGGCATAATGTCCTTGAGTGTCATCCATGTTGTAGCATGGGACAGGATTTCCTTCTTTTTTCAAGCCACCTAATATCCCCTTTGTGTGTATGTGCCACATGTTCTCTGCCTTTTCATCGAGCCATGGACATTTGGGTGACTTCTGCCCCTTGGCTGCTGTGAATAATGGGGGCCATGAACATGGCGTGTGCAGCTGTCTCTTAGAGACTCTGCTTTCAAGTCTTTTGGTTACACACCCACCCAGAAGCGGAATTGTTGAACCAGAGAGTAATTCTACTTTTGATTTTTTGAGGCGCCTCCACACTCTTCACCACAGTGGTTGCACCATTTTGCATTCCTGCCAACAGTGCACAGGGTTCCATTTTCTCCACGTCCTTGCCAAACTTGTTGTTTCCTAAGTTTTTCGGTAGTAGCCCTGCTGATGTCTGTGAAGCAATATTTCACTGCATCTGGATTTGGAACCTGACATTTTCTAAAGCTCCCCCAGGTGACTCCGATAGGGGACCAGGGCTTCACATTGAGAATCAGAGCGCAAAGATTCTTCACAGTTCAAAAAAAAAACCCAAACAATGACACCAAATAGGGGGGTGGGGATGGAAGGGGGGCAACAAGCCCCAGGAGATGACAGCAGCAGGGGTGGCTCAGAGCCTCCACACCTTACAGGACCTCCACACTCAGCCTGGCTCGTCTTTTCCCCCTCTGGTCCTCCTGACACCGCAGCTCACCGTGAGTCCGACAGCGAAGATATTTTGGGAGTTCTGGCAGGTAGAGCTCCCTGTTTCTGATTCTTCAGGATGAAAGGTTCAGTCTGTGGAATTTGACTGGAGGCAAAAAGTCAAACCTTCACCTTGAAGGGAAAAGCCAGGCACAGAAGGCGGCTGGAACGTGGCTCAGGGCCTGCTCGCCGATTTGCAAAAACCCACTTCTATTGCTGAGCAAGTGGGACTGCCATATGGCCTCAGCCCTGCTGGCACTCCCAGCCAGCCCCAGAACAAAAGCTGAGGCATCAGAGAGGAAAACGCGCTGCCCTTTCCTCCATCACAATGCCAGGGCTCCAGGCGATGACTTGTCTCCACACTCAGCCAGGAGACTCACTCCCACGCACGGAGGAGCAGCAAGGCAGGAACAAAATGATGACTTCTGGAGTGGCCCTGACACGTCACATGATCTGCCGTCCTCTTCAGCTGTCCTCGCCCTGCAGGCTGCAAGGAACTGCTGTGCCAGGCTGCTCTGGAAGCAGCTCCAGGCCAGAGGCAAGGGAGGGGTACCTCCAGGACACTCCCAGGCCGTGAAATGGGCCTGCAGAGCCACCGCTACGCCCAGGAGTGTTATTTATGGTGCCGGCCCTGCCGGCTGATTTGTGACTTCCTCCAGCTCCATCTGGCCCTCCCTGGCAGGCCTCCCGGCTTGACTTACCACCGGCAGGGCCATATGTCCTGCCAGCCCTCAGAGGGCCAATGAGTGCCAGGGGCGGGGAGGAAAGATGAGAGCTAATTCCTTTCCTTTTCACAGTGCTGGCCTTCCCAGAGGAGGGCCCACCCATCCTGGGGCTCCCCAGAGCGCCATGTGGACAGTCCAAACTGGGTGGAGTACGGTGCAGTTGGAACACCAGGATTCCCTTCTGGAGCGGGAGGCCTGGGGCCCCCATTCCTCCCTCCTTGCTTTACCCCTTACTGACAGTGACCGGCACAGGCTTCTGTTGGCCCCAGGTGAATTTCCTAAGGGTGGGGGGTGGTACTTGCTTGGGCTCCAGGTCAGACAAGCTGGACTTGGGATCTTCAAAGATGGCCCTGTCCATCTCCCTCTGCGTGCACCTGCTGCTCCTTCCTTGAGGAGATGGAGTCTGTTTCCCTTTCCTTGAATCTGGGCGGGACCTGTGACTCAACCAACAGAATGCAGTGGGGGTGACCTTTAGGAGACCCGGCAGCTTCTGCCTTCTGCTCTCTGGGAAGCCACCACCATGCTTTAACGGAACTTTGATGATGGAATGCAGAGTCACCTTGTGGGGAGAAAGGCCGCGTGGGGGAATGCTGAGTGAGACATTTTGGACCTTCCAGCCTAGCCCGGCCACACGCTAAGTGAGTGACCCTAGCTGTCACCAAAAGCCACAGACAAGGGTTACGACACAACTGGTGACAAGCTGTCTCCACAGAGCCTAAAATGCAAGTGGATGAGGACAAATTGCAGACGGCTATAAGACTTGCTTCTGTGGGGGAAGAAGCAGCATGAAGCAATGGGGGCAGCATCTGGTGACCTGAAAACAGGAGAACCCCAAAATAAGCAACAGATATTCATGGAAAGCACAGCATCCAATTTGAGAAGAGCAGCTGATGCTAGAGTGTGACCGAATGCAAGGTGCTTGAAGGGGCTGGAATGGTGTAACTCCTATAAACTTCTCGAGAGACCATCCAAGGCTCCCTGCCCTACGGGACAGGACCCCACAATGGGGAGAAGCTGCTGGTCGTGGAATAAAATTGAGCCACAGGGCAGGGACAACAGAAATGAAGGAAAGAGAAGGGCCAGGAAAAAAAGTACATGTGCCACTTAGGAATTTATCTGCCTCTCAACAACAATACCCTGTTTCTTCCCCCTATGACACGAGCTTACAAGGAATTGTATAGATTTCCTACTCTGTCCACCAAAAATGCTAGACGCAGCGATCAACCCAACAGCAATGAGCTTCCTAAAAGCCCAGATTGTGGTCTTGAAATATCATTTCCCAAGAACAGAAATCAGGCTTCTTGGAGAAATGCCTGGTTTCAAGTCAGGAGCAGGAAGGTACTAAATGCAAGGTACACAGTGAGCCTTGATGGACCAGCTAGCAGGGAGCCCTCGAAGACTAACAGGATCACGTAAAAAAGACTCAGGAGCCGGTTTGGAGAGGCTCCCACTGGACCCTGTGAGCTTCAATAAGGATAAGAAATGCAATGGATTCAAATCAATCTTATATGTTTAAATCCATGGGTCCACTATGCTATTAAAAAATAATTGGCCAGTACCTAGTTCTCGGAACAACCTGACCTTGCACGTCACCAGCCAGTTTGGGAAACTCCAAAAACGTGCTGTACCACTTCTCCTGAAAGTTTACACCAAAGAGGGGTTGGGTTTTTGCCCTTGACAGGGTTGGGACACAGCCCTCAGTGGCCACGGCACTGGGAATAAAAATGGAGTGACCCCCCCCAAATAATTGGCCACCTTCATAGGGAACCAATTTATTGTCTTGGAAATTGGTAAATAAAAGAAATGACTCAAACATTTATCCTACCTTCCTTATATGAACTATGCCACTGGGTAGCCAAGTAATAGATGAGGAGAAGCATCTCTTTAAGTATTGCAACCAATAAATTAAAGGTAGAAATAGAACATCAACATTTCACTACACCCTGTGAATTAACTGATGTAGACACTGAGCGTCAAATGGTTGCTACCAACACAAAGAGAGAGCCAGACATCATGTGCCTCCTGAGGGAGTATCACTCTGCTGCCTAAATGCTGCCAAAGGGATCCGACCTGAGTCTGACCAATCCTCTGAGTCCAGCTACCAGTTTGCCAGAAACACAGGCGACAGAGGCATATACGTTGAACTGCACTGTGCGTGCAATCAGAAAATCTAGACCACAGGGGCGCCTGGCTGGCTTAGTCGATTGAGCATCTGACTCTTGGTTTTGGCTCAGGTCCTGATCTCAGAGTCGTGAGATCAAGCCCCACGTTGGGCTCCACGCTCAGCACAGAGTCTGTTTGAGATTCTCTCCCTCTCCTTCTCTCTCTGCCCCTCCCCCCACTCATGCACGCTTGCTCTCAAATAAATAAATAAAATCTTAAAAAAAAAAAAAGGGAAATCAGACTGGGAAACTCTGCAATAACAGCCCAGTACTTCAATAAAGTAACTGTTAAGAAAAGAAGTGGGTGGGAGTGTGGCCAACATACCCTAAGTGACCCCCAATGAGTCATGTCTGTGTATGATCCCTTCCTCTTGAGTGCAAGTGCTACCTGTGACTTGCTCCTAGCCAAGAGAATGTGGCAAAGGTGATGGGATGTCACTATCATGACTATGTTTTATTATATAAGACTCCATCTTAACAGGAGGGAGAGACTCTCTTGTTTGTCTTGAATAAGAAAACAGCCACAGGGCGCCTGGGTGGCTCAGTCGTTAAGCGTCTGCCTTCGGCTCAGGGCGTGATCCCAGAGTCCTGGGATCGAGCCCCACATCAGGCTCTTCTGCTGGAAGCCTGCTTTTTCCTCTCCCACTCCCCCTGCTTGTGTTCCCTCTCTCGCTGGCTGTCTCTATCTCTGTCAAATAAATAAAAACTCTTAAAAAAAAAAAAAAGAAAAGAAAACAGCCATGCTATGAACAGCCTATGGAGAGGGTCACATGGCAAGAAATTTGGGGCACTTCCTAGAACCTAAAGGCAGCCACATTCAACAGCCAGCACACAGCTGGGGCTCTCAGTTATGCAACGGGAAGGCAGCGAGTTCTGCCAACAACCTAAATGAGCTTAAACATGGAGTCTTCCCCAGTCGGACAACCAGACAAGAATGCAGCCTGGCCGACACATTAATTGCAGCCTATGAGACCCTGAGCAGAGGACCCAATGCAGTCATGCCCAGCCTTTTGACCTGTGGAAGCTGTGAGATAATAAATGTGTGTTCAAATTAAATCACAATGAGATAGCACCTCACACCTGTCAAAATGGCTAAAATCAAAAACATGAGAAATAACAAGTATGGCAAGGATGTAGAGAAAAAGGAACCCTCTTGCACTGTCGGTAGGAAAGCAAATTGGGCAGCCACTCTGGAAGACAGTATGCAGGTTCCTCAAAAAGTGAGAAATAGAAATATCATATGATCCAGTAATCACACTACCAGGTATTTACCCAAAGAAAAATGAGAACACTAATTTGAAAAGATACATGAACCTCTGTGTTTACTGCAGCGTTATTTACAATAGCCAAGATGTGGAGGCAACCCAAGTATCCATCCATAGATGAATGCATAAAGAAGACGTGATGTCTATATACAACGGAATATTACTCAGCCATAAAAAAAATAGTGAAATCTTGCCATTGTCAACAACATGGATGGACCTTAAGGGTATAATGCTAAGTGAAATAAGTCCAGCAGAGAAAGACAAATATCATATGATTTCACTTATATGTGGATTTTAAGAAACAAAACAAAAGAGCAAAGGAAGAAAAAAGAGAGACAAACCAAGAAACAGACTCTTAACTATAGAAAACAAACTGATGGTTACCAGAGTCAGCAGGGGGATGGGGGAAATAGGTTATGGGGATTAAGAAGTGCACTTGTCGTGATGATGGAAAAAAAAAAGTACACTTCTTTTGATCTGCGCTGAGACGTGCAGAATTGTTGAATCATTATATTGTATACCTGAAAGTAATATAACACTCTATGTTAATTATACTTGAATTAAAAACATGTTTTAAGATTTATTTATTTATTTGAGAGAGAAAGAGTGCATGAGCGAGTGGGGAGTGGGGCAGAGGGCGAGGGGGAGAATCTCAAGCAGACTCCCCACTAAGCGTGAAGCCTGACCTGGGGCTCAGTCCCATGACCCTGAGATCATGACCTGAGTTGAAATCAAGAGTCAGACACTCAACCAACTGAGCCACCCAAGTGCCCCAAAAAACATTTTAAAATAATAATTTTTTAAAAAAATGTGCTTAGTTTTAACCAACTAAATTTGTGACAATTTGTTACACAGCATAGAAAAACTAATACAGAGGGAGAACCTACAGATTAAAAGAGAATTTAAAGACATATCAATTTTTTTTCTTTCTCATTCTCTTCATTTGTGCCTATTGTGTGTGTGTGCGACAACATAAAGATTGAGGACGTCATGCTAAGTGAAATAAACCAGCCACAGAAGACAAATACAGTATGATTCCACTTATATTAGATACTTAGAGTAGTCAAAACATAGAGACAGAAAATAAATGGTGGTTGTCAGAGGCTGGGTGGAGGGGGGACGGGAAGTTATTGTTTAATGAGTATAGAGTTTCAGTTTTGCAAGATGAGAAGAGTTCTGGAGATGGGAGGTGGAGATGGTTGCACAACAGTGTGAATGTGCTTAATGCCTCTGAACTGTCCACTTAATAATAGTGAAGACGGTAAATTGTATGTTACAGGTATTTTACCACAGCAACAACAAAAAGAGTGGGAGAAAACTATCTGTCCTCCCAAAAAAAAGTCATATTAAGCTTTTTTTTCTATCTCATTCTTTTTTATTTACACCTTTTTCTTTTTTCTTTTTTAATAGACCTTGTTTTTTAGAGGTTTTTTTTTTAAGATTTTATTTTTAAATAACCTCTACACCCAATGTGGGGCTCAAACTCACGATGCTAAAATCAGGAGTCACGCGCTCCACTGACTGAGCCAGTCAGGCGGCCCAGAGCAGTTACAGATTCACGGCAAAATTGAGCGTCAAGTAGAGTCTCTCGTAGCCCCTGCCCCTCCCGCACCAGACTGGTACAGCTGTTACAGTCAGTGTTTGCACATTTAAAAACACTTTTTTAGGGGCACCTGGGTGGCTCGGTTGGTTAAGTGGGGGATGAATCCCCCCATCCAGCTCCCTGCTCAGCATGGAGCCTGCTACTCTCCCTGCCCTTCCCTGCCCCTTCCCCTGCCCTCCCTCTGCCCCTCCCCCCATTGTGTGCGCGCGCACACACACTCTCTCTCTCTCAAATAAATAAATAAAATATTTTTTAAAAAATAAAAATAAAAAAACTTTTTATTCTGACCTAATTTGAGACCTAGAGAAAAGTTGCAAGAATAGTACCAAGAGTTGTCTTACATCGTTTGATAGGCTTTTGGAATATCGGCGGGGTGTGTTCGGAGCCGATGACCAAGAAGGAATTCTTGAGAGTCTTTGGTGCAAAATGGTGCTTTATTAAAGCACGGGGACAGGACCCGTGGGCAGAAAGAGCTGCTGCCCCCGGGGTCTTGAGGAGTGCTGATCATATACTCAGGAGTTGGGGGAAGTAAGGAAAAGATGAGCATGGGTGTTATACACAACTAATGAATCATTGAACATTACATCAAAAACTAATGGTGTCCTATACAGTGGCTACCTGAACATAATAAAAATAAATAAATACATACATAAATAAACAAATATCTAAAGAACTTTCATATGCTAAGGAAGACTGACTTATAAGATACCTACATGATACCAGGGGCCTTGCCATTGTGAAGGTTAAGGTTGTTTTCCCCTCTAGCAAGGTATTAACATTAAGATAGTTGGGAGATTCCTGGAAGAATGTCACACATGTCTCACCCAGGAGTGGGGGGCGAGGGGAGGTTGCAGGGTGTCAGCTTATGCTCTGTCTTCAGCTAGCCTTCTGCTCCCTCATCCCCCTCCACCTTGCTTCTCTTAGTGTTAGTCTCTGTATCACCAAGAATAGGAAGGTAACATGGATACAACACTAATGAAGCCACAGATCTGACTTTAATTTCATGAATTTTTTACTAATATCCCTTTTTGTTTCCAGGCTCTGATCCAGGATCCCACATTGCATTTAGGTATTTCTCCTTAATCTCCTTCAATCTGCAAATCTTTCCTTGCCTAGGGACACCTAGGTGGCTCAGTTGGTTAAGTCGCTGTCTTCGGCTCAGGTCATGATCCCAGGATCCTGGGGTTGAGTCCTGCGTTGGGCTCCTTGCTCAGCGGGGGGCTTGCTTCTCCTCTGCCTGCCGCTCCCCTTGCTCCCCTTGCTTGTGCACACGGTCTCTCTGACAAATAAATAAAATCTTTTTTTAAAAAAAGTCTTTCTTTGTCTTTATGATGCTTTTCAAAAATTTATTTTATTTTATTTTAAGATTTTATTTATTTATCTGTCAGAGAGAGAAAGTGAGAGTCAGCACAAGCACGGGGAGCGGCAGGCAGAGGGAGAGGCAGACTCCCCAGTGAGCAAGAAGCCTGATGCTGGACTCGATCCCAGGACCCTGGGATCATGACCTGAGCCAAAGGCAGACGTTTAACTGACTGAGCCACCCAGGCATCCCTCAAAAAAAATTTTTTAATGAGCAAATCAAAACAATTAATAAAAACAAAAAGAACAAAGTTAAAAAAACTACCCGATTTCAAGACTTTCTGTAAAGCGACAGCATCAAGGAAGTGTGCTGCTGGTGTCAGGACAGACCTACAGAACAATGAAGGAGAAAAGAGTCCAGAAGCAGGTCCACAAATTTATGGTCTATTGATTTTCAACAAAGGCGCCAAAGTTGTTCAATGTGGAAAGAATCGTCTTTTCAACAAATATACTGGAAGAACTAGATGTCCATCAGAAACAAAAAGACTCTTAATCCTTACACCACACACAAAATTTAATTTGAAATGGATCATAGATGTAAGCGTAAAAGTTAAAATGACAAAACTTCTAAAGGAAAACAGATCCTTATGCCCTTCAGGTAAACAAAGATTTCTTAGAACACAAAAGCATGGTTGTTAAAACATTAATAAATTAGACTATTAATAATTAATTAACTAACTTTGAAACTTCTGGTCTTCAAAAGACACTGTTAAGGAAATGAAAAGACAAGCTACAGAGTAGGAGAAAATATTCATAACACATATATCTGAAAAAAGACTGGCGTCCAGATTATATAAATCACTCCTACAATTCAGCAATAAGAGGAAAAATGATCCAGGTTTAGAAAGAGGCAAAAAGGGGCACCTGGGTGGCACAGCGGTTAAGCGTCTGCCTTTGGCTCAGGGCATGATCCCGGTGTTGTGGGATCGAGCCCCACATCAGGCTCCTCCGCTATGAGCCTGCTTCTTCCTCTCCCATTCCCCCTGGTTGTGTTCCCTCTCTCACTGGCTGTCTCTGTCTCTGTCAAATAAATAAATAAAATCTTAAAAAAAAAAAAAGAAAAGAAAAAGAAAGAGGCAAAAGACTGACCATACACTTAAAAATGGTTATGGTGGAAAGTTTTGTGGTATGCATATCTTATCACAATTTCAAAACATTGTAATGGGTAAAAGATTTTATTTACTTTCCTTTTTTTTAAAAGATCTTATTTATTTATTGGAGAGCGAGAGAGAGAGCACGCACACATGCAAGCGGGTAGGGGGAGAGGGAGAAAGATTCTGGAGCTGGCTCTGCCCTGAGCAAGGAGCCCAACGTGGGGCTCGATCCCATGACCGCGAGATCGTGACCTAAGCTGAAACCAAGAGTCGGACACCTAACTGACTGAGCCACCCAGGCGCCCAAGATTTTTTTTTTCCCTCAGAGAGCGAGAGAGCACAAGCAGGTGTAGTGGCAGAGGGAGAGGGAGAAGCAGGCTACCCGCTGAGCAAGGAGCCTGATCCCAGGGTCCCAGGATCATGACCCGAGCCGAAGGCAGATACTTAACCAACTGAGCCACCCAGGCGCCCCTCACGTAAATTTTAACACATGCCTCCTATGCAATCTAGCAATCCCACTCCCAGCTATTTACCCAAGAGAATGGAGGCATATGTCCATGACAAAACCTGTATACTAATGTTCACAGCAGCTTTATTCATGATAGCCAAACACCACTAACAACCTGGATGTCCATCAAAAGTGGAATGCATAAATGTACCCAAAATATTTGTTCAATGGAATACTACACAGGAGCAGTAGAAAGGAAATACTGAAACAGGCTACAACAAGAATAAATTTTAAAACCATTATGCGGAGTGAAAGAAGCTATTCACAAAAAAAGAATATACCATATGATTTCATTTATACAAAATTTTAGAAAAGGGAAATTTAATCTGTAGTGACAAAAAGCAGTAGCCGCCTGGACCCTGTGAGGCACAAAGGGGCACAATGGAATTTTTTGGGTGAATGCAAATGTTCTTATATCATGATTGGTGGTTACATGACTGCATATATTTGTCAAAACTTAAAGTTGGTATTGTGGTTACAAGGGCATTTGCCTTATAAAAATTCACGAAGCTATACCTTTCTTTTCTTTTTTTTTTTTTAAGATTTCATTTATTTATTTGAGAGAGGGAGAGAGCACAAGCAGGGGGAGGGGCAGAGGCAGAGAGAGAAGCGGGCTCCCCGCTGAGCATCGAGCCCCACATGGGGCTTGATCCCAGGACCCAGGAGCCAAATGCAGACACTTAACTGACGGAGCCACCCAGGTGCCCCTATGCCTTTATTTTCTGTGGTTTCCCTTTTTTTTTTTTTAAGATTTTATTTATTTATTTAACACAGACAGAGACAGCCAGCGAGAGAGGGAACACAAGCAGGGGGAGTGGGAGAGGAAGAAGCAGGCTCATAGCAGAGGAGCCTGATGTGGGGCTCGATCCCGTAACACCGGGATCACGCCCTGAGCCGAAGGCAGACGCTTAACCGCTGTGCCACCCAGGCGCCCCTGTGGTTTCCCATATTTTATTTTATAATGAAATAGTGAAAAATAAATTTAAAAAATTTAAGATGATACAACATTTCTTGAGTGCTTGCTGTGTGCAAGACCCTGCTCCAAATGCATCCCTTGTGTGAACTCTTGTCATCCTTCCCTCAACTCCACAAGGTTGGAGATTTGCAGCAGGCTGGGTAGGAGTCTGTGCTCTCAACAGCAAAGGTAGAGAGAAGCTCAAATGGGGGCCGGGAGAGGGAACTCCAGAGAGGAGTGTGGCTACCTTGCTTGAGCTGGTGGACTGTGATGAGGAAAGAAACTCAGTGGGGAAAGGATATTGAGCTAGGAGTTTCTTTCTTCTTCTTTTTCAAATATTTTATTTATTTATTTGACAGAGAGCGAGAGAGCACAAGCAGGGGGAGTGGGAGAGGGAGAAGCAGACTCCCCCCTGAGCAGGGAGCCCATTGTAGGGCTTGATCCCAGGACCCTGGGACCATGACCCCAGCCGAAGGTAGATGCTTAACGAACTGAGCCACCCAGGCGCCCTGAGCTAGGAGTTTCAAACCAAAATGCACCACAAGCTTCATGTATTAAGAAATCTTTCCTGAGCCCCTCCTGTGTGCCAGGCACTGTCCTGGGCTGCTTGGGATACCAGCTCACCAGCAACGCACTCTGCTGGCAGAAATCCCCGCCCTCACGGAGCTGACGTTCCAAAACTTCCCAAGCGTCAGTTTTTCCAGCTGTAAACAGGTATTCAAAAATGTAATTAGACAGTTAAAAAGAAAACAAGGGAGTATGAGAAATGCTCAGAGGTTTACAGGTGACGGGGGATGAACCAGACCCTGACAGCCACGTGGATCATCTCTGCAGCAGTAACGAGAGGGCTGCAAGGCAACAGATCCAACAGGCTGTGAAGATGTGGCATTCCTTGAACTCTGTCTACTGTTTTTGCCTCCACACTGATCGTTATCAAATAATTTGGGGAAATAATCATGGCTCCAGGCGGGGCAGTTCAGAGGAGCTGCCCCACACAATGACAGGCAAAGAGGTGACAGTCACTGAAGGAGAGGTTGTCCATATACAGTGTGCCCCTGTGGAGGGGATGGTCAGGCTCCCTTTGGAGGATACTGAGCCGGGAGAAATCCCACCGTCAGCCCCACGGCGCCAGGTGTGGGCGACTGGCGCACACATGCATGTACGCATGCGTGTGTGTGTGTGGGCGTGGGCGTGTGTGTGCGTGTCCAGGAACGTATCAGCAGCCATCTACCTACATAGCACAAACTCACATATGCTGTGCGAGCTATAAATGAAAATTCGCAGCACAGATGGCTCTTTTGAGGAGGTTTCTTCAGGAGTGGGAGGAAGTAACAGGCTACAGGATTAGAAAGCTATTCTAGATGTGGTGAAGAGAGATGTGGGGAAACGGTGAGGCCCAAGGTGTCTGCTGGGGACGTGTGATGCACTGCTGTGACAGCCAGTGCCTCACCTTACCTGGGCTATGAAAGGGCGTGTCCACCCTCTTCCCAGAGACTCAGAAATAGAGGCCACCATGCTGGCCCTCGGGGGCACTGCTCCCCAAGTCTCCCTCCATTCTTGGCACTTCACATATTCCTACTAAAGGCTCCGGAACCTCAAAACGGAAGGAACTGCAACTAGAAAAACTTTACAAGCCGTGGTGTACTCATTTCCGACCTGGGGCTCCCAGGGGCCCCAGGGCCCCAGACCCTGACTTCCATCTTCTGCAAGAGCTCTCGGGAGTTTCTAGAATCCTCAAAGCTGATGGTTCTCAAGGTTGGCTGCTTTAGAAATGCCGCTGCCCAGCACCCATGTCCACCAGAAGACGTGTATAAGAACGTTCTCAGCAGTTTTATTTACGGTGGCCAAACACTGGAAAAAACTCAGATGTCCATCAGCTGGTAAATAGGCAAATTGTGGTATATCTATACAGCGGACGTCACGCAGCAACAAAAGCAACAAACTGCTAAGCGCAATGACATGGATTCTCACAGACCTGACTGACGGGGGGGAGAGTGCGTCCCTGGGAGCGGGCGCGGGGCATTGACTGGAGACTTTTGGGGTTGATCATACTCCGTCTCTCGATCCTCTTGATCCAGACGGTAGTTAACACGGATTTACACACACACACACACACACACACACACACACACACACACAAATACATTGAGTTGGAAGCTGAAGAGTTGTGCACTTTACTGTACATATATTACACGTCAAGAAAAACGGAAAAATAAAATACGCCTGGGCTCCACCCCAGAGCGGCTGACTAAATTGGTCTGGGGTGTGGCCTGGGTGAATGGGTTTTTAAAAACCTCCCAAGGGATTCTAACGGGCAACAGGGGTGAGATCAAATCCCTGGAGAGTCAGAGCCCCTCCTCTAGCTGCACTGAGTTCTGAGCTCTGGCTGGTAGCTCCTGCCCTTGGCCAGAGCAAAAAAAAACCCACCCCACTGCAGAGAGAAAGCCTAAGGGAGCAGTCAGACTCCAGTTCCATCACCTGTTACCTCTGTGACCTAGAAAGAAACAACTATTTCTCTAAGCCTCAGCTTTGGGCGTTTGGTTCTTTTTTTTTTTTTTTTGAAGATTTTATTTACTTATTTGAGAGAGAGAGAGAGAGAGAGAGAGAGCAAGTGTGGGCACACATGAGCGCGCTCAAGCAGGGGGAGGGGCAGAGGGAGGGAGAGAAGCAGACTCCCCCTGAGCAGGGAGGCGGACTTAGGCTGGACCCCAGGACCCTGGGATCATGACCTGAGCCAAAGGCAGACACTTAACTGACTGAGCCACCCAGGCACTCTGGGCTTTTGGTTCTTTGGGGTTTCTTCGTCTTTAACGAGTGGCAGGTGACATACTTATACCTTAAGCACAGCATAACATGGGAGTAGTAAAAATGGTGTTGATCTTTATAAAGTTAATCTTAAAACATACATCTGATCCTGCCACTACCTTTTTTTAAGATTTTATTTTTAAGTAATCTCTACACCCAATGTGGACCTTGCAACCCCTGTCTGAGGAAAGCAGCCACATCCTACAGACTGACTAGGAAGTAACGGCTTTGGGTGAATACGCTAATCGGCCTCTAGACTTCTTCCCAGCCTGCTCCTACCTCCAGGTCCGGGGCCTGAGCCGGGCCCTCCAGCCCAGCCGTCCCTGCCACAGATCTTCCCCCATAGCCCAAGTCCTTCTATCCCGCCCATTTCTCCTGCCTAATGGAGTTTTGTGCAATTTGGGAGTTTTTCCATAAGCTGATCCTTCTATTAAAAGAGGCTTTAGGAGATTTTTGATAGAAACCAAGGACCTCTTTTCAGTTCAGCAGGATTTTCCCTCGATTTCAGCCCAAAGAATTATGTACCTTTCTAGTTTAGTCAAATCTGTGGATGGCTTCTCCCTCTTTTCCATTCCACATTCTTAGTCCTCTGTTAACTTTACGTCTCAGAAACGGTGAAATGTACATCAGTTCAATAAAATACAAAATAACCATGGGGAAAAAAAGGACCCTGCGATCAAGAGTCACGTGCTCTACGGACTGAGCCAGCCAGGCACCCCGTCACTACTTCTTGGAACCTGTGGCTTTTCATTACACTTTGAATAAACTCCTAACTCCTTCCCGAGGCCACTTGTACCTGTCCCAGTGTGCCTTCCTTGTTCACCATGTCCTAGCCACGCTGGCTGCCTTTCAATTCAAGTGCTCCTCTGCAGTGGAGCCTTTCGCAGGAGCCTGTTCCCAGCCTGTTCTCAACCCACGCTCAACTCCTCCATCGGTTTCAACCTCCTCGCTCCCCATTACTCTCTGTCACCCTGATCATCTTCTTCATAGCTCCCAGCACAAATACACAGGTATTTGATGCTTGGCGTGGGGTCCATGTGTGTTCCTGCCCCCAGCCTTTCCTCCCCACCTGGCCCAGCTCCAGGTGCTCCGTGCCTAACTGTTGAATGGAATTCGAGTGAACTCAAGGATGTACTGTCATGGGAGAGGTCTTCTGGGAAGTCGGAAGTTATTATTCGTCCTTCCCTACTTAATAACCCCTTATCTTTTCTGCTTCCCATGAGGTTACTGTTTATTCTGGAAACATTTTTTAAGTATACCTAATGTGTGAGATATTGCGCTCACTGCTGGAGAGGATGCTGAGGGAGAAAAGCATTGTCCTTGCCCATCACAAGGCTCTATCCAGGGAAGGAGACACCCACAGGAATACCATCCATGTGTATTCCCAGTTCATTTCAGGGTGAGCTGGGAAGTTCTGTGGGGTCCCTCCTCATCCCCTTCTCACTCTACACTGTCTCTAGATGATCTCAGATCCTTACAACATCTTAGATTATTCCCTTACCTAATCTAACCCAGCTCTCTCCCACAGGACAAATTCTGAGTTCTTTATCTAAAATTATACTGGGGTTGAATCACTATACTGCACACCTGAAACTAACATAATACTGTATGTTAACTAACCAGAATTAAAATAAAAACTTGAAAAATAAAAAATAAAGTAAAATTATACTGGTATTTTCACCAGTGTGTCTCATAGGCATGAATGCAACAAAATCTAAAACTGAATTCATCTCTCATAACAATATAGTGATATTTCAGAGAAATAGAAGCTTAGCTTATTGAAGAAATGATGTTGAGATGGCAGCTAACCCTTTGGAGGGAAACATTTTACATTAGAAAACATTCCTGGAGGCTAAAAGATCTAAACATAATTAAGTCACAAAAAAGATTAAATATTTTTGCAGGTGAACAAGGGAATCATTGAGGGTTTTAAGCAGGGGAATGACATGGTTTGATGTTGTAGAGGGATCACCCTAGCTATCATAAAGAAGAGACTTAGGAGACTGTATTTCAATAGAGGGCATTCCATTGTTGCTGCTAGGAAGAGAGCAGTCCTACCTGTCTTTTCCTGCTTTTCAGATCTTCTCTTCATTTGTTGTTGTTTTTTTCTCTTTGTTTTTGATGTGGTGCAATTTCATTATGATATTATAGGCATGGGTATATATATATATACACATATATATATATATTTTTATATATATATATTTTTTTTAATGTTATTTGGGTTCTTTTGTTTGTGGGGATGGATATGTTTTTATGTAATCCAACTTGGGATTTGATGAGCTCAGTGAATCTGAGGTGTGTTATTTTCCACTAATTCTGGAAAACATTCTGAGGGTCTCTTTCTTACATTCTCTATTATTTCCCTATGAGATTTCACTTAGATATATAGGAGACTTTCTCTCTCTATCCTTTCTTTCAAATATTCCATCTCTTTTAATCTCTGGACTGCCCTGTGAATATTTTTTTTCACTTCTACCTTCCATTTCACTGAAATGTGTGAAAAGTATTGTTTATTCTTCAAGTGTGTCAAGTCTATTGTTTATTCTTTTTATTTTTATTTATTTATTTTAAAGATTTTATTTATTTATTCGACAGAGAGAGAGACAGCCAGCGAGAGAGGGAACACAAGCAGGGGGAGTGGGAGAGAAAGAAGCAGGCCCATAGCAGAGGAGCCTGATGTGGGGCTCGATCCCATAACACCGGGATCACGCCCTGAGCCGAAGGCAGACGCTTAAGGACTGAGCCACTCAGGCGCCCCTATTGTTTATTCTTTTTAAATTAAGTTTTAAATGTCAATCATTTTAGTTTTCACATCTGGAAGTTTTATTGTATTTTTTCAATCTTGACCAATCCTTAGATTATGTTGCTCCTTGTCCATATGTTCAAGATTCTTTTTAAAAATTTTCTGTAAACACATTGTGAATACTTATTTTTTTAATTGTGGTAAAATATACATAACATAAAATTTACTATCGTAACCATTTTTTTAAAGATTCATTTATTTGAGAGAGAGAAAGTGCGTGAGCAGGGGGGTGGGCAGAGGCAGAAGGAGAGAGAATCCTCAGGCAGACTCCAGTATGAGCACAGAGCCCAACTTGGGGCTCGATACCAGGACCCCGAGATCATGACCTGAGTGGAATTCAACAGATACCCAACTGACTAAGCCACCAGGTGTCTCTTAGCCATTTTTAAGTATACAGTTCAGTAGTATTAATTCACATTGTTGTGCAACCAAGCTCCAGAATTCTTGCCATCTTGCAAAACTGACAAATATTTATTTTTAAATAAAACCACAAAAAAATACTTGAAAAAACCTAGGTGAATATTTATATAATCTTGAGATGTTGAGTGACTTTTTTAAGCATTGTACCAAAGTCTGAAACCATAAAGATTTGGATATAAAGAAATGTGAAACTTCTACTTCAAAATACCATGAAAATTAAGACAAATGAAAAAAGGGGGGAAATCCTTGAAAAAGTACGTGACAAAGGATTAATAGGTTTCATATGTAAAGAGTGATTTCAAATCAATAGCAAAAAACTTTCAATACGAAAACTGATCATGGAAATGAACGATTTATAAAAGAAGGAATACAAATGCTGAGCCACAGAAGTAATCAAGGAAAGTAAATTTAAAAAGCAATGAAATTAATATTTCTTATCTATCAGACTGACAAAAAATAAATGAGAATATTATCCAATCCCAGCAGGGTTAATGGGGAAGTGAGCCTTGTTAATAACTGATGACTACAATGAAATTGATAATCCTTCCTGGAAGTCAATGTAGACTGTGTCAAAAATGTAAAAATGTGTACTTTATTACTCAATAATTACAACTTCCAGGAACATAGCCTAAGGAAAATATTGGACGATTGTGCAAATATGTGCGTGGTATTATTACTTATAATAGTGAAAGGTTTTAAAAATATATATCCAGTCATAGAGTGTTTATTAAACTATCCACCAGTGGACTACTGTGATTACAATTTAAGTATTAACATGAAAAGAGATTCATGATGTATTGGTAAGTGGAAAAACACAGGTCACCCGCCACATCTTACATAATGTACACGCAAAACATCCCATTTTTGTCAAATACATACATATATTCGCTTAGGTGCCTTTGAGTTAGGAAGAACATATACCGAAGTGTTAATGGATTCTGTTTTATTCTTTTATTATTGTTATTGTTTTGTCTGTATGTTCTCTCCCCGCGCAAAGAGCATCTATTATGTCCATAATAGTAAGTTAATTCATCGGTAGGAAATAAAGAAGTAGCGTTTCTAAAGTGCCTGTCCAAGCATTAAAGTAACCATTTTCCGATCAAGCACGCAGGCTCACAGGTTCCAGCGGCGGTTCCCACGTGTGTGTGTCACCAGGGAGGTCAAGGTCCGCCAAGGTCCGGAGTCACCGGTCTCTCAGGCACCGCCGAGGCCACCCCAGGCAGCCCGTGGGTCCTCGCGGGAGGCGGAGCACGCCAGCCCGGAAGAGACGCCGCACCGCGCCGCGCATGCCCCTTCCTTTCCAGCCCCGGCCCCGGACGTAGCAGCCGCCGAGGTGAGTTTCTCCGTGGTCCGGGTTCCATCGGCGTCCATCCTGACTCTCCGGCCGTTGTAGTCGCCGCTCCTCCCCTTGGTCGGGGCGGGGGGGCCGCTCTCCAGCTCCCCGCACGCCCATTTTTGAGTGGTGAGGGGGCCGGGGGCGCACTTCGGGGGGGCTAGTGGGGCGCTGGTAGAAGATTGGCGTCCCGTTGGCGGAGGCCGAGGAGGGCAGGATTGAAGCCCTTGTGTCGCGGCGACTCTTCTGGCGAGGTTAGGGAGACTGCGCCCCGCTCGCCCGCTTTTGTTTCGAATCGGAGACCCTCACCCCGGGCCGCCTCTTTGCCTGGCCCTGGAGCTCTAGTCTGGGCGAAGAGCGGTAGGAGATGAGGGCGCGAAGGCCTTGGCCCTTTAATTTGGGGTCAGCGGCCTGACAAGAATGGAGGGCTGGCTCCCCTCCGGGTCCTCCCTGCGTCCCCGAAGGTGTGCCGCGCTGTTCCGCGCTAGGGACAGTTGCTGATGTTCCCCCAGATGCTCCGGGAGTACAGACAGGGTTTGCGCCCGCCGTCCCCACGTTATACTTTTGTGGGGTGAGAATGAAGTCTGGAGCGAACAGTAACCCTGCTCCTGTTCTGCTCGAAAGTCACGGCAACTTTTCTCTCAAGCGTTTTTGGGAGGCGAAGGGGGGTAACTGGCGGCTTTCAGTTTTGCAGGGTTTGAAATTCTCCTCCCTGCATGTTTTCCTCGGTGTGGTTTGAGGTTGCAGCCCATTGGACAGTGATTCCCTGGGGGTCGTTCTGGGGTCCTGAGCTTGATTGCTGGACCCTGGCTCCGTTGCTCAGAAATGCTCTTGATGATGCGCTTCCTTCCAGATGTTGATGCCCAAGAAGAACCGAATTGCCATTTATGAACTCCTTTTCAAGGAGGGGGTGATGGTGGCCAAGAAGGATGTCCACATGCCCAAACACCCTGAGCTGGCAGACAAGAATGTGCCCAACCTTCACGTCATGAAGGCCATGCAGGTAGCCTGGGGGCTGCTCGAGTGGGGTGCAGAGGGAGGGATTTTCCACTAAATGTTCGAGGCAGATTCCAAGGAGAGGTCAGGACAGCCAAAGCTGCTTGCTGCCTTGAAGGGCACTGAGGTAGATACACCGTGAAAACTTGTCTACGCAGTGTAGCTTCCTTTTGCACCGAGTTTGTAGATTCAAGCCTCTGGTTATGTCTTGACAGTCGTGTTCTGTCTTCCAGTCTCTCAAATCACGAGGCTACGTAAAGGAACAGTTTGCTTGGAGGCATTTCTACTGGTATCTTACCAACGAGGGTATCCAGTATCTCCGTGATTACCTCCACCTGCCCCCCGAGATTGTGCCTGCCACCCTGCGCCGCAGCCGCCCTGAGACTGGCAGACCACGGCCCAAAGGTATGTTACATTGTTCGTGTAAAGGTTTGCTCTGAAGCTGCTGTTTCTCCGGGGAAGGGTATACATGAAACTGAGAGGGAGGGAGCACAGAAGAGGTCTTAAAATACACCATTGGTGCCTACTTTAGAGGGGGCTCTGGCATGCAGGACCTCAGCCAAGTCCTGGAACCTTTGTCCACTGGCGTGGGACTTCTCATGGAACCGCAGTCGTGTCAGGTCTTCAGGTCATCCCAGGAGATGCCATTAAACACAGAACATAGTCTGCGTCCAGGCACATGTGGTTGAGTGTTGAGTAACTTTTGCAGGACGGAGCAAAGCTGTTTACCACATGTGAAAGAAATGGAGAGTCTTCTAGAGTTCTTGGCAATGGAAGCAAAAATAAAAGTCAAATAGGGGAGAACGGATGTGTACATAATCGTAGTGTGAAAGGATGTGCTTGTAGGGGGATGGTGAATTACATTCTGGCTCGAGGTCATGGCTGGCTCATTGTTGCATTTCATCGAGGTTATGGTTCTCTTTCCTTGGGTTCTGAAAGAACTTGTCACAGGAACTTTGTAGGAGGAGCGGTTTGTGGGCTTGGTGCAGAGATTCCTAAAAACAGATGATTGCCAGACTGTCCGGGTTCCTCTGGAGAGAGGCTTGGTAGCACTCAGAAATCTGTATTTTTTATGACTGCTTTTTAGGGGATTCTAGTGGGTAGGTGGGATTATGTATATGTGGTGGGGAGTGGGGGAGTTCCACTGTCTGCGCCCCTACAGATTCTGATTTGGTTGGCATAGATGGGACCTGGCATTTATTTATTTTAGCCACTCACTGCAGGTTCAATCCTAACTTCTCATACTTAAAAAAAATATAGTAGACCCTGGAACAATTTAAGGGTTGGGGTGCCTGTGTTGTCATTGTCCCCGTCCCCGACCCTACCCCTAACGCCATAGTCCAAAATCCATGGGTAACTTGATTTTTTGAAAACATTAACAGACTACTGTTAACCAGAAGTCTTAGTGATAACAAATAGTTGATTGACATATATTTTGTATATCGGTTTTGTACTGTAATCTTAAGGTTAAGAAAATCTTAAGTAAATATATTTTCTGTACTACTGTATTCTTACTTATCAAAAAAGGAATCATGAACCCATGCAGTTCAAACGTGTGTTCTAGATCAACTGCAGTCTACATTCTAATCATGTGGACTTGAAGTAAAGTTCCAGGGTAACTAAGTAGAGAGTACTAGATTAAACTTCCGGTGTTTATGAGAATGTTTTGAAAGTAGCTTTTAAGTCTGCCTTCATATATATCCCACAGCCTGTAGTGAGGTGTGTGGAGAAGCCCAGGGCAGCTAAAGGACTCCTGGTGGCCTCTGTATTTATACACTGACTACTGGAGGTGGGGCTTTCAGCTTACGGTGCTGTTTGCGTAGGAGATTTTCCACTTCAGAGATGGGTCAGGTTCAGAATTTTGGCTCTTCAGATGTTTGTAGAAATGGTTGGATTGCTTAATTTGCTGAGTAATTGGAAAATGTGTGTCTGTGTTGAGAAATACAATAGAAAAAAGCAATCCTTTTGCACATGGGTGGGCTTTTAATTGTAAGTATTCTCCTAGACTTTTGAGGAGCCAGTGTCAGTGATGACAAAATTTCTAGCTGACAGCTCTGGGTCCAAGAGTTCTGTCCCCTTTAACCCATCATAATTAAGTTGCTGCCAGTGAGAATGAGAGAGCAGTTTCACTTTTCTTGGCCTGAAGGGGACAGAGTTCCCACATTGCCCTAGATTCACAGTGTGGTTTAATTTGTATAGGTCTGGAGGGAGAGCGACCTGCAAGACTCACACGAGGGGAAGCTGACAGAGACACCTACAGACGAAGCGCTGTGCCCCGTGAGTAATGCGTCATCTCTATCAGGGGCGTTGGGGGAGAATCTCTGGATTTTCAGTCACCCTGGTGGGGGCTCAGCCCTTAAAAGTGCCAGGGTGACGAGGAAAGATTTATCTCTGGCTGGAGTCCTTTATGTTTCTTGCCCTTGCAGGGATTTGTTGGATGGGATTAGGAGAAAAGCCCTCTTCACCTTTAACTAAAGCAAAATTGAAAACTTTCAAGAAAGCAACATGCTTTTCTTAGTTTTGTGGTTGTGTTCCTGTGTCAAAAGCTCCTTGAGGGCACCCACTTAAATTATCTTTGTTGTTTTCTTAAAAAAAATAGTTCAAAGTCTTGTTTTCAAATAGCAGGTGTTTTCATTGACCTGGAGTAACAGATGTTCGTTCGTTCAGTCAATGTATATTCAGTATCTGACTTGCCAGGCAGTGTTCTGGGAGCTGGAGAGACAGTAGGGTGTATAACAGACAAAAGACCTTTATCATTGAAATTGCATTTTTGTAGTAGGAAAGTGGTAAGCAAAAATGAATATATAATATGTCCGTTGCCTGGGTGCTACAGGGAAAAATTCAAACAGGCGGATGGATGGTGCAATTTTCAGTGGGGTTTTCAGGGAAAGCTGAAGAAGTACGATTTAAGCAAACACCTGAAGGAAGGAGTCAGCCAGTGGCTCTCTGGGGGAAGAGCTGAAGGTAGCTGGCTTTCTTAACCAGAAGACAGCAGGAGAGTCAGATGAAAGTGGTGGGTCTCACAGCTCTGTGGACCATGGTAGGGCTTGGGACTTTTTTTTTTTTTTTGTAAGATTTTATTTGTCAGCACACAAGCAGGGGTGTGACAGGCAGAGGGAGAAGCAGTCTCCCTGCTGAGTAAGGAGCCCGATGCAGGACTGGATCCCAGGACCCTGGCTGGTATCATCGCCTGAGCCAAAGACAGACATTTAACCAGCTGAGCCACCCAGGCGTCCCAGGGTTTGGGTTTGTTTTTTTTGTTTTGTTTTAAGATTTTTTAAAAAAATATTTTACTTATTTATTTGAGACAGAGCACAAACGGGCAGCGGCAGGGAGAGGGAGAAGCAGACTCCCTGCTGAGCAGGGAGCCCCACATGGGGCTTGATCCCAGGACCCTGGGATCATGACCTGAGCCAAAGGCAGACGCTTAACAGACTGAACCACCCAGGCGTCCTGGGCTCGGGATTTTTTAAAGAGTCTATATCTTATTTAGAAGCAATTAATTATGATATGAAAGCAAGGCATGAAGGGGAATTTTCATTAACTTATTCCACTTTTGTCTGTCTCTTGTCATGGTTCCTGATTCTTGAAACGTGAAATAGAAGTGAGCACTTGACTTGAGTATGTTACTGGATAGTAAGAAAGAATTTTTCCAACAGGCTGTCAGTGCAGAGAAAGTTAATGGTTGCTCTTATTAGAAGTCCCACCACATGCGGAATCAGTCAGGGAGTAGTTCTCCAGAGGATGTGAGGTTGGGCCTGAGCCTCGGGTCCCCAAGTTGAGGGGGGGATGAGCATTTCAGGTGAGAGCAGCCTGAACAAAGGTACAGAGTTTTGGACATGGTAGCTTGCTTGTCAAGGGGGCAGGGGAGTGAGGGGACAAGAGCCTGTGGTCTGAAATGGGCCAAAAAGAGACCTCACGGAACAAGATTTACCGAGACTACGCTCCCTGTTGGTGCTGTCACTCCCCACCCTCATGTGAACCATAACATTTCCTAGTGGCCTCATGTAAAGCAAGTGGAAATAGTTTACAGCGATAATAATTTAAATCCAGTATAGTTTATCGTGTTGTTATTATTTTTTAAGATTTTATTTTTAAGTGGTGACACCCAACATGGGACTCGTACCTACAACCCCAAGATGAGGAGTTGCATGCTCTACCAGCTGAGCCAGCCAGGCTCCCCAAATCCAATATATTTTTAAATGTTATTTTAATGTGTGAACTGTATAAATATTAATGAGATCTTTTGCGTTCTCTTAAATCTTGACATCTTACATGTATTTTGCACACACCTCAGTTTGGGCTAGTGGCTGCCATATAGGTCAGGGCAGCACTGGATCTTTTATATGTTCTTTACCATGGTCACGACAATGTTGCTTTTTGCCTCTGTAGGCCTTTGTGTCCTTTATCTCTTTATCTGTAAGCTAGATGCTAATCATTTGCTGACATGGCTTTTCCTGCAGAATTGGGCTGGAGATTTGTCTCTTCCCTTGGTCTGTAACAGGTCGTAACATATGATGACTCTGAATTGGTGTTTCTCCTTCCAGCTGGTGCCGACAAGAAAGCTGAGGCCGGGGCTGGGTCAGCAACTGAGTTCCAGTTTGTGAGTATCCTTGTTGGCTCTCCAAAGACAGTCGTTGTTCTGGCATTGGCCCTGGGGGTCTGCAAGTTCTAGGGATAGGATACAGTGTGGTGGGTCCCGCCCCTTGTTGCAGTCCCCCCCCCAATCCATGAATTTCAAGAGTTTTTACGTTAAGATACAGAATGCAAACTTTTGTAAATACATAAATTCCTGAAATGAGTCCCCCAAATCAATACTACATGTGGCGTATTGGTTTCTTCATTAATGAACATCGTAATTGTAACTCCCTTAATTTCATGAACTAAAACTTAGGGTTAAGAATTACAAACTTGAGTGAGCTCTGGAACCAAGATGGCTGGAGTCACGTCCTTTCTCTTCTACAGATGGTGTGGTATCGGGCACATCCCCTCCGTGCCTGCTTCCGCATCCGTAAAATAGACGTTATGACTGTAGCTATGTCAGGTACTTGTGAGGTTGGTCTGGGTAAAATGCCCGGCGCGGGGGCGGCCATAGCACTGTTGCAGCAACAGCTGTCTTGTGGCAGGTCTCCACGCACGCAGGTGTTCTCTGCGCCCTCATTTGTGGAAAGGAGGTGTGTGTGGCAGGCACAAGATCTCGTCCTGTGCTGGGGATGTGTGTGTATTTGTGAACACACTCTTGAGTGGGTATCCATATTCCCATTTTACAGGTGTGGAAACTGGCCTAGGAGGTGAATGTGACCTCGTAGTAAGAGGCGGGGCTGGGATTTATGGCCTGAGCTCTTGAGCCATACATTCTAGCCCCTGTCCTGTGATAACGAGGCCTGCTGCCTGGCGTGCTACTAACGCTGATGTCTGTTTTCTCTTGCAGAGAGGCGGATTTGGTCGTGGACGTGGTCAGCCACCTCAGTGAAGTTGGAGATTGCTTTGTGTTAAATAAATTTGTTGTTTTGTGCTGACCAAACTTGTAGCCAGAAAAAAAAATTAATCTCGTGTGTCCTGTTTGGTTTGCATTATGTAGCCTGAACAGGAATGATAGAAGGATCAGAATGTAAATGGGGCAAGACTGGATCAGGTTAAGTAGTTGTCCTGATGCAGGATGGCATTACACGTGGCTGTTCCGGCTGCAGTACTTGGCTTAGACACGTGCCCTGTGTTCCAGCACATGCTGCCCCGTTGAGTCCTGTCCAGTGTGGTTACCTTTGTGGGGGGTAGTTGGAGAGCGGGGCATCTGATGTAGTTCTGCGGCATGGGAAGGTTGCTGCTTTGTTAACCCTGGAATTAAGTAGTCTCAGCCTTCAAAGCTTAGGGTTTATATGAATAGGAGAAAACAGAATCCAGACAGCACAAGTGCTTCTGAAAGGGACTGCCAGCCATAGGAAGAACCCATGGGAGTTTTTTTGTTTTTACGTAATCAAAATAACTGGTTGGTTGGAGCTCTTGCCATCCCAAGGAGGAAACACTTGTCCAGTTTTCCTGGATCCTTTATAAGTGGTGGCACTCCCTACATGTGACAGGAGTAAATGGGTAAGAGCAGTGATGTTCCCCAGTGGGGCCAAGTACCATCTTGGTTAAGGTACCAGGGGGCTTTTTTGGGGCCGTGAAGGCGCAGACAGTGAGAAGTTCAGGGGCGCGATCCTGCAGACCAGTTTGCTGGGTGAGACACCGGCTTAGGCTTGCAGATCAAACCACGACTGGGGATGGTTGCTGTAAGTAAACAGGACGGGGTCAAAGCTTTGGAGGTAGAGGCTCTGGGCCAACCAGCAACTCAGGACATACCCGCCAAGGTAAGTTTTTTCAGTCAGCAGAACTGACAACTAATGGTGCATCTTTGGGGACTTGGAAGTCCTATTTATGGGATGCTACAAGCCAAGCATTGTGCAGAGATGGACAGTTCACCAAGTGAGGTTCATAGCGTTAGGCTCGGAAACGGGTGGTTTTGTGCTGGTGGCCACCTATTTCAGTCTTGATAGGCAGTTGTAATTTGGACCACAAGGTGGCAGCCAACAGCAAGTCCAAATGAGCACTTAGATTTCATTTTGAGAGATGAGCTTTGTATTCTGAGCCACCAGTAAGTAGAAGCTTGCTTTGGCAGAAGGAGGTGGTGTTTGGGGAAGCTGTTTCAGTGTGGCCTTGGCTGCCTTGCCAAAGATTGCTTTTTATCCAATTTTTCTGCTGGCTCAAGTGATGTCAAGTGGTTTGCCCGTGTTCACACGCCTTGTGATTGTTTAACCTGGATTCCACTGTGAAATGTTAGTAGCTCCTGGCCTTTCTGTTTCCCACCAAAGCCGGTGAGCAAGCAGATGGGTTTCCTCTACAGCCTTGCTGATATTCTGGCCCTTAAATTGTCACTATTTCAGCTAGGGCTCCTTGCCAGCCCCTTCCCTCATGATTTAAATTAGTTCCAGGGTGTATTCTCCAAGATCACCCAAGGACTCTGGGAAAACCCAAGGGATATACAAGGTAGAGTCATAACCCGTGGATAAAAACAAGCCAATGGAGGCAGCTCTTCTGCTAGCCAGCCCCCCTCCCCCTACTTTGGTAGATTGAAAACCACTGCCAATCAATAATCCTTGATTAGTGCTAATAAGTGCTCTGGGAAACAGAAACCTCAAGATTTGCCTTAAAAGACTTAACAGTCTACCTAGGAAAACAACCGAAGCTAAACATTAAAAGTCCATATGCCAGGGGCATCTGCTGGCTCAAAGTGGTAAATGATTATGTCCAGAGTGAATTCTAAGTGCAGGGCAGGAGAGATGAATGATAGCTGAAGTGACCCAGAGAGGGGGTTGTGGAGCAGGGGAAGGGTGAGACCAGTTGGGGCACCTTGCAGATGGTTTTCGTCCTTTACTGGGGAATCAATGTCAGATGGTGTCAGGTTAGGAAACTCGTCAAAAATTAAGGGTTTTTTTGGGTAAAAATGGATGCTGGCTATTACAAATGCCTAGCAAGGTCACCTGGGTGGCTGGTTACAAGGAGTGGGGAGAGGCCTGCATGAGCACAGCCTTCAATGGGTGAAAACGGGCAATTTTGCCCATCTTCCAGGGTCAGTTTCCATCACAGCTTCACATCTGCCCACAAGCCTGGAAGCTCACCAGCTAAGCCCCATTACCACCACTCCCACCAACAAAGGTTCCAAAGGATGTGTAAGGGATTTTGGAAGCTGACAGTTGAAGATACATTTCCCTAATTTAACACAGACTTTCTGGTATACAAACCCCCTTTCCCTGAAACACAGTCCCCCTATAGGTAGTGCCAACAGCAGCTTTAGGTCTGTGATTCTCTAAAAGTCCTAACTAGATCTTTAAGAAACAGCTACCATATATATGCCTATGTTAGGTGCTGGGAGACAGACCTTCCCGAGAAGGATGCATCCTCCAGCCCTGAACACGTGAGGGCCCACTGGGACACTACTTAACACGGATGCCTGGCCCGGGCCTCCAGCATGGCAGCATGGGCCCATCGTGGCTAGGGTCCCCGTCCCTACCCTTGTATCCAGAAGCCAGGCACGCTGAGAACTAAAAGACCCACTTAACGCTCTAACTGTTCTCCAAAGTTTGGGAATACCACCAGTAGCAGCCCCACAGCATTGTGTGGGGTCATGGGCTCCTACTGCTTTAATGCTGAACCCTTAGAATGGATTGATCTTTTTACTTAGACCTTGGAGAAAGATGGGAGAAAGGAGTCTTGTTGATGGCACTAATGAGGACAATCATTTCAAAGCCTGAGAATGAGGGAGACCCTGGTTTGATCACTGTCTTGGGGACAAGGTTTGTCTATTTCCAATGAGTGTGAGGGACTTTTGGCTCTCAGAGGAAGTATTGATGACTTGGGTGAGACAGGGCTATTTTTGGTTAGGTTATCAGGACAAGGACATGGTCTTAGGATGCTATGGAAGGAGGCTGGTGATCTACTGGCAAGTAGATGGCTGGGCCAGGGGTGGGAGCAGAAGTGTAACATCCTCCTGCTTCAACCTTCCCTCCTTGCCAGTGCCTTAGGCAGCCGATAACTGCAGAACTGCTGCAGTCCCTTCCTAAGAGGTTCCCTGCCCCCAGCTCTGCCCTGCCAAGGTTATTTTTTGGAAACACAAATGTGAACAAGATATTCCCCAGCTTAAAATTTTTCAAAAGCTCTGTGTTGCCTTCTAGAGTCTTCTAGAACCTAAATGAATGCCAAATTCCTTGCATGGCCTGACCGGTCTATCAAAACTTCACATCTGTCTAGTGACACAAGGCTCCAAATTCCAGAACCCAGCTAACCTAGCTCGCTCTCTTTCTCAGCTCTTTGCATGTGGTGGTGCATTTACAGGGAAACTCTCCCACCCCAACCCTCTCAGGGCTCTTATTTATTCTTCAGATTAAATATCACCTCTAAGACTTTCCTGATAGAAGTCACTCCTACTTCAACATCAAGTTAGGTGTCTTTTAGTGCCCGCAGCATCTCTCAACTTGAACAAGCTGTCTTGGAACTTCTTGAACATTCGCTCATCCCTCTGACACCGAGCCTTACTCTAGGGGCCTAGCTCAGGGCCTCGTATGCAGTAGCTCCTTTATCATTGTTAGTTGCATGGATGATATCCTTAAAGAGTTGTCTCTGAGATGCTGTCCCCTTAAGTGGAAAGAACACTTGTAAGATAAAAAAAAAATAAAAATCTCTACACGCCTAAGTTGGGAATATAAAAGTACTGAAGCACATCCTTACTACAGTTTCTCCAGAATTAGGGGAGGCAGACCCAGAAATACATACCAAATGGTAAGCGGCCTCGTGGTTATGGCTAGTTGTATTGGTGGCTTTCAGGGAGGTGGGAGCAAACGCTCTCCAGGGGAAGGCTATGGGTCTGCTGTGACCGGTGGGTCACCACGACCATCTGAAGTAAACCTCACAGTTTGGGCTAACAGCATGAAGCAATGGTGGCTGGCCCAGGTGGTGCCCCGTGGAGTATCGGAGAAGGCTGGGGCTTCCTTTGCCTGGTCTAGGAAGTGTCTTATTTTCAGTTCTTTTGTTTTTTAGCTTTATTGAGGTATAATGGACATATAATAAAGTGCATATGTTTAGACATCCAATCTGATCAATTTTTACGTACGGGTATGCTCATGAAATCAAGATAACGAACATATCCATCACTCCGGAAGTCTCCTTCTGTTGGTTTGTAACCCCTCGCTCTTCCCCACCCTCATCTCCAGGAAAACAGCGCTCTGCTTTCTGTCATACAGGTAAGTTTGCGTTTTCTAGAGTCTTATAAGAATGGCGTTGTAAGGAGTGCATTCTTCTGTAGTGCGCGCTCTTCGGCTTCGCGCCATTGTTTCGAGATTCACTGGTGGTGTTGCCTCAGTAGTTCTTCCTTACTGCTGGGTGTGTGTTCCGCTGTGTGGACATACCGCACATCTTTAATCATTCGCCTGTCGGTGGGCCTTGGAGCTGTTCCCAGTTTTTGGCTATTGTGACCAACGCTGCTATGAACACCCATGTGCAAGTTCTTGTGTGGACCTATATTTTCAGTTCTCCTGGGTACCTACTGAGGAATAGAGTCGCTGGGTCCTACGGTACTCTTTCCCAGGGCGGCCGCCCCATCTCACATTTCCCATCCGCAGTAGGTGAGTTTCAGTTGCTTCTCCTCTTCACCAGTACTTGGCCTGTTCAGTCTTTTTATCAGAGCCATTCTAGTAGGTGCGAAGAGCTTGGATTCTATCCCGCAGATGATAGAGAGCTGATTAACAATGTAAAGGTGAGGATTGATGGGCCCAGGAGGGCTGGCTGCTTGGCAAATACTTGAAACCCTCCCCTCTTGCAGGAAATAGGAGGCTGAATCTGGGTCGGCACGGTGACCACACTGGGGCACTGAGTGGTCACGGGTAAACCACTCCGTTGGTAGTGACCACAAGACACATTAAGCCTGCTACCGGGAAAGGGAGGGGGCGAATCCATCATTTGATTGCTCAGTTTTAGAAAGGGAAACTAGGACAGAATGAGGGCATTAAGGGGGAGAAATGAAAGGAATTGTTTAAAAAGTTACAGCCCATAGAAAGCCTGGAGCCGATTTCTTTTTAAAAGTGCTTTATTGGAAACCCGTGATAAATGCATGGCACAAATCCAAAGGAACAGCCACTTGAAAAATAAGCCCTGCATGGTTTGCTGCCATATCAAAGAGGCCATTGTGAGGAAAAGGGCATCTTTAAAAATAAACAAATACTAAGCGGGAGAGGATACCCAAGCCCAGGGAATAAGGAGACCTTAAAACAGAGAAAAAAAAAAAATGTGGCAGCTAAGGATCAAATGGCATTAAAAATCTTTGAGGAGTACCAGCAAAAACTGTCCAAGTAAATAGCTCTAGCTTATTTAAGTGGGTGAAAAAGGGAAAAGCAGGAAGTCAGTGTGAGCCTCCGGGCATCAGTTCATTCATGTGCAAAAAGTGTCCTAGGGGAATGAACAGTCAGCCGACTCTGTGACATCTTTGCCTCCATCGCACAATTTCCCTTTCCCTCAAAATGAACAACCACAACTTTTTATTATGGAAAATTTCGAATGTATATAAAATAAACATAAGATGGTCACATCGCCACAGGGAAGCAATGGAACCTTGCCCTCACTTAAAAAGATCTCCCATGCTGCCTGGTTGTGGTTGACACCTTGGCAACCGATGTCTTTGTCTCTAATTCTGCCTTTTCCAGAATACTAGATAAATAAATGGAACCATTTATCTAATGTTTCTGTCTGGCTTCTTTTGCTCAGCCTCATGTTTTGAGATTCACCCAGAATGTTGTATGTACGAGTAGTTGGTTCTCTTTTATTGTTGAGTACTATTCCATTGGGTGGACGTATAACAGTTGATTTAGTCATCTTGATTTCTTTTTTTTTTTAAGTAAACTCTATGCCCAACATGGGGCTTGAACTCATGACCCCAAGATCAAGAGTCCCATGCTCTACTGCCTGAGACAGCCCAGTCTGAGACCCCAGTCATCTTGATTTTTTTCTTTGTGCAGGCATTTTTGGGGTAAAAATTGAAACATACAGATCTTAACTCCTTCCTTTTTTTTTTTTTTTTTTTTAAAGATTTTGTTTATTCACTTGTCAGAGAGAGAGAGCACACACAAGCAGGGTTAGTGGCAGGCTCCCTGCTAAGCAAGGAGCCTGATGCGGGACTTGATCCCAGGACCCTGGGATCATGATCCAAGCTGAAGGCAGATGCTTGATGGACTAAGCCACCCAGGGGCCCCCATCCTTTTTTTTTTTTTTTTTTAAGACTGATTTGTTTTTTTAGAGAGAGTGTGTGAGTGGGGGTAGGGGCAGAGGGAGAGAGAGAATCTCAAGCAGATGCCCTGCTGAGCATGGAGCCCAGTGTGGGGCTGGATCTTACAATCCTGAGATCGTGACCCAAGCTAAAATCAAGAGCCAGATGCCCAACCTACTGAGCCATCCAGGCGCCCCCCCATCCTTTTGAGAATGGATATAACCATGTAACTCACACCCCTGAGAAAGAGAAAAACAGCCCCTGACATCCAGGAACTGGCCTCACCCTTACAGGAAGTGTTTGAAGTTGGCCTGGCACTCACGGTGAGACCCTGTTGTTCTCCTCTTGGACATAAACAATGCTGTCAAACAGCACCACCAAACAAGGTCACTTTGTGACTCTGAGGAAGTAGACAAAAAAATCAAGACTTCTATTTTTTAATATCTTTTTAAGATTATTTTAGAGAGAGAGCACACGTGAGCAGAGGAGAGGGGCAGAGGGAGAGAGAGAATCCTCAAGCAGGCTCCCTGTTGAGCATGAAGCCTGACATGGGTCTCGATCCTAGGACCCTGAGATCATAACCTGAGCTGAAATCAACAGTTAGATGCTTAACCGACTGAGCCTCCCAGGCACCCCAAGACTGTTTTATAATTTTGTCTAAGGACAGACAAAAATGAGTTCATGGTGAAAAGTACTGAAATACCAAAGTTGCCCTCTCCCAGCTCAGAGGAGTAGACTGCTACTTCTCTACCAGTTATAACTTGAGCCATGTTCATTCCAGCCTCTTTCTAAGTAAGATTTTTGAAGATACTAATCACAGAATTATCTTGCTTTATGATAGCATCCAACCCAGAGCAGAGCCCTGCTTTCTTTAAACCTCCCCCAAATCACCCAACACAAGCCCAAATCCTATAATAAATCATTCTTAACTCATTCTTGAGACACTCTCTGCTTCTCCATGGTATGTATTCTCCCTCATTGCAATGAGCCAAAAAACCAACTTTGTTCAACTACAAATGTGTCCTTGGTCTTTGGCTGGAGGGCATTGACTCCCCTGTCAGATACAGAACATTTCACTTCCCTGTGGACACCTGTGTTGTTTGGTTCTTGTGAATAAAGCTGCTGAGAACATCTGGTAAAGTCTTCTCATGAACATACGTTTTCATTCTTGCTAGGTGTATTAGTTTTCTATTGCTGCTGAACGAATTATCACAAACTTAGTGGCCTAAAACAACACAAGATGACCTTACACTTCTGATGGTCGGAGGTCCAAAATGGGTCAGCAGGCCTGCGTTTCTCCATCAGCTTTGAGGAGAATCTGTTCTCTTGCCTTGTCCAGCTTCTAGAAACCACCTGCACGCCATGGCCCCTTCTCCATCCTGAAGCCAGTGGGTTAGCATCTTTAAATCTGCTCTCTACTTTGGTGACCACATCTCTGTCTCTGAAGCTCCTATCTCCCTCTTTAAAGACTCCTTATAAGGACCTGCATTGGGCCCACCCAGAAAATACATGATAATATCTCCAACTTGACATCCTGAATTTACTTCTGCAAAATCCCTTTTCCCATGTAAGACAATGTATTCACCGGTTCTGGGGATTAGGATGTGGACATCTTTGGGGGGGTCATTATTCTGCCTATCACACTGGGTAAATACGCCCAGGAGTGGAATTGCCTTGTTATTAGGTAAATATATGTTTAGCTTTATAAGACACTGTCCGCCAAAGTGTCTGTCAGCAATGCATGAGAGTTCCAGAAAACTCAAGATCCTCACCATCATTTGATACTGCCAGTGTTTTTTATTTTAGCCATTCTAATAGACATGTATAAAATGAGAAATTACACAGAATCAAAGAATAATTACACACATTCAAAATAGATGTAGTGGTATCTCATTGTAGATTTAATTTGTACTTTGCTCATTACCAATGATATTGAAGACTTTTTCTTGTGCTTATTGGCCATTTGTGTATTTTTCTTTATATCTAATCAACAACTTTGCCCCTTTAAAAAAAAAGATTTATTTATTGGGGCACCTGGGTGGCTCAGTTGGTGAAGCGTCTGCCTTCTACTCGGGTCATGATCTCAGGGTCCTGGGATCGAGCCCTACTTTGTGCTCTCTGCTCAGCAGGGAGTCTGCTTCTCCCTCTCCCACTGTCCCTCCTCCCTGCTCATCCCTCTCTCTCTCTCTCAAATGAATAAATGAAATCTTTAAAAAAATAAAATAAAATAAAATAAAATAAAATAAAATATGTGTTTATTTATCTTTAGAGATAGATGTGATGGGGAGAGGGGCAGAAGGAGAGGGAGAGAGAATCCACACACACTCCCCACTGAGCGCAGAGCCTGACACTGAGCCTAAATCAGGAGTCCATTGCTCAACCAACTGAGCCACCCAGGTGCCCCAATTTTGCCCATTTTTTGAGTTTGTCTTTTTTCTTATTAATGGCAGGAATTCTTCACATAAACTAGATACAAGTCTTTTGTCAGTAATACTTTTAATATTATTACCGATAATAAAATTTTGTGAATATTTTCTCACAGTCTGTGGCTTGATTATCAATTTTTTTCTTTTTTCTTTTTTTAAGTAAATTCTACCCCCAACATGGGGCTTGAACTCATGACCCTGAGATCAAGAGTTGCATGCTCTACGTACTGAGCCAGCCAGGCACCCCATGGCTATCCATTTTCTGATGAGCCGAATTTTAAAATTTTGATGAGATCCAATTTATCATATTTTTCTTTTAGTGTTATTGCTTTCTGGGTCCTACTCAGTAATCTTTGCTTAACCTCAGGCCCTGGAAATATTCCCTATGATTTCTTCTAAAATTTTTATAGTTTTAATGTTTACAGTTAGCTTTATGATCCATCTTGAATTAATTGTGGAGAGTGTCAGGTAGGTGTCAAGGTTCATTATTTTTCATGCAAATTTCCAGTTGTTCCAGCACTATTAGTTGAAATATTTTCTTTTTCATTGAAATCAGTTGATTATATAAGCATGAGTTGATTTCTGCACTCTATTCTGTATAATTTCATATCTATCTTGAATTCAAATCACAGTCTTGATTACTATGGCTTTTGAGTTTTAGTCAGATTAAGTCCCCCAGCATTTTTCTTTTTCAAGATTGTATTGGCATTTTACATTTCTATGTAAATTTTAGAATCAGTTTGTCAATTTCTGAAAAGAAAAATTGCTCTCCATGATTTTGATTGGGATTGCTTTGACTATATGGATCAATCTGGGGAGAAGTGACTTTTTGTTTTTAAAGATTTTATTTATTTATGTGACAGAGAGACAGCCAGCAAGAGAGGGAACACAGCAGGGGAGTGGGAGAGGGAGAAGCAGGCTCCCAGCGGAGGAGCCCGATGTGGGACTCGATCCCGGAAGGCCAGGATCACGGCCTGGGAGAAGTGACTTCTTAACAGTGTCAAGTCTCTCAGTCCATTCACACGACATCTCTCTCCATTTATTTAGATCTTCTTCAATCTCTCTCAACAAAACTTTATAATTTTTTAAAAAGATTTTATTTATTTATTTATTTATTTATTTATTTGAGAGAGAGAGCACACAAGCATGAGGAGGGGGAGGAACAGTGGGGGAAAGAATCTTAGGCAGACTCCCCACTGAGCACAGAGCCTGATGTGGGCTCCATCTCATGACCCTGAGATCATGACCTGAGCCAAAACCAAGAGTCGGATGTTTAACTGACTGAGCCGCCCAGGCACAACCCAAATTTTGTAATGTTTAGGGTAAAGTCTTTTGTTAAATATATTTCTGAGTCTTTTTGTGATATTTTAAATGGGATTGTTTTATTTTATTTTATTCTCCAATTGTTTTTCGCTAGGATATTAAAAGTGATTGGCTTTTAGATTTTTAAATTAAGACGTAATAAACATACAATAAAATGCAGAGGTCTCAGATATTCAGTACAATGAGTTTGACAATTGCTCACACCTGTAGAACCACTGCATAAAACAAGAGATAAAACATTTCATTCCCCTGGAATGTTTTCTTCTGTCTTTTTCCGGCCAATTCCTTTTCCAACCCGCCTACAACCACTATCAGATTTCTTTTACCACTAATTAGTTTGGTCTGTGTTTAAATTTTATATAATGGAATTATGTAATATATATATTTTTAAATGGCTGGCTTTTTCACTTAACATAATATTTGGGGAATTATCTGTATTGTTGCATGTATTCATATTTAGTTAGTTTTATCAAAGTATAGTTGACAAACAATATTATGTTAGTTTCAGGGGTACGACATAGTGATTCAACATTTATATACATTGTGAAATGATCACCTTAGTAAGTCTAGTTACTAATGGTCACCTAAAATTATTACAAATTATTAACTATATTCCCTATGCTGTAGCTTATAGCCCAAGACTCGTTTTAAAATTGAAAGTCTGCACCTCTTCATCCCCTTCACCTATTTCTGCCCATTTCCCTCTCTCTCCTCTGGGATCCCTATAATGCCATTGTTGGGACACTCGATGTTTGGTGTACCAGTGGTCCCTTCCAATAGCCTCATGTTTTTTTAAAATTCTTTTTTCTTTTTGCTCTTCAGCTTGGCTGATTTCTGCTACCCTGTCTTCCAGATCCCTGATCTATTCTTCTGCATCCTCTAATCTTCTGTTGAGCCCCCTGCTGTATTTTTCATTTCAGTTATTTTATCCTTCAGCTCTCTGTTTCTTTTATGTATTTTCTGTCTCTTTTTTGAAGTTCTCACTGTGTTCAGCCGCTCTTCTCTTGGGTTTGGTGAGCATTTATGACCATGACTTTTCAACTCTATCGGGTGGCTTGCTTAGCTTCATTTCACTTAGTTCTTTTTGTGAGATTTTGTCTTGTTGTTCTGTTTGGAACATATTCCTCTGTCTCTTCATTTTGCTTGACCCTCTGTGTTTGTTTCCATGTATTAGGTAAATCAGCTATGTATCTTGGTCTTGAAGAGGTGGCCTTATGTAGAAGGCATCCTCTGGGGCTCAGAAGTACGGTCCCTCCTGGTCACCAGAACCAGGTGCCTCAAGGGTATCCCTTCTTGTGGTTGGGCTGCAACTGCTGTGGGTGTTCTGGTTCATGAGGTTGGTCCCCAGCCGGCCGGCTGTGATGTCTGGATGTAGGTGCCGGAGTGTGCTGGTGGGCAGGGCTGGCTCTCATCCCCCCATGGGAGCCAGTCCAAGCTGAGGCTGCCCATTGGCTGCAGCAGGATGGAAGCCACTTTGCGTGGTGGGCTGCCAGGGTGGGTGGGCTGGGTAGGGCAGGCTCACCGTGGCATACCTGGCAGGGTGAGGGGTGCTAGCAAGGTAGATGGAGAGTGTCAGAAATTGTGCCCACCTGTGCCAGGCCAGCTAGACAGAAAGAGGGTGAGAAAAACGGTGCCTGCCAGTGCTTCCATTCCCAGAGAAAGGTCCTACGGATCCTTGCCCCTCTGGCACATGCCTTAAAATTAGTCAATAAATGTCCTTCTCATACGGCCTAAGAGCTTTTCAAACGGCTGTCTCTGTGCTGGGTTCAGAGCAAGTAAGTTTGTTCAAGTGCCCTTTAAGACAGAGTCTTGGTTTCCTGTGGCCCTCTGCTCTCCGAGTCAAGCCCTGCTGACTTCCTGAGCCAGGTATTGCATGGACTCATCTTTCTGGTGCAGGTCTCCAGGGCAGGGGCGCCTGATGTGGGGCTTGAACTCCTCCCTCCTCAGGGAGGACCTCCGCATTTGTGTTATGCCTCCTGCTTGTGGGTCCCTGTGCTGAGGCTGTGGGTCCTGACCAGACCACGTCTCTGCCCCTCCTACCTTTCGATGTGGCTTTTTCTTTATATCTTTAGCTGTGGAAGAGCTATTCTGCTAGTCTTCAGGTCCTTCTCAGAAAGAGTTGCTCTAGCCTTTGTCGTCTCTGTGGGGGGAGGTGAGCTCATCCTGCTCCCAGCTCCATCATCCTGCTCCTTCTCCTCCCGGTTCATTTTAGTTTATTGTTCGGTAGTATTCCATTGAATCAATACACCTCTATTTATCCATTCTCCTACTGATGCACATTTGGGCTCCTTCCAGGTTGAGGCTATCATGACTAGGGCTGCTACTAACTTTCCTGCTCATTTTTTGATGAACATTTGTCTTCATTCTCTTGGGTAAATAATTAGGACTAGGCATGTTTTTAACTTGCTGAGAATGTTCTAAATAGTTCTTCAGTGTTGTTGTTTCATTGTACAACCACTACACAACAATTGTATGACAGTCTCAGCCGCTCCATATCCTAGCTAGTCAATGTTTACTATTGTCTTTTTTTATTTTACTCATTCTAGTGTGAACTTGTATTTCATTGTAGTTTTGGTTCACAGTTACCTGGTAAATGATCTTAAGCACTTTTTTTAAATGTGCCTGTTAGACGTTTTTTAAAAAGATTGTATTTATTTGAGAGAGAGAGAGACAGTGGCAGAGGGAGAAGCAGGCTCCCTGTTGAGCAAGGAGCCTTCTGCAGGACTCGATCCCAGAACCCTGAGATCATGACTGAGCTGAAGGCAGACGCTCAACGCGCCGAGCCGCCCGGGCGCCCGTTCTCTGTGTACTTTAAACAGATGTGCGTTCCACACTCGTCGGGTGTGGTACTCTACACGCATCAATGGGGTAAAGATGATCGGTAATGTTCGGATCTTTGGCGTTCCTCCTGCTTTTTATGGAGTTGTTTTTATCATTTACTGAGAGGCTATGCAATCTCCATCTAAGATTGTGGGTTTATGTATGTCTCCTTTTACTTCTCTTTGTACTTCATAGATTTCGAGGGTTTTTTTGTTTTATTTTGTTTTTTAAAGTAATCTCTACACTCCACATGGGGCATGAACTCACAACCCCAAGATGAAGAGTCACACACTCCACCAACTGAGCCAGCCAGGCACCCCCTTCATGTATTTTGAAGCCGTTTCATATTTATAACTATCGAGTTTTCCTTATATGTTTCTCTGTCTCTCTGATGGTGTTCCATTTTTGAAGCAGACAGGGGAAAACAACTTGGTCAGGTGAGATGAG
This sequence comes from Ursus maritimus, assembly GCF_017311325.1. Taxonomy (NCBI): domain Eukaryota; kingdom Metazoa; phylum Chordata; class Mammalia; order Carnivora; family Ursidae; genus Ursus; species Ursus maritimus. Next base: position 4,095,176 of record NW_024425564.1, read on the forward strand.
CTACAAGTATATAGTGATAAATATAGTGGCATCAAAATAGATGGGAGGCATGGGCCAAAACTTGACTGACCCTATGGAAGGGAGGAGTAAACAAGTTGAATTTTGAAACCTATTAAAAAATTTCCCCTTAGGCCTGCCCTGGAACTTGAAATCTATTTACTAGGGCTTTACCTAACAGGACTTTTGGAAGACTGGACATTTTTAGTAGAATTACATATTTGTTAAGATTAACTATTTGAGGGGCTCCTGGGTGGCACAGCGGTTAAGCGTCTGCCTTCGGCTCAGGGCGTGATCCTGGCGTTATGGGATCGAGCCCCACGTCAGGCTCTTCTGCTATGAGCCTGCTTCTTCCTCTCCCACTCCCCCTGCTTGTGTTCCTCTCTCGCTGGCTGTCTCTATCTCTGTCGAATAAATAAATAAAATCTTAAAAAAAAAAAAAAAGATGAACTATTTGAGGGGTGCCTGGCTGGCTTGGTTGGTGGTGCACGTGACATTTGATCTCAGGGTTGTGGGTTCGAGCCCCAGGTTGGGTGTAGGGATTGCTTAAAAATAAAATCTTAAAAAAACAATTATTTGATTTAAATCTATTACCACCCACTATCATCTATGGAAGGGTAGCCTATTCTTAAGAATTATCTCCTTCCCCTCTGTTAGGTATGCTGCCTGGGCTATATGGGAAATGGATGAACGAACTAGAGACCAGGTAATTTTTATGAGAGGTGTGGTAGGCGGCTTCAACTCTGGCCCCCAGCGATCTTTGCCTTCAGGTATGAGGTGTAATTTTCTCCCACACTAAGTCAGGCTGACTTACATGATCGATAGAAAGCTGTGGAACTAACAAAGTGTGACTTTCAAGGCCAGGTCATAAAAGGCATTGCAGGTCATTCAGTCTTGGAATCTTGTGCCGTTTGCTCTTGGAGGTAGCCACCCACCGCGTCGTGAGGATGAGCAGGGGGCCCCAAGGAGAAGTTCACATCCAAAGGCACTGAGCCCCCTTCCAACTGCCCGCCATGTGAGGGAGCCACACTGGAAGTCCTGCAGCGCCAGTCAAGTCTTCAGACGACAGCAGGCCCAGCCAACACCTGTCGGCAACCTCATGAGAGACACAAAGCAGAACTGCTCACTCAAGGGGCGCCTGGGTGGCACAGCGGTTAAGTGTCTGCCTTCGGCTCAGGGCGTGATCCTGGCGTTGTGGGATCGAGCCCCACATCAGGCTCCTCCGCTGGGAGCCTGCTTCTTCCTCTCCCACTCCCCCTGCTTTGTGTTCTCTCTCTCGCTGGCTGTCTCTCTCTGTCAAATAAATAAATAAAATCTAAAAAAAAAAAAGAATCGGGAGTGGCTTCTTTTTCTTTTTTTTTTTTAAGGGCACACATCTTATGTATTTATTTATTATTTTTTATTTGACAGAGAGAGAGACAGCCAGCGAGAGAGGGAACACAAGCAGGGGGAGTGGGAGAGGAAGAAGCAGGCTCCCAGCGGAGGAGCCTGATGTGGGGCTCGATCCCATAACGCCGGGATCACGCCCTGAGCCGAAGGCAGACGCTTAACCGTTGTGCCACCCAGGCGCCCCTCTACTCTCGATTCTTAACCCACAGGAATCATGAGAAATAATTAGTGATTCATTTTTAAAAAGATTTATTTGACAGAGAGCGCATGAGCACGCACGTGCGCAAGGGTGCAAGCGCTTGAGTAGGGGGAGGGGCAGGCAGAGGCAGAGGGAGAAGCAGGCTCCTAACAAAGCAGGGAGCCCGCTGCGGGGCTCGATCCCAGGACCCTAGGACCATGACCTGAGCTGAAGGCAGATGCTTAAGCTACTGAACCACCCAGGCGCCCCATGATTCATGTTTTAAGCCACTAAGTTTTGAGATTTGTTATGCTTAGGTACCTCGTACAAAAGCAAAGATCAGAAACAGTAGGTGCTCCTGGGGGACTTGATGGGATGAATGAGGTAGTCCTAGGAGGGGGGAGGAGAGAAAGGCAAGCTAAAAGAGCAGGATGGACTAAGGGACCTATAAAAACCAATTTTTGCATTTTGTCATTTCACCCAGGATTCACCCTAAAAAGTTATTAGATAATCCCTGAAATGTGGGATCAGGAGAATGCTACATGACCTTCATTCAGAGGACAGATTGTAGGCGGTCATGGGGGGTGTTCCCACAGACAAGTGATTAAGCTCTATAATCAAGATCAGGTCTGGCAGGGCAGTAGTTGTTCTCCCATTAATAAACTTTTGTTGAAGTGGGATAACTGCTGAGTGAAGTGAGCAAGGATAGGTGAGACCCAGACCCTGCCTTCAATAAGTTTGAAATATGCGATCGGCATCCTTATTGTCTTTCCTCTGCTGTTCTGAGACCTGGAATGCCATTTGCAATTCTGCTCTCAACCCTAAGAAAGTGGCAGATAGTACTGTGTAGCTGTCTAGCTGCCGGAGTGATTGTACTCAGACAACTTTTCTGGGAAGGCTTTGGCAACAGGCAGCAAAAGCCATAAATATGTTCCTATCCCCCCTTGATCTGCCTCTGGGAATTTATCTTGAGGGAATATCTGAAATAGGGATAAGGATTTATGTACAGGGACATTCATTACTGTTCTAATGAAATACAGGGCACAACCTGAGCTTCTAACAATGAGGAAAAGATAAAATAATTGATGGTGCATCCCTATGATGGACTATCAGGTAGTAATTAGAAATGGTATTAAAAAAAAAGTTAACAGCCGAGAGGGATAGACCAGTCCAAAAAAAAAAAAAAAAAGCAGGCTACAGATCTCTACAGAATGTGTTCAAAGATACATGACTTAGTTTTTTATGCCCTCTATATTTTTCAATTTTTTTGACAACGAACACGTTACAGGATTTCTACAGCCACAACTTTTTTCCTCCTTCCTTTTAGAAACCTAATGGCAGAAGAGAAAGCTAGAAAGACAACCAAAATGACCAAGATTTGGGGAATTCTATTGCATGAGGACTGACCCAAATTAACTGAAAACCGCGCATTTTATGTGGCAAGGGTTAAGTGAAATGTCAATATTAGCTGCAATGTATTAAGTGCCAAACGCCAAACAGAGGTAAATAAATGATGTAACTGAGATTCCAACTAAGGTTTGGTTTCAAATCCTGATTTTTTGACTGTGCTAAATACAAGCAAATTAAAGAGGGCAGTAAGCAACTCAGACAATCTGCACGGGATTTACACCACGTTCGGGGACGGGCATGGCATTATGTTTGGCCTGGGCTGCTGAGAACATTCAAAGGTTATATTCCATTTTTCCTTGCTCCACAGCGTCTGGCTATATATTTTCCCCTGGAGAATCTGTTTGACATCCACAATATATAGTCCTCACTGATTGCCAGAAACGATGATGTCTTACGATTTGTATTATGTATCTTCCTTTTCTGGCCCTCCTGTTTACCTTAACAGGAAGCATTTGTTTTTTGCACCAGTCAAGGGTTGCAGGATAAACATCCGTTAGTGCCCCAGCAAGTAAGACTTGGAGGGCTTCTGGATGTTAATGCCATGTGCACAACGCCCCCCCCCCCCATTCCCCTCACTCCCGTTGCCCCGCAGTGCTTAATCCTAGGTATCTCAGGTTGCACACTTCAGAGCATTTTAACTGCATCCCACTTTTCCCTCCAGACGTTCCCCTTCACCCCCACCCAGATGAACGGGCAAGGCCAAGGCGGGGCGGCCTGACCTTGGGTCATCTTCGGCCGCGGAATCGCGGCGTGACCTTGGGCAAGTCCCCGTTTCCCCCTCCGCCGAACCGCGTGGCTAGATAGTCAGGTCTCCGCTCCGGCCACCGCTCAGTCGAGCCCAGGGACCCTGAGCCCGCACCCCTTTCTCCCCCGACTTCCTCCGCGCGCTCCACCTTCCCCACCCCTACGCTCCCAGCGTTGCGGCCGCCTCCATTCGCACGGCCCTTTCATTCCAGACGCTCGTTTACGCCGCGCGGACTGGGAGGGTGCGATTCCCGGACGCGGCCTGCGCTGCGAGCGCGCGGCCGTCCCGCAGGCCCGCGCGGCTTTACGCTGCTGACGCAGCGCGCCCAAGATGGCGGCGCGGTCGTCGTCGGGGGTGGCGGCTGCAGAGGGGGCGGCGGCCGTGGCGGCAGCGGCGACGGCAGCCGTGACGGCGGCGGCGGCGCGGGGCCTGGGCCGGGGGGAATGAGGCAGCCGTGGCGGGCCAGCGGCCGAGCCGTGTAGAAGAGAAGCGGCTCCCCCTCCCTGCTTCCCTTGGCCGAGCCGGGGACGCGCGCGCGCGCCGCCGTCCGGAGCGGGCTCCCCACCCTCCACTCCCGCGACCCGCACCGCACCCCCACCCGGGCCCGGAGGATGATGAAGCTCAAGTCGAACCAGACTCGTACCTATGACGGCGACGGCTACAAGAAGCGGGCTGCGTGCCTGTGTTTCCGCAGCGAGAGCGAGGAGGAGGTGAGGCTCGGGTCGGGCGGGCCGGGGGTCGCCGGAGTCGGCGGCCGCCTCCGGCCGAGGCGCGGGGGGCGCGGCCGCTGGGGGAGGGTGTGCCGGGGCCCCGGGCAGGGCAGCTCCTCTCGGCCCGAATGAAGTTCCGAGGGAATTTCTTGAGCCAAAGAAGAGGGGGAAGGAAAAAGGACCGTGGGCGGAGGGGAAGTGGGTCCGAGCGTGGCCACACGGCATGGGTCAGGCCGAGGAAGCTTCAGAGCCGGTCGCCTGTCATAGGGGAGAGTGGCCGCGGAGAGAAGGTGGTGGGTGGGGAAGGGTGTGTGGTTTTCGGGCCAGGCCTCTAGCTTTGGATCCAGGAAGGGCAGCTCCGCACTTGTCAGCCCGCACATGTGTGCAGAGGCCGCAGTGCACGAGGCGCAGGCCGGCCCTTTGTGCCAGAGAAATAGACCACTTCACTGGCAGGTTTGGGGGTTGCCGAGGGATTATGTGTGTCTCTGAGTCTAAGGGGGGGGCGGTTAGGAAGATTTAGGGCGTTGTACAAACGCCAAAGCCAATTGTTTATTTTACAATGCGCTGGGTAGCCAGCCTTCTGGTGTAGCTGAGAAGAAAGGACGTTTGATAAGATAATCTTTATGACCTGAAAATATTTCATTTTGATTGGGAAGGCCAAAAGCAATGTTTAAGATCTTTGCCCTGACATTGCCCTATAGTAAGGCCTTTAGGATTAAATTTGCTAGCAAAATGGAAATGCTTAGAATCAGTTTCTTTTTGCATGGGGTACTTAAAAAAAATCTCAGCTTCCCAAAGCCGTTTCTGTGGTGATAAAGGGAATTTAGAGAAGGCAAACGTTTTTATAAATCCACAAAGAATAGCTGCTTTGGAAATTCGTAAGATGCCTGTGGGAAAGCGTTTCTCTCCTGTGCATGGTGGTAAAATGGCAGTTAAACTGGAAACAATGAAGGACAGTGAAATTCAATATGCTATATTCTGGCATTCAGCAGTGGGCTATCGTGGCAGCGCTGCAAGTACAGTGCATCGTGTTGAAATGGGGGGAGAGGAACTTGACCCGTTAGTTATGAAAAGAAGCTGTGATGAAAGAGACAGATGGATTGCCAAGAGTTGCTGTCCAGAGATATTTAGGAGGAAGTGGGACTTTAAATTATTGCCTGAAAAAAATTAGTAAAGCAGTAATTGTGCTGTTGAGGGACTGTGTGTGCGTGTGTGTTCCGTTTCAGCAAAACAGAAGGAAAGGAAATTTGGAAACGTATACTTTGTGTCGTATCATATATTGTAAAAGTCCCCAAAACAGATGTAATGGGGTACTAAGCAGGGCCATGCTGTGAATTATGTAGTTTTGGAATACATACTTGAGTTAAGTAAAATTGTTTGTGGTGTTTACTGCTCCAGAGGCTTTGTTCTCTTCATTATCATATCATATTATGGGAAATCAGATGGGATCACAGTCTGTTTTAACTGGAGGGAAAATTAATTAGCATAATAACATGTCTTACTACAGTACTGTGGTTAAGTCTGTGAGTACCCCAATTATAAGTAGAAGGGTGTATAATTTAGTTGTATGAATGATGCAAGACTTTGTTAAAAAAATCATACTAGAAATTGAGAACATGTGAGTATTTTGGATAAATTGGAAACTCTTCATAGATCATAAGCAAACTAAGACTTGATTTTCCGTTTTCCATTAGTTTTATTATGTACTGACATTAACAGCCTTAACATTAAAACATTTGACTGATTGTGGAGTTTCCTCTGCTGAATTTCTTTTTGAACTTTGGTTAATGAGCAGAAGATTCATGCAAATTTTTAATTACAGATTCAGTGGATGTTACAGCTAAAGGCCAGAAAGAACAAGGAAATTAATGAAATGCACCCATTTTAGACTTGTTCAGTTCAATTAAACAAGTATGCTTTGAGAGCCTACTATGGGTGCAGCACTCTATAATGTGGGATTTAAAGGTATACATCCCTCCCTGGCCAAAAAGTCGAGTACTTTTCGATGGGATCCCTTAATTGGGAGGGATTTTGGACCACAAAATAATCTCTAGGGTGCCGTTCAACTCTCAGATTACATAATTGTGTTAGAAGGGAAGTAATTTGTTAGTTCCGGGAGAACTTTTATGTTCTCAATAGAAGTGCCAGAAACTGGAAGTATTAGCTGCCACACATTGTGGGAATGTGAAATTCAAACTCAATAGGACATTCAACCCAGTTTTATTTTTTAGTGGGAACCAATGGCTTTAATCAAGATAGAATAGTTTACAGAATATTATTAGCATGAATAGTAATGTAAGTATAAAGGGACCCTGGTTAATAAATTTAATTTACTAGTGTCAGGAAACATACATACAATGTAAAGAGAAAGAGTTGGAAAATATTAACAGATAATAGATGGAATCAGACCTTTTAACATTCTGTTTTTTCAGCCCCAGAAGATTTTATTTATATGCCAGCAGTGATAGTTGAAACACTGATCCAGGTTAGGATGTGTGAACATATTGGGCAAGGTTATGGAGCAAGTTTATTGAGATACTGTTGCAAAGGAAATAGGTATGTAGGGGGGCTTAAAGCCTAGAGGGAGAGGCAGAACTACAGGCCCAACAGCATGAAGAGAATTTGTTTCCTTTACTTCAGACCTTGGGTTGCTTTTCCTGTTAGTAAACAAGAATCAGTAGGAAAGTCCCCCCACTTCAAAGTTTTTCTAATTGTTATTGACATTTTGATAAATTAAAACCTTTAAGTTTGGGGCGTTCATGATAACTAACGTATTTATTACAGTACTTTGAACCTACTAATATACAGTAGACAGTCTCTTACCCAACCTGCACTGAAACCAACTTGGTACACTGTTGTTCTCTGCGAGCTGCTGGGCCTCGTGTATCTCCCAACCGTGAGGCCTCCCAACCAATCGCGCGTTTACAAAGAATCAGTTGTCTTTATTCCTGTATTTGTTTATGTTCATCATACTTGTTATTGTAATTATGCAGTGTAATTAAATATGATGTAAGCCAGTGAAATTTGAGTTCAAAAAGAATGGTTTTGTGAGAAGTATTCTAAATGCTTTGGAATGACTCAGTAATTTCAAGTCATTAAAAGAAATTACTGCTCAATTATATGGATAAGCAAAGTGCAAAAGGTGAGAGGGAGTCTTAAAAGTCTAGAAGGACTCTGCACGGATCACTTCATGAGTGTTTTCAGGTTTTTGTTTTTCTTTATAGAAACCCGAACTGAAGGGGCGCCTAGGGTGGCTCAGTCAGTTAAGCGTTGGACTCTTGTTTTAGGTTCAGGTTATGATCCGGGGTTGTGGGATCGAACCCCGCATTGGGCTTCGTATGCGGCAGGGAGTCTGCTGGAGTCTCTCCCCCTCCCTTGTTCTGTGCCCCTCCCCCTGCTTGTACAAGTGCGCGCATGTGCTTTCTCTCTCTAAAATAAATGAATAAATCTTTAGAAACAAAACAAAACAAAAAAACCCAGAACTGGAAAACATAGGCTCTGCATAATGGGTGTGGTATATGACAGGCAACTCGCCGTTCAACAATAGACCTATACTCAAGACAAGATCTTGGACCTAAAAACAAGGATTAGAAAATAAATATACATTTATATTTGTAATCTGCCGTATCTTCCAGTTAACATCTTATAAACAATACAGAAGACCGAAACTGGTTTCTTAAGATTTTACTGTTCTGGATTGGGTAATAGGACACTCACCTTTGTCATATTATTCAACTTTGGCTCTCCGAAACCACTTCCATTTGAGATTTTCTCTTTTCCCTCTTTTTTGGGGCCTCTGTGATGACAGGAGGTGAAGGATGCTAGAGGTGGGCTTGCTTGTACTCTTGTACCCTCCCCAGAGTGGAGTGGGGGAGTGTAATGCATCTTAAATGGTTGAAATGTCTAGCAGTGTGAAATACTCTCTTAGAAAGGCCAGGGACACAGGCTGTATACCAGATGATGTCACAGTGCTTAGTGCTTAGGAAAGTTAAAGCTGTGCCTGAAGGGTCTGTTTTTACTCAGGATAAAAAATGAGTACTGATAGGATCGTCTCAGATTTCCTTGTGTATTTTTAAAAAGAAAGGACAAAACTGTCCATAAGGGTCGTAGGTTGGTTTGTTGAGCTTTTCCATCTCTTGGCAAGGGACTGCTGCTTCTCATTTTCTCAGCTCCTTGAGCTCACAAGTTTGGGTGGGGAGATGATTGATATGAAGATCCTCAGTGGGCAGAGACTCAGGTGGCCTGAGTGTTTGTCAGTAAAAATGTCCCAGAGGAGCAGATGGAAGGACGTCACTGCAGACCACACCTTCCCCTGGGCTCTAGAGAGGGGAGTAAAAGCACAGGTGGCAATCCCAGAGGCCATAACCATGGCGAAGAGCTTCCAGTAGATCCGAGGCTGGTTGGAGAGTCTTTTTGTAACATATCTTGGTCATTGTCCAGTATCACAGTGCTCTAAGATCGTGGTGGGTGCATTGATCCAGCCATCTGATTGGACATTTCTGAAGCTCATTTCTCTCAGTCTTTCCTGGAGGCTTCTCGGGGTGTGTGCTTTCCCTTGTGCCTACCTAATAATACCGGTCAGTCAGTTAGACATTTCTCCCATTACCTCCTTTTCTGACTACATTCTGAGACGTGAATTTCAGTCTGAAATCATACTGCAGTCTCCATTCTTTTCCATTCTTTGCCCTAACCTTTTTTTTTTTGCTCTTGAGTGATTCTCATTTCTCAGGAATAACGGTATTGCACATCTACTTTGTGTGAAGCGATCTCTATTTTTCTTCATAGCCCGGTACAAAAAGGAAGGGCCCTTGTTCAAGAATACATTAGTTTAGTCATTTTTTGAGAGCCCTATTATGGGCTGGTCTTTGTACAAGATCCTGGGAACACACAGGTAAATAAATCTGTGGTCCCTCATAAAGTCGAGCTGGCTGCTTGCTGTGTATCTGTGTCCATTGGCTCCTGCCTGCCCAGCAGCCTCACTCCCGCGCTTGTACTGTCTTTCCTGCTTCATTGCCTTTTCTTTACGTAATCATTCCCTTGGCGAACAGGCTAGAGTATTTCCCATCTTAAAAGAAATGCTTCCTTGCCGCATGTTCCCTCCAGCTACTATCCCATTTTTCTCTTCCCTTTCATAGAAACATTTTCCTGTACTCGCCGTGTCTACTTTCCCTCTTCCAATTTCCCTTGAAGTCATTCCAGTCGCGCACTCTTTTCTATGACTCTGCTGGAGCCAGTCTTCAAGATTACAAGTCAGCAAATCCACTGGCCAGTCCTGAATCCTTGTTACCTCCTCATTCCTTTCATTCCTTTCTTGACCCTGCTTCTAGGACATCTTTCTAGTTCTTCCCTTTCTTTCTGGTTGTTCTTTCTTAGTATTGTATTCCTCCTCATTTTCCTGAATTCTTTCATTGCAGTGCGCAAGGACGCAATCTTTGAACTACTCCCTCACCCCAGCACACACTCATACAGTAGGCGATCTCATCCGGTCCCATCTTTAAATACCATATTTATACTGATTACTTTTAACTGTCTATTTTTAGCACTAATTTCTCTCCTGAAATCAAGACTCGAATATCCTGCAATCTACTCAGTGTTTCCATTTGGATATCTGATAGGTATCTCAAACTTAAAATACCCAAACTGAATTCTTGATTCAATCCACCTAAAACCAAACAGCAACAGAAACCTGCTTCTCCTATGATTGTGCCTCTTTCAGGAAAGGAAATCTCCATGCTACCAGTTGCTCAGGTTAGAAACCTTGGAGCCATCCTTGACTTCTCCCTCTCTCATACCCACATCTAATCTGATAGCAGATCCTGCCTAGCCTTCTCTCTTTAACCTCTACTGTGTTCTTCTAGCCTAACCCGTTACTGCCTCCTGCCTGGATGACTGCTAAATCTTCGTAACTGGCCTTCCTAACTGCTTCTGTCCTTGTTCCACTAGTCTTGTCTAGCACAGCTGCTGGAGTGATTCTTCCAACACGAATGTCAGATCATGTCACTTCTCTGCTCCAGTGGCATTCTGTCTCAGTGAATCCAACATCCTAATCGTGACCTCTAAGGCTCTGGATGTTTGGGTCTCCTGCCTTGGCTCTGACCTCATCTCTTACCACTCTCCCTCTTACTCATCCCTCTCTTCCAGCCTCACTGGCCTCTGTGCTGTTTCTCCCCCATATTATCTGCATGCCTTGCTACCTTACTGTAGGTCTTTTAAGGCTTAGTTTTCACCTCATCAGACAGGTCTTTAGTGATCATGCTATAGAAAATAACGCCAGTCCATTGTCACTGTGTCTCCTGGGCTGCTTTCTAGGCAGCGCATATCACCACCAGACATGTTATGTACTCATTTGTTTGTTTCTGTTTCCTCTCACTACAGTGCAGCTAGTTTATGAGGATAGAAACTTTTGTCTGTTTTATGTACTCCTGTATCTTTGGGGCTTAGAACATAGTATATGCTCAATACTATTTGTTGACGTGGGAATGAATGAACACATTGTTCCTGCTTTTATGCACAGTGCTAGTTCTACCAATAATGTGTTGATAAAAATGTTTTAAGGAAGTCTTCTAGCTCTGGTTTCCAGTGTCTTAGGGACAGGGTGTCTGATAATGTTGAGTTATCAGCCCAGTGGGAGTGTATGTGTGATTGGTTGTAAATCTTTTCTGAATCGCAATGGATCTTCCCATGATAGGGCGCTTAGGATTTCTTTCAGATGATGAACGTGTGAGTCTGTGCCCTCTTGCAGGATTTGTGTCGGGTAGTTGATACAATGTACTGATCCCCAACCCTAGTGATGTAGTACCTGAGGAAAAAGGATTTTCATTTTGCTGATAGCCTGGAACCTTTTATTAGTAAGTAAGTAAATACGTCCACAAACTACAGTAGATACTGTTTAATGACTTTTCGGTAGTGGTTCATAGCCAACAATGTATATCAAATCTGGATTCCAAAGTTTAGTTAGTAGTAATCAATTTGCAAATGAAGGTTGATAGGAACGGTCATAAAATTTTTCTGTCATCATCATTTTGGTCTTTATCTAGGTCAAAGTGAAAGAGACATGATGTAAAGCTTGTGAGTACTGAGTCTTGAAGCATTTGATTTATGGTGGCTAACGTATGAAACAGAACAAGGGAACCGTCATAGGCAAAGAGGATAATATGTGGATAAAAAGAAGAATAAGGAATTGAATTTAGAAACAAAGTCCCCAAACTTTTAAAATTTAGTAATAAAATATATACACAATAAAATATATGCAAAGTCAACTTGCTGAATATAATCCTCTCAATACCCAAGTAGACTTCCTTGATCTAGTTTGGGAATTTCTGTCCTAAAGTGACATGGAAGCTGCTCAAGAATGTCCACAGTCTTTTTCCCAGCCTTCTTGGAACCCTTGCTGCCTAGCTTACTAAGCCTTTGAGTAGGGAAAAATGTTCGTTCTTTTTTTTTTTTTTAAGATTTTATTTAGAGAGAGAGAGAACGTGAGTGCAATTGGGTGGCAGTGGCAGAGGAATCCCACGACCCTGAGATCATGACCTGAGTCAGACGCTTAATTGATTGAGCCACCCAGGCACCCTGCAAAATGTTCATTCTTATAGTCATTCACTCATTTACTCACTCATTGTAGAAACTTTAATCGAGTACCTGCTTCCGGGCCAGACATTGTTCTTGGAATGCAGTGGTGAACAAGGCAGAATGGAAGCTCTTGCTCTTGCGAAGCTTCTGATAACAGATGCAGGGAGACAGTAAATGAGCAAAAATACTAGTGAACTTGATGATTTTAGGCAGTGGTGGTGCTGGGCAGGAAACGAATGTGTGATGGGACTGAGTGGTGGTAGGGGTGTTGGCAAATTGGGGTTCGGTAGTCTCTGAACGGCGAGGCAGAGGGAAGAGCAATTACAGAGGCCCCGAGTGGGAATGCATTTGTCAATGGGGAAAAGCAGGAAGCTGGCCAGGTTGGCTGAAGGCCAAGGGGAGGAGAGTGGTGGGAGATGTTGTAGAGGTGGGAGGGCACCATTTCCTGTGGGGCTTTGTTACTTTTCCAGCTTTCCTGGTTTTCCTTTACTCTGTCCTGTCACCGTCACTTACAGTAACCCAGCAAACAAACCAGTAACATCCCATGAAACCATCTTTCCCTTGTATGTGAGGTGTAGACATGATGGTGACAGTTGATTAGAAAAAGTTGTGCTTAAGAAATGTACAAATGGAGATGAAAGTACTGCTCTGTAATCTTTTTAAGAGATAAGTCTGAAAGGACCCAAGGAAAGACCCTAAAGTTTCTTTACACTTTCTTAGGGTAATTTAGTCAGAAGGGCTACTTTGAATAGGTAATATATGCACACAGTACAAAATTCAAAAGGCACAAAGGATATGGAACGAGTCAGGTAGTTAGCTTATAAAAGGTAATACGGCGGTGTATTGCAAATGAAAGATTGGGGGGTATTTTTGTTTAATAAAATAGAGGTTTGCTAATTTTTCCTGGAAATGTGTTTGAACCCAGGCCACTTGAGTGCCTGTGGTTTTCAGCATTTACTAGTTTTATTGAGGTTTGGTTACCTTAAGTGCCAGGGATCCTTTTAGGATGGGGAACTGCTGGGAATATAGGGGCGTGTGTGCGTGCGTGTGTGCTTGCGTGCATAGAATCAGTGTTGGCAGTGGGCTGTGTATAGCAGGAAAGTGCTGTGATGTGGAAGCTGCTTATCTAACTTGCTTTCAGGCCCCTGAAAAGCAGCTTAGCAGTTGTCTGGGTCAGACTGGGCTTGCTGATTTCTGAACTCTTACTGTTTAGACTACTCAGAGTTGACCTTTTAAGCCAAAGTACCTTCCTAGTACTGGTAGGAAGCTGTTCGCTTTAGCCATATGCTTTTGTCCCCAGCTGTGGAATGGCAAGAAGGTAGAATTCTGAGTGGAATTGTGGCTTTTCAGCTCTTCCTGAGGAACTCTGAGATAACAGAAGGCATGTGTTGGTCTCTGTCCCTATTTCCTAGCACAGAGCTCCCAATATTATTGTGATGTCCTAAGTGATAAGAACATCTCGTGTCCTAATATTGGTCTTTGTCCTCTAATCCTGAACCAGGGCTCCTGAAACTTGTAATTTCCTGGGTGATAGGAGTGTCTTTTGCTCTAATGAGGCAACTCTGGGTGGGTTCCTGGATGGGTCCTGGATGAAGGCCAGTCACTAGAAAGACCAAGCCATGATTAGAAGCTTGGAATTTTCAGCCCTGCCCCCTTTTGCCTTGAGAAGGGAGAAGGGCTGAAAGTGGAGTTAATGATCCATCATGCATAGGTGATGAAGCCACCATAAAAATCCCAGTAGTACAGGGTTCAGAGAATTTGCAGGCTGGTGAACACGTGCACACTAGGAGGGTGACACATCCCGCCTCCATGGGGCCAGAAGCTCCTTGCCCTGTGCATCTCTTCATCTGGCTGTTCATCTGTACCCTTTACCATATTCTTTAATAAACTGGTAAACATATGAAGTGTCTGTCTAAGTTCTTTGAGCCACTCTGGCAAATTAATTTAACCCACGGAGGGGGGCTGTTGGATGATAATGGGGGCTTGCGACTGGCATCTGAAAGGGTGGTGGTGGACTTGTGGGACTGAGCTCTTAATCTGTGGGAGCTGACGCTATCTCTGGGTAGAGGGATGCCACCCAGAGATAGTGCCAGAATGGAGTTACTTGTAGGACACCCAGCTGGTGTTGCAGAGACCTTCTTGGTGTCAGGGAACACCACATGTTCCATGACCGGAAGTATCAGAAGTGAAGTGTGCTTTGTGAGTAGTGGGGACTCTCAGGAAAGAAACACAGTAGAGAAGAACTAAGTTTTCCCTTTTCAAGAAGGAAGAAAACGGAGAGTTTTTCTTCTCACAGACTGTCTTAACCTTCTTTTCTAGCCCCCCAAGCCGGTGCCCCAAAATGCCAACCCAGAGCTAGGTATGGGAAACTTGACTGAAGAAGATCATCACAGTACAACCTCCTTATTTATGAACTAGAAAAGAATTACTAGAATAATACAGCCATATTCAAACGTGAGCATCAAAAGTATTTGCAAAGCAAACATGAGTGGTTTTTGTTTTTGTTTTTGTTTTCTATTTTTGACATTTTATCATTTATATTGTGTGTGCTGCTGCTGCTGCTTTCTTAGCGCAGTTAACCAGAAGCGGACTGGGCGCGGATCTGGTTATGTAGCCCAGGCAGGTAAGGCCGTGCCTTCTGTGTGCTTTATCCACATAGACTTTAAAAAGTCTTAGTGTAGGACACTTTTTAAATCTTTTTCTTTTTCTTTTTTTTCTCCAACATTGACCCTTTTAATATGTATTTGAGTTTTTTTACTTTTTATTTTTATTTTTTTATTATTATGTTCAGTTAGCCAACATATAGTACATCCTTAGTTTTTGATGTAGTTTTCTTGGCTCTTTTTCGAGATGTCAAGTTGATAATTTGATTGTCATAGAACATTATCCTACATCTGTGTATTTTGTGAGCATTTCCAAAAGGAGATACAGGGAGTGAATTTCTACTCCATGTAAAGAAAATTATTACAAAGACATTAAAAACTTAAGTCTAAAGCAAGTAGAAACAAACTTAAAGAGAAGACAAGACTATTATAAACATAAGAAAGAAATGATCCCTTAAATAGACTTTCTTCATGTATACGTAGTTGATCTCTTTGTTCATAAAACGGTAAAGAACTGCCTAGAAGGGCACCTGGCTGGCTCAGTTAGTAGAGCATGTGACTCTTGATCTTGGGGTTGTGAGTTTGAACCCCCCCATTGGGTGTAGGGGTATAGAGATTACTAAAAAAAAAAAAAAAAAAATGGTGGAAGGATAGTGATTTTTCTTTGAATATTCAAGAATCTTACTAAACTTCTTTAAGAGAAGATATGTACTTTTATTGAACATTTTGTGTATGCGAGTAGCTTGAATTAATATATTTTGAATAACTGGAACTTTAGTTATTTGATGTTTCGTTTTCTTCCTCTTTGCAGAAATGACTTGATTGTTAGACTTCTGTACAGTCATCACTTGCTAACTGTGCTGAGCCCTGACTCGGGGCCTTTTTACACCTCTCACTGGAGCGCTGATTGTTTTCCCGGGAGGTTTTGCAGTTTGGGTAGACTGCCTTTAATAATAATAGGATGAAACGTGTAGATTTTATTGGTAAAATGAATTAGAAAAATAATCCAGAGAGTTTCTGTGTGTAATAATTACATTTCTATGGTATTTTCAAAGATTCAGTAACTATTTAATAAGGACATAGCTTGGGGTCATCCTGCCAGAGACCATGAGTGATTTTTTTTTTTCCAAAAAGGAATTTTTTTTTTAAATTACAAAAATAGTTGTTGTATCTATAAAGAACACTCCAAACTGAGGAGGTAAGATGTGTAGAATATTCGAATGTGAGCTCCTGAGGAGCTGTGAGCCGTTGGCAGGATGCAGTGTAGGATGACGTAAGTTAATTAAAGAAGCGGAGAGGAGTCTTTATGGGAATTTGGAGGAGTTTGTGAAGATGAGCTGGAGTGTCAGGGACAGTTTTACGGCGTTTGTAGGGCCACACCTAGATGCCTTGGTTAGATTTGGGTAGCTGAAGGAGAAGATTCCAGGTGGGGGACATTGGGCCAGGTAGGTGACCTCATGGAAGGTCAGAAGCCTTTGGAACCCTGTTTGTCCTGAAGTGTCATGAGGACTACATGCTAATGGCTCTTGGCTGTGTTTGGGATGCAAGATGATTAAACACGTTTTAAAAATTAGTTACCAACATTTTAATTTGAAAATTTTCAAATAAGGAATCTGGTCTTTTGGTTTCTCTTGAAAAATCAGAAGATCTGGGCCAGCTTTCCTATGTGATGATTGTGGCCAGAGCTGTGTGGTGGCCACCCTTTGGAATACCCACCTCTCTTCAGCGGGCCACAGTCCTTACCACTCCCTGGGGTCCCCTTGATATCGAGGCCCAGTGACACCTAACGTTTATTGTGGTGGCTGAGGTGTTACTGCCTTCTGAAGGAAGAGGTAAGAGGAAGGTCAAATATTTCTTGTATCCTTGTAAATTTCAAGAAGAATAGGGAGAGTGCATATTTCTTTGTGGAGGTGAAAGTATACCTACCTCTTTCCTTTAGACACATGACTAGTCAGTGTCAGAAGATTCTGATTTCACGCACTTGTGTCCCCTGCCCAGGCCCCATAGACTGGCGTTTGAGTTTCGATGGCTGTAGTGTTTAAGAGCTTAGGCCCCGGAGTCAGACACACCTGGGTTGGAGCCCCGGTTCTTAGAATCACTAGTCCGGTGATCTTGAGCATGTTACTTTACATCTCTTCGCCTCATTTTCTCTTGTAACAATAATAATACCACCCTATTTTATTGTTTCATTGGAGGACTAAGTGAAATCACTTAATATATGGAACGCTTAGTCCAGTGCCTGGCACAAGTTAACATTTGGTGTCAGCTTCGTAAATATAAAGCTAAGAAAAAGTCAATTTCTAACTTCATTGCAACCTGGGCTTGTAGTGAATTGTAGTGGGAAGAAGTTTATGGGAATTTGTGAGCAAATCCAGTTTGCATTTGTTTTTTTTTTTTTTTTTTTTTTAAAGATTTTATTTATTTTATTTGACAGAGATAGAGACAGCCAGCGAGAGAGGGAACACAAGCAGGGGGAGTGGGAGAGGAAGAAGCAGGCTCATAGCGGAGGAGCCTGATGTGGGGCTCGATCCCATAACGCCGGGATCACGCCCTGAGCCGAAGGCAGACGCTTAACCGCTGTGCCACCCAGGCGCCCCTAGTTTGCATTTGTTAATTAAGTCAGTTTGTGCTTCTTGAGCAGTGGGTACTGTGCTGCATTCCAGTGAACAAGGCAGACACAGCCCCTGCTTTCACGGTGCTTACAGTCTGGCGGTGGAGGTAGATAACAAGCCAGCAGTTGCAGTACAGTGTGATATTTGAAGTAGAAGGTCTTCAAATAGAGTACTTCAGTGATTCTCTGGTTTCATCTTTTATGACAAGTTTAGTGTTAGGAGAGGTACCAGACAGGGCAGAGTACTTGGTGATGGTGGGCCCTGTTCGCAAGAGCATGGCGCTGTTAAGCGGTCCACCATCTTTCCTTCTCCTTTCTTCAGATCGTCATTTATGGAGCACCTACCATCATTTAGGCAAATGTCCAAGCCTGACAGAGGGAGAGAAAGAGAAGCCTTTCTCTGGATAAAGAAAGCTCTTGTCCTCAGCCTGCCTCCCCCCTCTGTCCCAAATCTGTACTTGGAGAACGAGAAATTAAGAGGGTCCAACCCAACCAGTGTTTGGGAGAGGAATAAAGACACTTCTCATCCTCAAGGACTTGAAAACGAGAAGCTCAACAGAGAACCCTACCAGTTTGGAACCTTGGAGCTGCCATTGGAACCAGGAAAATCCTTCAAAATTGAACTTACTTTTTATTTCATGATATTAATACTTCGTACCGTTAAAAACTCATACTTTATAGCATGTCTAAGAAAATATTTTAAATACATAAAACTGATTTTATTTTAACATCTTGAATTTTTAAAAAAATCATCCCTGTAGCTTGATTTTATAATAAAACTTAAAAATTTTTTTTAGACCATAAATACAGTGCTGTGGGTGTGGGGATACAGTACTTGTTAGTGGGGAGATGAATTCTTTGGTTTAATAAGGTATGTGTCTGGGGAGGACTTGGCAGAGGACTTGAACAAGGGACTTGGGGTAGGGTCTGCTGTGGTCAGACTGGGCAAAGAGGCCAAGGGCAGCCAAGGCAGTAGCATACGCATTAGAGCCTCTGGAGAAGAGTTTGTGGGCCATGGTGCAGGGATGTAGAATGTACCAAACGATTGATTTTTTTTCTGGCGGAAAATCAGAGAATAGAATGTAGAGTCATTCTGTGAGTGACTTTGCAAGTGGGTGCCTGTCTTTGAGGAGAAGGATAAGTGCTTATTATTTCTAGGGTCTCTGGTCAGCTCCTCTTTCCTCAGAGCATTCTTCTCTTTTTGGAGAAATCCTCCTTTGGAGAGGAGGAAGGGCCCACCCTACCATCCCAAGAACTGAATGGGTCAGTGTGCTAACTCCCTTCCCTGGTGTGCCTGTGTGGAGGCAGGACTCAGGCTCCTTTAGTTGGTAGCTCAGGGCTTCTAGTCCTGAGGAGACTGGGGGGAGAGCTGGAGAAGGGCAGTGGCTATTGCTAACCAGATGTTTGTGTTTTAGATCTGGGGTTTGCTGCCATCCTTGGCATGCCATGGTGTGGGCCCATCTTCTAAGCCTCGCCTTTTCGTCCCTGCCACTCCAATATTCTGAGCCTTTGATATTTCTTTCGGTACATTCCCTTTGGCTACAGATAGCCAGATTTGGTTTCTATTGCTTTCAACCCAAGAACACTGTCTAATGCACCCCCTGGATAGTTTTTAAGTAACCTCACTAATGCAGTGTACCAGAAGAAATGTATATGTGCAGAGTCCAAATTTTTATTGCTTTTTCTTTTTTTATCAAAAGATTTTATTTATTTGAGATAGAGAGCCAGTGAGAGAGAGAGCAAGAGCGTGAGTAGAGGGGAAGGGCAGAGGGAGAGGGAGAAGCAGGGTCCCTAGGCAGCAGGACCCAGCTGGGGCTGGATCCCAGGACCCTGAGATCATGACCTGAGCTGAAGGCAGATGCTGGACTGACTGAGCCTCTTTTTTACCCCCCCCCCCAGAGCTTTTTCGTATTATTCATGGTGGAGGCTTTAACATTTTTCCATTTTTTATGGGAAGAATTTCTTCTTGCTAGAGTTTGTAAAATTGATTTTAAATGGCCAAAGAATAATCCAGTCAAATTAGAACAAGTGTAACTAACACTGGCCTGAATGCTGATATTTTTATGAAATGCTTACAAGCATCATCATATCCTCTCTACCCTCGATGCTTAGTTTCTTTTTTTACAATTGTCCTAAAGAATATTTGAGTGTGTGAGTTTTTAAATATTTTAAACTTTGTGGATGTCAAGGACCGGATAAAAAATGTGTTTTTAAAAAATTTTTAATCTCTGCACCAAACATGGGGCTTAAACTCACGACTCTGAGATTAAGATTTCCATGCTCCAACGGACTGAGCTAGCCATTTAGTGCCTCCCAAAATGTTTTTTAATAATGCAAGTTTATGAAAACTGTAGGGTGCTTCTTAAGATACCATTATAGTCTCCAAGTTCTGTCTTGGTCAACAAGAATTTATTGAGTCCTTACTTTATATAAAGTACTATTCTAGATGCAGTGATGATTTTTAAAACTGAGGATGTGTTCCCTGGTCTCTGGAAAGAATGCTTTTCCAAATTGGTTAATTTAATTTCCTTTAGCCATTTCAGTGCAGTTGAACAAGCAGCTCTTATGTGTCTTATGTGGGGGCAGATAGAAAAATGGAAGAGACAGGACTTAAAGTATGTGGAGCAATTAGAAAAAGTGTTGAGGCCGTGCTTTGGAGGGACTTCATTTTGGAGACAAAACACCAAAGTCGTCAGTCTTGGGCTTTAGGGAAGGATAGGATATAGGTAGGTAAGAAGGAGGGGAGTGGGTAGGTATAGAAGGCGATCCAGCGTGGATTTGGTTTGACTCGGACAGGTTTGGCGGAAAGAAGTACATTTTCATCTGAGATTGGAGGGTAGATAAAAGAAAAAAACCTAGAGCCTGAATTATATTGATGTGAATTTGAGAAAACTCCTTCCAGGAAGCACAGTCTTTCTGAGAAGTAAAATGTATATATTGAAAGTGGTCTGGTCATAGGAGTTTCAGAGGCAAGAAAAAGTCTGGCAGACTAGTATGGTTGGGAACAAAAGAATAGTTTTGTAAGGTTAGAGGTCAAATGGTCTGTATCCTCACAAGCAGTTGTGGGCCTACTGTGTGTAGAGCACCATGGAGGATAAACTTTAAGCAGGAAAGACCGTTTTAGAACCCTGGAAACTTAAATTCCATCTTTAAAAGAGAGGATAGAATTTATAGTGTTTATATTTTCTGTATTTCTCTATCCCTTTGCATGTAGGAGCTGGAGAGAGGAAAGGAAACAGGAAATGTTTCAAGGTTGGGGACTGATTCAGGAGCATTATATAATGTCAGAGGAATGGGAAATTGACCAGGAGTCAGTTTTTTCATCTGTAAAGTGGGAATTGATGGCACCTAATATATGAAGTTCTATGAAACTTGAATGAGGGAAGATAAAGTCCTTCCCAGGTACATACTGAGTACCCAAGAATTGTTAGCCAGTGCTACTAAGACAGGAACCACTGAAGGAATTCCAGTGGTCAACAAATAATTAAAATGCAGTGAGAGAAATGTTGTAAAAGAACCCTGTCCAGAATGCTTAAGGAACGGGGTGACTAATGCTGAAGCGGAAAGTTGGAAATAGTAGGAAAGGAGTAAATCTGGGTGTTGAAGGGTGAGTAGAGGTTTGCTGCCACTACATTAATACAGATTATGCAGACCTTAAAAAAACCACATCAGATCCTGATCATAATGGCCTACCATAGCTGCATAAAGATCGACTTCTTCGGTGTGGTATGGGACCCAAAAACATAGGAAGTGGGAAAGAAAGAATTTAATGGAGTAAACTTTAAAAAGGATTTAAATGCAGTGAGTGGGGCGGTGTGAGTGTACTTTGAAAGGGCTTTATGGAAGGAGGTAAGACCTGAGGTTATAGAATCTTGAAATTTGTAAACCTAAAAGTAACCTTAGACAAAATCTGTCCAGCTGTTTCAGTGAGATAAGGGAACTGAAACCAAAAAGGTGTCCACATCTGTCTACTATGCTATTTCTGGTAAAATAATGCGTACACAGGTAGAAAAGAACATAGTTTTTTTCCTGACAGATCCACAAGAAGGAGTTAAGTAAGTGGAAAGGAAGAAATTTGAATAAAAATACATTTCTAAAGCTGACTCCCAGCACCAGCATTGAAAACAAAACAGGACAAAACAGAGCAGGTGGAATGGGAGGCCATGATACAATTATGGAAGTATAACCTATGCTGACTTTAGCAGCATCTATTGTTATTGTCACCATTGGCTGCCCCTGATCACGCATCCCAGCGCCAGCACATGTGTGTTGTGGGAAGAAAGCTGAATTTATCAGAAACATGGATATTTTGGGCGAGTTTGAATGCCAGAGACTTATTTTTGAAGGCAGTTTTATTAGTCTTCCTTCCATTATAAAGCTATTTCATGCTCACTGTAGTGAATTTGGAAAGCATCCCTTCTTTGGAGCCCACTAGAGTTCTGATGTGTCTCCCCGGCTCATAGTTCGCCTTCCCTGGTGCCTGTGTGGTGCTTTAGACATAGGTTCACAATTGTCGGGAGGATAAATACCTCCAAATCATTTCTTCCAAAACATACTGGGAAATTCTTTCATCATTATGGTTTTTGGTTTTTACAACATTATGACTGATTTAAATACAATTTTATAAGCTGTTTTTTCACATATTATAAACATTTTTCCCCCTAATCTGAACTCAGCATTAACTTTTTAATGGCTATGTGCCCATTGAATGGATAAAAGCATTTACTTAAATGTTCCTCTGTTGTTAAAAGACATTGTTAAATCACCTGAGAAGGTGATATTGGCAACCACAGTAATTACTGTTTTATCTTTCCCTGGTCTCATGAAGTACACATTTTTAAAAATACGACTGCCAACCATGTAAAGAATTACCACCCTCCCTTTGCCACCCTCTTCCCCCAGTGCTCATTAATAAGAAGCAATTATGAGATATAGTGAAAAGAGTGGTGGTATTTTGCACTTTTTACAAATCTCCTAAATTTACAAATCTCCAAATATCCTTAGAGAATTGATAGCTGGGTTTTCTTATCTGTTATTCAGTACAGATTCTGTGCCTTTTGATATGTTGTTTTGAAGTATCTGAAGAAAAGTGAGTCTCACAGAATATAGAGTAAATTATTTAGTAGAATGTTCCTTAATTTGGGCCTCATGGTTTCTCCTGATTAGATTGAGGTCATGCATTTTTGGTGATAATATCACAGAAGTGATGTGTCCATGTCAGTGCATCATATCAAAAGGTACGTGATCTCGATGTATCTTATTACTGGTGATGTTAACCTTGATTGTTTGGTTAAGGTGAGGTCTGTCTGGTTTCTCCACTGTAACATAGTTACAAATCTTTTTTTTTTTTTCCTTCTGGTATTGAGAACTTTTAATATTTACTTTCTTAGCAGCTTTCAAATAACTGTACAGTAGAGTATTTTGTTAACTATGGTCACCATGCTGTACATTATCCCCAGAACTTATTTATCTTGTAACAAAGTTTGTAGCTTTTGACTTTGGTCACCTTCCCACACCCACCTCTGCCAACCACCACCTATCTGTTCTCTGTTTCTGTGAGCTTGGTTTTTTTAGGTTCCACATGTAAGCAAGGTCATATAGTATTTGTTTTTGACTTATTCCACAAAGCACAGTGCCTTCAAGGTTCATCCATGTTTTTGCAAGTGGCAGGGTTTCCCTTTTCTTTGGCTGAATATTCCTTTGTGTGTCACATTTTCTTTATCCATTCATCCATCTGATGGACACTCAGGTTGCTCCCACGCCTTGGCTATTGTAAATAATACTGCAGTGAACATGGGCATGCAGATATCTCTTTGAGATATGATTTTGTTTCCTTGGGATATATACCTAGAAGTGAGATTGCTAGATCATATGATAGTTCTATTTTTAATCTTTTGAGAAACCTCCATAATGTTTTCCATAGTGGCTGGACCAATTTATATACTCAGCAGCAGTGTACAAAGGTTTCGTTTTTTCTACATCCAACACTTTTTAATCTGTTGTCATTTTAATGATAGCCATTTTAACAGTTGTGAGATGATATCTCTTTGTGTTTTTGATTTGCATTTCTCTGACAATTAATGATGTTGAGCATCTTTTCATGTACCTGTTGGTCATTTGTATGTCATCTTTGAAAAAATGTTTCTTTGGTTCTTCTGCCAATTTTTTTTTTTTTATTTTAAAAATTTATTTGAGAGAGAGAGAGCGTGCACAAGCAGGGGGGCCAGGGGCAGAAAGAGAGGGCGAAGCAGACTCCCTGCTGAGCAGGGAACCCATTGTGGGGCTTGATCCCAGGACCTTGAGATCACGATCTGAGCCGAAGGCAGACGCCCAACGGACTGAGCCACCCAGGCGCCCCTCTTCTGCCCATTTTAAAATCAGATCGGTTTTCTTTGTTTTTATTGAATTGTATGAGTTCCTTGTATATTTGGAATATTACCCTTATCAGACATACAATTTGCAAATATTTTCTCCCATTTGGTAGGTTGCTTTTTCATTTTATTGATGGTTTCCTTTGCTGTGCAGGAGCCTTTGTAGTTTGATGTAGTCCCACTTTATTTATTTATTTATTTGTTCGTTCGTTTGTTCATTCATTCAGTAAGCTCTGTGCCCGGTGTGGGGCTTGAACTCATGACCCTGAGATCAAGAGTCGCATGCTCTACCGACTGAGCCCGCCAGGTGCCCCTGTTGCCTTTGCTTTAGTGTCAGATTAAAAAATCATTGCCAAGACTGATGTTAAGGCGCTTACCCTCCTCACCCTCTGTGTTTTCTTCTAGGAGTTTTCTGATTTCGGGTCTCACATTAAAGTCTTTAATTCATTTCGAGTTGATTTTTGTGTCTAATGTAAGGTAGTGGTGCAGTTTCATTCTTTTGCATGAGGCTGTTCAAGTTTTTCCAGTACCGTTTATTGAAGAGACTATCCTTTCCGTGTTAACAGATTTTTGTCTCCTTTGTCATAATTTAACTGACCATAAATGCATGGGTTCATTTCTGGGCTCTCTATTCTGTCCTATTGATCTGTGTATCTGTTTTGATGCCAATACCATACTATTTTGATTACTATAGCTTGGTAATATAGTTTGGAATTGGAAGCATGATTTGTTCTTCCTAAGATTGCTTTGAGTATTCAGGGTCTTTTGTGGTTCCATACAGATTTTAGGAGTGTTGTTTTATTTTTGTGAAAAGTGTCATTTGGAATATTGGTAGGGATTGTATTGAATTTGTAGATTGCTTTCTGGAACTTTTTTTTTTTTAAAGATTTTATTTATTTATTTGATAGAGACAGCCAGCGAGAGAGGGAACACAAGCGGGAGGAGTGGGAGAGGAAGAAGCAGGCTCCCAGAGGAGGAGCCTGATGTGGGGCTCAGTCCTAGGACTCTGGGATCACGCCCCGAGCCAAAGGCAGACCCTTAACGACTGAGCCACCCAGGCACCCCTGCTTTCTGGAACATTTTAACAATATTAATTCTCTATCCATGAGCATGGAATAACTGTCCATTTACTTGTGTCTTCAGTTTCTTTCATGCATGTCTTAACAATTTTCAGTGTACATATCTTTCACCTCCTTGGTTAAATTTATTCCTAGGTATTTTATTCTTTCATAAGAAAGAAATGGGATTTTTTTTCTTAATTTATTTTTCTGATAGTTCATTGTTAGTGTATAGAAATGCAAGTGATATTTTTGTATGTGGGATTTGTATCCTGCAACTTCATCAACTTTATTAATTCTAACTTTGGTGGAATCTTTAGGGTTTTCTTATATATAAGATCATGTTATTTGCAAATAGTAAAAGTTTTACTTTTTCCTTTCCATCTTGGATGCCTTTTATTTCTTTTTCTTACCTGGGTGCTTTGGCTAGGACTTCCAGTACTGTTTGAATAAAAGTGACGGGAGTGGACATCTTTGTTCCTAATTTTGGAGGAATAGCTTTCAGTTTTTCACCTTTGAGTATGATGTTAGCTGTGGGCTTGTCATATATGGCCTTTATTATGTTGAGGTACATTCTCTTTTTACCCACTCTTCTGAGAGTTTTTATTATGAATTGATGTTTAATTTTGTCAAATGCTTTTTCTGTATCTGTTGAGATGATTATATGTTTTTTTTTTTATTTTGTTAATGTGTAGTGTATTAATTGATATGTGGATGTTGAACTGTCTTTGCATCCCTGGAATAAATTCCACTTGATTGTGGTATATAAAATATTTGTCTTTTTTTTTTTTAACTTTGAATGATTAGTCTCAGAATGATACCTCAGTAATAATATTAGAAAATGCCTTCTTGT
>NW_024425564.1:4120686-4163398 GCF_017311325.1 Ursus maritimus
TTTGGCTGGCTCAGTCAGTAGAGCATGCCACTCTTGATCTCAGGGTCTTGAGTTGCAGCCCCATGTTGGATGTGGAGATTACTTAAGGAAATTACCAAAAAATATATATTTTTTGAAGCTCTTCTTGAGAAATACCTTGAGAAATACTCTTCAAGAAAATACCTTGTTGGGGGGCTCCTGGGTGGCTCAGTCGTTAAGCATCTGCCTTCAGCTCAGGGCGTGATCCTGCCGTTCTGGGATCGAGCCACACATCAGGCTCCTCCGCTATGAGCCTGCTTCTTCCTCTCCCACTCCCCCTGCTTGTGTTCCCTCTCTCGCTGGCTGTCTATATCTCTGTCAAATAAATAAATAAATCTTTAAAAAAAAAGAAAGAAAGAAAATACCTTGTTGGGGCACCTCTCTGGCTCACTCAGTAGAGCATGCGACTCTTGGTCTCCGGGTTGTGAGTTTGAGCCATACGTTGAATGTAGAGATTACTTAAAAATAAAAACTCTTGGGGTGCTTGGGTGGCTCAGTCGCTAAGCGTCTGCCTTCGGCTCAGGGCGTGATCCCGGAGTTCTGGGATCGAGCCCCACATCAGGCTCCTCCGTGGGGAGCCTGCTTCTTCCTCTCCCACTCTCCCTGCTTGTGTTCCCTCTCTCGCTGGCTGTCTCTCTCTCTGTCAAGTAAATAAATAAAATCTTTAAAAAAATAAATAAAAAATAAAAAAACTTAAAAAAAAAATACCTTGTTGCATAAGACATAATAAGGTAAATTATTAACATCTATAAAGCTAAGGGTAAGATGGCTTCCTTCATATTTTTGTTTCTTATTTACAGTTTCATCCAGTTTCCTTGGAGTAGACTCCTCCCTTTCATGAATCCGACAACTCACTGATGTGGTCAGTTTCATCATTTTCAGCATCTTTAGACATGGATGGTGCAACTGTGGGTTGAGAAATCAAATCTCCTAATCTTTCCTTTTTAAAGAAATGATCCATCCTTAAATATAAAAATGTTACACATTTTCTTTTACTTGAGAATAAAATATTGTTAAAGTCATAAAATGTTAAAGTAACAGTTTTAGATACAATTTAAAAATTTAGAAAATTGGAAAATTTGACAAGTACTATTGTAAAACAAGACCACAAAATGTACTACTTGTGTTTTTGTGGAGGCATAAGCAAAGCTTCAGAATTTGGAATGAATGATATGTAGGGCAATATTCAGGTTACAGGAATTTATAGCAGGTGTAAATGATAATAGCTGGTAAGAGCACAGAATGGAGATCAAACTGAGTCTCTGAAAAACATATTTGTACCCTAAAGCTGTTGTTATCTTAGAACATTCTAGATAACACAAGACTATACAAGCACACATTCCATTAACAGTCAGAGTTATGGCATTGTTACCTGTCACGTAGCCTCTGGAAAACTCCACTGTACACATAGGAGAGAATAGGAATGGAAAGGGCAGATAACATCTTAGTACTAATATGAAAATAGTATTGGCCCCTCAGGGCCTGTGGTCCCCCAGGAATCTTTGAGAACTACTGTTTCTAAGTGATTCTGACTGCAGCCTGATGTGAAACTCTGGTGGGAGGAAGGGCATTGTTAATTAGTCAAGTGCTTCTTGGTGCCAGGCACTGTGTTAGGAACTTTATAAGATACAACCTCATTTAGTTAAGGTTTTTGTAATGGTGTCAGTGGAAGTGATACGAGGTCAAAATTGGGTTATATATGAAGGTGGGATTTTGTTGATTGGTCTAGTGTAAGATGTGAGTCAGGTCAAGGGTGGCCTTAAGGGTTTTGACCAGAGTAACTGGAAGGGTGGAGTTGCTGTTTCCCTGGGATGAAGAAAAGTACTGAAGGAGCAGGTTTGGGACGGGAAAAAAACAGCTATATATAGAAAATGGTGTTCAGAGGAGAGGAATGGGCTGGAGGTATAAATTTGGAAGTTGTCAGCCTATCAGTAGTATTTTAAGCCACAATCCTGGACAGAATCACAAAGAGAATGAGTAGGTATAGAAGAGAAGACACCTTGAGGACTAAGCCCTGCAACACTGCATGATTTAGAGGCTGAGGAGATAAGCAAAGAGTAGTAAGCAAGGGAGCAAGAAAATTAGAAGAGTTAATGTGTCCTGGAAGCCAAGGAAAGGTTGATTCAACACTGAGTGAATGTTACCATGACAAGGGCTTCTGATGGGTCAAGTGGATGAAGACTGAGTTGACCATTGTATGGAGCAACAAGAAGGTAATTGGTGACTTTGATAAGGGAGAGAAATTCTGTTTGCAGTAGCTTCGGGACTGAATGGGAAAAGAAGAATATATATCTGTAGTTACAGATAATTTTACTGAATAATTTTGCTATAAAGAAGAACAGTAGATAGAAAGGATGTTGAGTCAAGAGAGGGTTTTGTTTTATCTCTTCTTAAGAAGGGAGAAATACAGCGTGTTTTATGCTGATGGAAATGGTCTGATCTGGTATAGAGGTAAAATGTTATGATGCAGAAGAGAATGGGGGGGGGATTGCTGGAGCAGTGTCTTTAAGTAGGACAGAGAAGATTTTGTGCACAAACGGAGGGGTTGGTTTTCACTGGGAGCAAAGATAGTGCCTCTGTAGGACTGGAAGGAGAGGCAGGTTTATGGGCATGGATGAAGGTAGGTAGGTAGATGTGGAGTTGGAAACATGGATATTCTTTTTAGATTGCGTCTGTATTCAAAACAAAAACCAAGAGAGTGAGGGTGAGACAATTAAGGGAAATATGAAATGGCAAAGAAGCCACAGAAGGACAGTCTGGGGTATAACGAGAAGTAGGCTCCATGTGAATTTCACATCTGATTCTCTCAAGTGAATTCTGGGATTAACTGTTACAGAGCTTCCATTTTGGCTGCATGGTCTCACTAAATGAGATATACTTACATTTCTTTGAGTTTATTTAAGTTTCTTATATCTTCTTACCTTTTATATCAAGGAATATTTTTAAATGTACTAGCCGATTAGTGTATGATACTTTATTAGTGTTCAAAGGATTAGCTTTTGCAGTCAAGTTGTACCTTAGAATTATCCTTGTTTTAATGGTCATATTGTACTTCACAGTTCTTGTAACTAATATACAATGGTGTTAGAAAACTTGATTAATTGGAAAGCAAAAGGGCAAAAACAGTTGGTGACATCAAGTCTGTTTTATATGCTGATAGCACTAGTGAAAACAATAGCCATTAGCTACATAAAATGTGTTTTTGAACTTTGATACACGATGCAGATCTGTAAAACCAATGGCCAATTGCTTTCTAGTGAAGGAAGAAAAGCAAATCCATAGATTACATTTTTGTCAAGTCATCCATTCCTAGAACTGTTCAAGAACTTTGCCTAATCAGAGTGATTTATTATACATTTCAAAGTATATTGCTTAATAGTTTCTCTTTTGTGTGAAACCCAGATTCATTTTCATTACTAAAGTATATAATCAAAGCCTTTAAATGGTTCACTTTAGGAGAAGCAACAAAACAAACAAAAACCAACCCTGCATCATTCGTGCTTTTGCAGTTCTTTCTTTGCTTTGATCTTAGCGTGTCATATGTATATCGTCATGTTTTTTGTATTTGCAAATGATGCTGTAAACTGGTGTTATTTGGTGTGTATGTTTGAAAAGACAACACATAGGTGACTAGCCGTTTTCTCACTCTGCTGTGGAGAGACTTTGTTGCTATGTGGCCAGCTCCAGGATTTATGGACACCTCTTAGTGATAGCACGCCCTTCTGAAGTGGTCAGGCAGATCAGCTGTCGCCTTTCTCTCCCTGCATGTCACAAGTCTTACATTACTGTAGGTTGGGTTTCAGTGCCCTTAACGTGTTTCTTTTGCATCCTGGATTAATGATGCAGGAGTTTCTTGAGAATGGTAATTGCCTTGGTTGGGTACAGGAAGATGACAGCCCATTCTGCAGAATTAGCACTATATTATGGACTTAAGTCATCCTGAAGATTGCTGGGTATGCAGCTTAAACTTAACCAGAAAAATTATGTGTACAGGCAAAGCTTCTCACTGGGAGTACAGAAGAACTTGAAGCTGTCACCTGACTCCACCTGTAGGCAATAAGCTGAAAATAAAGAAGTAGAAGACTGATCAAAAAATCTATACATTGGGCATCTGGCTGGCTCAGTTGGAGTGTGTGACTCTTGATCTCAGGGTTGTGAGTTCAAGCCCCACGCTGGGCATAGAGCCTACTTTATTTTTTTAGGATTTATTTATTTATTTTAGAGAGAAAGAAGAGAGGGGGAGAGGCGGGGGGGGAGGGGCAGAGGGAGAGAAGCAGACTCCCCGCTGACCACAGAGCCTGACACAGGGCTCCATCCCAGGACCCTGAGATCGTGACCTGAGCTGAAATCAAGAGTTGGACACTTAACCAACTGAGACACCTGGCACCCCCCCCTTTTTTTAAAGATTTATTTATAAGCCTACTTAAAAAAAAATCTATAAACATTTTAAGAGATTGGCAGGCAAATTGTACAATGAATGTGACATCAAGTTAGTTCTGTGGAATGATAGACATGAACAACCTTCTTAAGGGCCCTGATGCTGGATGGAGGCTGGCACAGACAAACTGAACGGCTTATTTAAACATTTGGTCAGTGCCACCTACGAGCCATACATATGATTAGTTGACAATATAGGGTACCGCTTTAAGACTTCCAGTAACCACCAGATGAAGAGCCATACTTCTTAAAGAGAAAAAACAGAAGAGGGATTAATCAATAAGTGGTCTGGTATATGTAACCAATTTAACCTCCAGTAAACACCAGAATGTGACTAATGTTAGCAGGGGGAATTAGTGAAATACAAGGGCAAACATCTGACCCTAGTGACAATCAGCCAATAAACACTGTAATAGACGGTCAGGTCTTTCCTTAACAATAGGCTTCCACTGTCTGAAATTGAAATGCAGCCTTTCCTGCAGGTAGAGAATGGTCTAGTTCTCAGAAGGTCTGCCCTTTAGCCCTGGTTTTGTAATTAGCAAATAGTAAAGCAGTCTTAAGAACTTTCCTTATTAGATTAGAATTTCTGTTAAACCATTTTACTGAAATTAGCAAAAAGGTTTCTTTTTTAAAAAAATACTTTATTGGGGGGCGCCTGGGTGGCACAGCGGTTAAGCATCTGCCTTCGGCTCAGGGCGTGATCCCGGCGTTGTGGGATCGAGCCCCACATCAGGCTCTTCCTCTATGAGCCTGCTTCTTCCTCTCCCACTCCCCCTGCTTGTGTTCCCTCTCTCGCTGGCTGTCTCTATCTCTGTCGAATAAATAAATAAAATCTTTAAAAAAAAAAAATACTTTATTGGGGCGCCTGGGTGGCACAGTCATTAAGCGTCTTTTTTGGATCAAGCCCTGCCTCAGGCTCCCTGCTCGGCGGGAAGCCTGCTTCTCCCACTCCCACTCCCCCTGCTTGTGTTCCCTCTCTCGCTGCCTCTCTCTCTGTCAAATAAATAAATAAAATATTTTAAAAATAAATAAATAAATAATATTTACACAAGCAGGGGGAGCAGCAGGCAGAGGGAGAGGGAGAAGCAGGCTCCCTATGGAGTAAGGGGGCTCGATCCCAGGGTAATCTTATTTTTTTTTTTTATTTTTTTAAGAATTTATTTATTTATTTGGGGGGAGAGAGCGTGCACATGAGCGGGGGAGGAGCAGATAGAAACTGCATGAAGCATGTGGAACAGACTTCGCCAATTAATTCAGAAAGCAATAATCCAAATTTATAACTGAGGAGCTGATTACAAATTTAACTTTTATTCTGTGACCTGTTAAGTAAATCAATAGTAAGGTCCAAAAAAATTTAAACACCCTCAAGCACTTGCTCTTATGAAAATAATCCCTGTTAACTACTAATCACTCTTGTCAATTACAGCTTTTTGTTTAAAAGATATTTTGATAATTTAGTCTTCTGGCTGGCCATTTATTTCTTAGGGTCCTAACAGCATGGTAGTTCTAAGAAGTATTGAAATTAAAGTTCAAGATGTCATTGTTTAGTTACATGGATTGGTTTTTTGGGTTTTTTTTAAGATTTTATTTACTTATTTGACAGAGAGATAGAGAGAGCCAGGGAGTACAAGCGGAGGGAATGGCAGAGGCAGAGGGAGAAGCAGGCTCCCCACTGAGCAGGGAGCCCGATACGGGGCTCGATCCCAGGACCCTGGGATCATGACCTGAGCCGAAGGCAGATGCTTAACCAACTGAGCCACCCAGGTGCCCCTAGTTACATGAATTGTTATACTAAATGTTAACATGTTAAAATAATCAGAATTATTTAAATCTGATTTAATTTCTAGTTTCTTCTGCTTTCTGCCTGTCACCCAGAAGTTTTGATAAAATAAAAAGATAAACCCTTTTCAGTTTACCACAAAGTGCAAATTAAATGGCACTGTGTTGATGGCCGGAATACAGGAAGGAAGGCTAGTGGTGATCACAAGAGAAGCAGAATGGAGTGAAGTCCTGGGGCCTCTGCTGAAGCATTCCTAATAGAAATCTGCCTGCCGGCCATGGCCATCTGGAGCAGGACGTGAAGGGAAGTTCCTGGGGTCTGAGAGGGAATTTATGCCCACATGTCCTCCAGTCCTTTGATCTCGATTTTGGGGAGGGAGGAGGAGAAGCAGTTATAAAAAAGAGTGAAGAGAGACGAGGCTGTGGATTTATGTGGTTATTTTTGGTGGGTAGTCATGATACTTCCATCATAGCGATGTTAAGGACTCCAGTATCTCAAAGGAAAGACTCTGCAAAGGGAATAAATAAGAGTGACTTCTCTGTAGCCACTTGAGGGAAACTGAGACCAAAATAGCAAATTTTTTAAAACTTTAGAATGTGTTTTATAATGGGAGGCTTGAAAGCAGTTCCCTTGATAGTCTTCCGTGGTAAAATAGATCATTCACCTACTACCTTTAGAATGCTGGCTGGCTGCCAAGTCCTGTGCTAGATGCTTGGTAATTACTGATAAGCAAAAATATGGACTCTGCTCTTTGAACTTTGAGTTAATCACGCTCAGAAATGTTTGATCACAAGCTGAAGTGACATTGTCTAGGAAGAGAACATCAGTCAAGTGAGTGCATTTGACAGAAAGCCTTGATATGGACATGGTGGGCAGGGGTGTGTTAGGGAACCTCTGAAGAATGAGTAGGAGTTAACTAGGCATTGGGAAGGGCATTTCAGATTGAGGGATGCAAACACTGTATCAGGAGGGAGTGGAGTGTTTAACGAATTGCAGTTAGGCCAGTGGT
Organism: Ursus maritimus; assembly: GCF_017311325.1. Classification (NCBI taxonomy): domain Eukaryota; kingdom Metazoa; phylum Chordata; class Mammalia; order Carnivora; family Ursidae; genus Ursus; species Ursus maritimus. The sequence goes on from NW_024425564.1 coordinate 4,127,931, forward strand.
GCTGAGGTACGAGCCTGAAGTGAGGTCCGTGGGGCCAGACCATAGAGGTCCTTGTCAGCGTGGTCTTTGGCATTGGGTCTTTGTTTCTTTGCTTCTTGGTCGTTATTTACTTTTTAACTTTGTTATTGTGGAAAATTTCAAACGTACACAGAACAGAGACTAGTATAATACACTCAGTGTACTCATCTAGCTTTAATCAGCCCTCGGCCAATCTTGTTTCGTTTATATTTTCACCCATCTGGTTATAGATGTGATTCTTAAAGTAATGGGAGTCATTTGAAGATTTTTGTTTTTTGGGTTTTTGTTTTTGTTTTTAAGATTTCATCCGTTTATTTGCAGAGAGCAAGTGAGCACAAGCAGGGAATAGGAGAGGGAGAAGCAGGCTGTCTGCTGAGCAGGGAGCCCGATGTGGGGCTCAATCCCAGGACCCTGGGATCATGACCTGAGCCAAAGGCAGCCACTTAACTAACTGAGCCACCCAGGCGCCCCTGAAGAGTTTTGATAAAAGCAGGGATGGGTAGAAAATTTACCAGATTTTTGTTTTGAAAGATAATTCGGGCGTGGGGAATAGAGGAGAGGGGGAAGAGCACACATACTGGCAGTTGGGCCGTTTACAGTAGTAGTCCTGTCGGTAAATACTTTGAATCAGGTGAGCTGCCATGGGGCTGAGAAAATGATGGGAAGATCCCCCTGGATTTGATAACAGGTTGGATATGAGGGATAAAGGAGGGGAGAAGGTGGCCCTGGTGACCCCTTGGTTACTGACTTGAACCTAGGATGGATGAAAGATCCCAAACTTACAGGATGGTTGGTGGTAACACAGTGTGAAGACCCAAGTACAGGAAGAGAGCAGGCAACCAGTTTTGCCATCTTATCCCTTCTTCAGACTTCCAGTACTCTGCCTTTCTCCAGATCACATGACAGTTTGAGTTCTCACACTAAGGCCAAAGAACTAAGATGAATTTGAACTGCGCACTCTTAATCCTTCTCTGGAGCAAAGGATATGGTCACATTTGGGTTCAAAGAACATCCTGGAGATGTCTTGTAGATGGGTGCCAAGGCGGCAGCAAAACCAAGTTTATCCATTAGGGCAGGTACAAACTGTCAGAAGTATTCTATGAATAATCTGCTTGGATTTTGAATAATAATTGCCCTATTCTCTTACAGGAGTCACCAATTCTTAAAAATAAACCAGAAAAAAAAGCATTTTCTAAACATTGTGTTTCAGGTAATAAATTTATGATAAACTGCCTCTAGGAAAGTCTCAGATTTGTCTCCAAGATTATGAGTATTATGTATTTTAGCACAGGTGCACATGTAAGTCATTCCAGGAAGGGGTCAGGATTGGAGTCTCCTGCCTTTGGAGTCTGCACCAGCTAGCTGCTTGATAACTCCTGTCTTTCTCTGACTTATTCCACTTAGCATTATACCCTCTAGATCCATCCATGTTGTTGTAAATGGCAAAATTTCTTTCATTTTTATGGCTGAGTAACATTCCATCATTTGTTATACACACACACACACACACACACACACACACACACACCAGGTTTTCTTTTTCCATTCATCTATGGATGGATACTTGGATTGCTTCCATATCTTGGTATTGTAAATAATGCTGCACCAAACATAGGGGTGCACATATCTTTTTGAATTAGTGTTTTCATTTTCTTTCAGTAAATACCTGGTAATGGAATTACTGGATCATATGATAGTTCTGTTTTGAGGAACCTCCGTACTGTTTTCCGTAGCGGTTGCACCAGTTTGCTTTCCCACCAAAAGTGCATAAGGGTTTCTTTTTCTCCATATCCTCACCAACACTTGTTTCTTGTGTTGTTGATTTTAGCCGTGTGAGGTACTATCTCATTGTGGTTTTGATTTGCATTTTTCTGATGATGAGTGATGTTGAACATCTTTTCATGTGTGTGTTAGCCATCTGGATATTTTGGAGAAATGTCTGTTCAAGCCCTCTGCCCATTTTTTAATAGAATTATTTGGTGTTGAGTTCTGTAAATTCTTTATATATTTTGGATATTAACCCCTTTTTGGAAATATCATTTGTAAATATCTTCTCCTATTAAGTAGGTTGCCTTTTTGTTGGTGGTTTCCTCACTATGCAAATAAGTACTTTTTTTTTTTAAAGCTTCTATAGAAGGGCTGCACAGGTTGAACTGCTGTTGGAAATGTTGGAAATAATGCAGGACCTTTTTCAGTACTAGAGAACAAAGGGACTGAGCTTTTAAATGAGAGCGTTTATTTTTTAATTTTTTATTTTTTTAAAGATTTAATTTATTTGAGAGGGAGAGAGAGTGAGAGCATGAGAGGGGAGAGGGTCAGAGGGAGAAGCAGACTCCCTGCTGAATGGGGAGCCCAATGCAGGACTCGATTCTGGGACTCCTGAGCCAAAGGCAGTCACTTAACCAACTGAGCCACCCAGGTGCCCCTAAATGAGAGCATTTAAGTTTACTTATATTTGTAGTGATTGACAATATGGGCAACTTAAGAACTATTTCTATTTCCTCCGTCAGTCTTGTTTTCTGACTTTAAAATCTTCTTTTTTTTTTTTTTTTTTAAGATTTTGTTTGTTTATTTATTTGACAGGGAGAGGGAGAGAGAGAGCAAGCACAAGCAGGGAGAGCTGCAGAGGCAGAGGGAGAAGCAGGCTCCCCACCAAGCAGGGAGCCTGACATGGGGCTCGATCCCAGGACCCTGGGATCATGACTCGAGCCAAGGCAGATGCCTAACTGACTGAGCCACCCAGGCTCTCCTGACTTTAAAATCTTCTAAAATATGTCTCTTGATTCTTTTTTTTTAAAAATTTTTATTATGTTATGTTAGTCACCTTACAGTACGTCCTTAGTTTTTGATGTAGTGTTCCATGATTCATTGTTTGCGTGTTTCTCGATTCTTGATGTCCAAAAGAGGTAGATAAAAACAGCCAGCTGAGAAATGTGTGACCTAAGACAATGTATGGTCAAGTTTGGTCTTCCTTGAGAGCTTGACTCAATCTCGTTAGTTAGCAAATAGCTTCCTTGTTCAGCCTCCCAGGGATGAAACCAGGAACAGATGCTGGGTGACAGCTAGGAGTCTCGGCCACATTTCTCCTTTTCCTTCCCACTTTCCTTAGGCTGCCCCACCATCCTGTCCACCCACAAATCAGATGTGGAGCATAGAGGAAGTTCCTTTTGACTGGAGGCAGGGGGTGCAGGGTGAGTGAGGAGGAAGGGTGGGAGTGAGCACTGGACCTGTCTGGGTGGCTTTACCAGCTCACAGGGCAATGGCAGAATCAGTGCTGGGCTTTGATCTGGTAGTTATTTCCATTGTGAAGATGATTGTGGGGGTAGGAATAATTTTTCTGGCATTTTAAAAGACCGGTAGCTAAACTAATTTTGAACTGGACATGCGAGTGTTGTAAATATGCAATTACTAAAAATATGTGCTGATCAGAACTCTCACCTAGCCACGTTTAATACGTCTATTTTGGGCCCTCTTTTCCCACTGCCAAGACTCCCTAATCTCCCACGACTGCTGAGTTTGCTTCTTACCCTTAAATGACAAGCCTGCTTCCCTCACTCCTTTTAATGGGCAAGGATAAAAACTGAGTTATCTTTTCAGTGCTGTGGGTGGATAAGGAGTTCAGTCTGCTCTTTGTGTTTTTCTTTCTCTTTGGTTATTTGCAACTTTTGCTGCTCTGTCTTACATAGTTACCTTCCTTTAGTGGAAGTGACGAAACGCTAGTACTTGTTAACTTGCAGAAGGACCCAAGTAACCCTTTATCCTTGTTAAGATGAGTATGTGGATCTGGAGGACTCCCAGGCTCTGCTGCTTAGAACAGAATGAACCTTGGTAGGCTGCTAGCCTGGAATGCAGCTGCACAGTTCATAAACCAGCTATGAACATCTGTCAGCTTTTGGTTCCTCAGAAAAATGGAGAGGAAGATGACATTCTTGCTGGTGTTCTTTGAGTATTGTGATTAATCATTATCATACACTGCGCATGTTTTGCAAATCGAGCCTGTGTGCTATAGAGCCAAAGCTATAAGCCTAATATGCTCTTTATACAGACACAGACTCCCAGGCTTCTCATTATGAGTGTTCACTGATGGTGGGTAGTGCTACAGCGTTCAGCCCGAGTCAGCATGGTGGAAAGAACGCGGTGTTCGAATCAGGTCTGTAGTTCAGGTCTGAGTTACCCTCCTTAAACCACAGTTTCTTCAAGTGTAAAATAGAAGTATATCCACTAATGGCATCTAATTCCTAGGGTTATCATGAGCATTAAGTAAGATTATATTTATATGCACAGCATTTAGGACATTTTAAATTGCTATAGATATATTAGTTACAACTGTTACTAATAATTCTATAAGCTTAGATTGAACCTTTACTGATCCTTTAAAATAATCCAGCAATTGTGTTTTAAAATACATCCAGTACCTTTAAAAAATGTTTTAATACTTTTTAAATAGACTTTATTTTCTAGAGCAGTTTAAGGTTCACAGCAAGATCAAGTGGCAAGTACAGAAAGTGCCTGTATGCCTTCTGCCCCCACATACTTAAAACCTTCCCCACTGTCAGCATCCCCCACCAGAGTGGTACGTGTGTTAGAGTCAGTGATCCTACATTGACACATCGTTAGCACCCTAAATCCATACTTTATAGTGGGGTTCATTCTTGGCGTTGTGCATTCTGTGGATTTTGACAAGTATATAATGACATGTGTCACCATTATAGTATCATACAGTGTAGTTTCCCTCCCCTAAAAATCCTCTCTGCTCTTGCTATTCATCCTTCCCTGCCCCCACCCCCTGGCAACTGTTCATCGTTTTACTGTCTCCATAGTTTTGCCTTTTCCAGGATGTTATATAGTTGGAATCATACATATGTAGCCTTTTCAGATTGGCTTCTTTCACTTAGTAATAGGTTATGCCTTTTCATGGTTTGACAGCTCGTTTCTTTTTAGTGCTGAATAATTGTACCGCAGTTTATCCGTTCATCTATTGAAGGACACCTTGATTGCTTCCAAGTTCTGGTAATCATGAATAAAGCTGTTGTAAATGTTTGTGTGCAGGTTTTTGTGTGGTCATATTTTCAGCTCCTTTGGGTGAATATGAAGGAGCATAATTGCTGAATTGTATGGTAAGAGGAAGTTTAATTTTGTAAGAAACCACCAAATTGTCTTCCAGAGTGGCTTATACCATTTTGCATTCCCACCAACAGTTGAGAGAGTTCCTCTTGCTCCAGATCCTTCCCGGCATTTGGTGCCAGAATACTGACACCAAATGGATTTTGGCCATTCTCATAGGTGTGTAGTGGTATCTCGTTGTTTTAATTTGCAATTCCCTGTTGACATACAGGGTTGAGCGTCTTTTCATATGTTTATTTGCCATCTGTATCTCTTTGGTGGGGTGTCTGTTAGGTCTTTTACCCATTTATTTTTTTTAAGATTTTATTTTTAAGTAATCTCTACACCCATTGTGGGGCTTGAACTTACATCCCCAAGACCAAGAGTCTCATTCTCCACTGACTGAGCTAGCCAGACGCCCCTCTTTTTACCCAAAATCAGGTTCCTTATTTTCTTCTTGTGAGTTTTAAGAGTTTATTTGGATGAGTCCTTTATCAGGTACGGCTTTTGTAAATGTTTTCTCCCAGTCTGTGACTTGTTTTCTCATTCTCTTGATATTCAGTATATCTTTCTGGGAGAAAAAGTCCACTTAATTTGAGTTTTCTGTGGGGTGAGGGGAGGAGGAGGAACTAGTTTAGTATTTCCCATTATAGATCAGCATTCTACTTTCCTTCAGAATTTAGGTAATTATTAGGACATTAAGAATAGTTTTTACACTTTACATCCAGTAGGATAGCTATAATTTTTAAAATGGAAAATAGCAAGTTAGAATGTGAAGAAATTGGAAACCTGTACATTGCTGGTGGAAATGTAAAATCGGTTAGTCAGTATGGAAACAGTTTGGTGATTCCTTAAAAAGTCAAATGTAAGAATTATATTTGACTCAGCCATTCCACTCCTATACCTGAAAGAATTGAAAACAGGTACTCAAATATTTGTACACAAATGTTCAGCACTGTTCATGATTGCCAAAGATAAAAACAGCCAAATATTTATCAATGAATGGATGAACAAATTGTAGTAGATACCTATAATAGACTAATATTCCCCATTATAAATTATAGAATGCAGTACTGATCCATGCTGATACAGCGTGGATGAGCTTCAGAAGCACAGTAAGTGAAAGAAGCCAGACTTTTTGGTCATGTATGATTCCATTTATATAAAATATGCAAATAGGTAAATCTGTAGATGCAGAAAGCAAGATCTAAGGTCCTGGATGAGGAGTAACTGCTTAATGGGTATGAGATTTTATTTTGGGGTGATAAAAATTTGGGGATTAGATAGAGGTAGTAGTTTCATGACATTGTGAATGTACTAAATGCCACTGGCTTGTTCACTTTAAGATGGTTAATTTTAGGCTCAGTTGGAAGAGCATGTGCCTCTTGATTTTAGGGTCGTGAGTTCAAACGCCATGTTGGGTGTAGAGATTACATATATACATACATACATACATAAAAACTTAAAAAAAATGGTTAATTTTATGTTGTGTGTATTTCACCTCAGTTTTTGTTTGTTTGTTTGTTTGTTTGTTTTTTAAGAAAAGCTAGTTTCAAGGGGCGCCTGAGTGGCTCAGTTGGTTAAGCGGCTGCCTTTGGCTCAGGTCATGATCCCAGAGTCCTGGGATCGAGCCCCACTTTGGCAGGGGGGAGGGAGAGAGTCAGCAGGGCGTTCTGCTTCTCCCTCTTTCTCTCCCTCTGCCTCTCCCCTGTTTGTGCTTTCTCTCTCAAATAAATAAAATCTAAAAAAAAAAAAAAAAGAAAGAAAGAAAAAAGAAAAGCTAGTTTGAAGCTTACAGTAATTTTTAGAAAGTATTCTCTTAAAAGTTTTTCTTTTAGAGTTCTCTTATTAAATGGCAACTTATAATTCATTATAATTTCATGAATAAAAAGGCTTTGTTTTCCACATACTTCATTGGGTGGGTGCTGTGAGGGTATTTCATTCTCCAGATGCTTTGAAGTACAACTGAGAGACAAATTTAGGATCAGATTGTTAAAGTTAAAAGTTTTAGAGGCACTACAAAAGTGTGGCCAAATTAATTCTTTAGGAATGATGCTTTTCCCAGGGTAGGGCAAAGTAATTTTTGTTTTGGTCTTTTAATGGTGGAAAAAAGAAATGTCAAGAATAATTTATGATTTTGGTTTTCCTTAAGAAAAAGATTTATGAGAGCTTACATTAAAAGTATATGAAACAGGGGCACCTGGGTAGCTCAGTTGGTTAAGCATCCAACTCTTGGTTTTGTCTCAGGTTATGATCTTGGGGTCATGGGATCAAGCCCTGTATTGGGCTCTGCACTCGGCAGAGAGTCTTCTGAGATTCTCTTTCTCCCTCTCCCCTTGCTTGCGAGCACATGCTCTCTCGCTCTTTCTCTGAAATAAATGAATAAATAAATAAATCTTTAAAAAAATATATGAAACAGATCAGCTAAAAAAATGTTTTTAAAGATTTTATTTATTTATTGGAGAGAAAGAGAGAGAAACAGACTCCCCTTGAGCAGAGAGCCTGACGTGGGGCTCAATCCCAGGACCCTGAGATCATGACCTGAGCAGAAGGCAGACACTTAACCAGCTGAGCCGCCCAGGCGGCCCTAAAAGTTTTTAAAAGATCAGTAGAAGAGATATTCCAAGAATGGGCAGTTGTCCGGTAAATCTAGCTCTCTTATGGGTTAGCTAAAAAGAAAGAGGAAAATATGATAGGACTAATGGCTTTTTAGTGACCGTTAAAGAACAAATATACGTTAGTCTAGAAATAGACTTTTCCATTAAAATGTAATGTTAAGATGAATTTATAGAGTAAATTCTCCTATTGGCAATGTCTTTAAATGTGATTTATAGAAGATTCAGAATTGTTCTTCATTTGGTAATTTTATAGCATTTAATGGGCTCTTAAAATTAGAAAAAATTTTAAGGATTTTATTGATTGATTGATTATTGAGAGAGAGAGAGAGAGAGAGAGAGAGAGTGTGTGTGTGTGTGTGTGTGTGCAAGCAGGGGGAGGGCTAGGGGGAGAGGGAGGGAATCCTAGCCCAACACAGGACTTAATCCCACGACCCTGAGGTGATGGCCTGAGCTGAAACCAAGAGTTGGACGCCCAACAAACCGAGCCGGGGAGGGGCAGAGGGAGAGGGAGCAGCAGACTACCTGCTGAGCAGGGAGCCTGATGGAGGGCTCATTCCCAGGACCCTGGGATCATGACTCGAGCTGAAGGCAGACGTTTAACCAACTAAGCCACCCAGGCGCCCCTCGTTTTCATTTTCGTAAGAATGATAAGCTGGAATTCATACATATGTGGTCAGAATTGCAAAAGGATAGTTATTTGTGACCTGCTTGCCCTTGCTTACTGCTCATTTGACCCCACCATAAAGTGTGGCTTTTCGGTACATCTGCTCGTGGCTGTAGTTGGGCATCTGTAGCCATGGTGTAAATCGTCATGGTTTACAATACATAGGTGTAAGGTAAAAATTGCTTTTTTGCTAAAAATAATATCCTCTTAATCATTTGATTGTGCTTATGTGTGGACTTAATGTTATTTTAACAGTAATCTGTAAAAATTTGGTGTGACTTCTTTGAAATAAGCAGTAGAACAGTTAGGAGCCCATTATAACAGTGACAAAAAATAATAAACTGAAGAAATAGGCAAGACTTGTGCAAAGAAAACTTTTAAAATGTTACTGAGAGGACTTGAATAAATTGAAAAATGTACCATATTCCTAGGTGGGAAGGTTGAGCATTGTAAGATGTCAGCTCCTGCTAAGTTAATCTATAAATTAAACTTGTTCTTTGTAGAAATTATAAGTGTTTTATTTAAATCACTCAAGCAATTTCTGAGGGTCAAATGGATAGACAAACATGGAAGAATAGCCAGTAAAATTCTGAAACAGAAGACTGAAGGGTGGGAATAGTGACGTCTAGTCCACTTAAACCATGTTGCAAAACTATAGTACCTATCATAGAATGCTTGGAATTTGGATTGGGAATAGGCAAATGAATCAACAGAATATAGTCCAGAAATAAATTGGCAGGTCATCTAGAAAATAAATTGGATTCTTTTCTTATGTTTATACCAGAATAATTTCCATTGTAGATAGGAAATATAGACATTTAAAAAACTAAAACCATAAATTTCTGTGGGAAGACATGAAGTCATTTTGTTATAGTCGTGGACGGGGCAGGACCTTCTAATTATGCCTTTTTATTTTATTTTATTTTTTTAATTTTTTTTTAAAGATTTTATTTATTTATTCGACAGAGATAGAGACAGCCAGCGAGAAAGGGAACACAAGCAGGGGGAGTGGGAGAGGAAGAAGCAGGCTCACAGCGGAAGAGCCTGACGTGGGGCTCGATCCCACAACGCCGGGATCACGCCCTGAGCGGAAGGCAGACACTCAACCGCTGTGCCACCCAGGTGCCCCTAATTATGCCATTTTAATTCAAGTCATAAGAGATTTGAAGGACAGCCTACATTAAGTGGAAAACTACACCTTGTTAATGAATTAGAAGACATTACGGTTCTTGGCAAATTAACCTATTCCTTTTGCATTACTAATAAAAATCTCAGGTTTTTAAGAATAAATTAATTCCCAAATATATATGGAAGTACATAGCTAAAAATTACCAAGACGTTAAAAAAAATGTTATTGCAAATTTCAAATCTGGGGGTGCCTGGGTGGCTCAGGCAGTTAAGCATCCAACTCTTGACTCTTGGTTTCAGCTCAGGTCATGATCTCAGGGGCATGAGATCCAACCCTGGGTGGAGCTCTGAGTTCAGTGGGGAGTCTGCTTCTCTCCTCCTCCCTCTCTCCCTCTGCCCCTCCTCTCCCCCCCAACTTGTGTGCACTCATGCATATGCACATAAATCTTCAAAAAAAAAGAAAAAGAAAATTTCAAATCTGTACAAAGGTAGACTGGATAGTATAATGAGCCCTCATGTATCTCAGTTCCAGCTATTATCAACTCATGGCTAGTTTTGCTTCATGTGTATCCTTAACCACTTCTCCCCTTCTCTATTATCTGGTCAAGTCTTACACAGCATACAATTTTATCCATGTATTTTCAGTAAGTATTTCTGAAAGAGAGCACTCTCTTTTAGAAACTCCCCACAATATCATAATCATACTGTAAAAAGTTCATATAGCAAAGACAAGTTTTCCCCTTAGTGTACCATTATTCCCCAAAGTAATGAGTTAAAGTACATCAAGAATGCTTCAGTCCATGAGTTCATCATATTGATTTTTGACCCGTAGGAGCCTCTTCAAGTTAATTCCTGAGTCCTGTTTATATTTATTTAACTAAATATTTGCAACTTGAATCCACCAGTATACAAAAAGAGTAATAGATCATGACTGTGTAACCGGGTTTATTCCAGAAATGCAAGGCTGATTTAACATTTGCAAATCAATCAGTGTAATCCACTACATTAACAGACTGAAAAAGAAAAACCATATCATAACATCAGCAGATTTAGAAAAAGCATTTGACAAATCCAACATCCATTTATGATAAAAAGCCTCAACAAACTAGGAATACATAGGAACTTCCTCAACATGATAATGGGGGTCTATTGAAAACAGGTACCATTATCCTTTAATACATTTTTTTTTATTTTTTAAAGATTTTATTTATTTATTTTAGAGAGTGTGAGCAGGGGGAGGGGCAGGGGAGTGTGAGCAGGGGAAGAGAGAGAGAATCCCAAGCAGATTCTTTGCTGAGCGCGGAACCCAATTGGGGGCTCAGTCTCACGACCCCGAGATCATGACTTGAGCTGAAATCAAGAGACGCCCAACTGACTGAGCTACCCAGGTGGCTCTATACTTTAGTATTGAGAAAATAAATACATTCCCCCTAAGATAGTAACTGACTGAGCTATCCAGGTGGCTCTATACTTTAGTATTGAGAAAATAAATACATTCCCCCTAAGATAGTAACTGACTGAGCTACCCAGGTGGCTCTATACTTTAGTATTGAGAAAATAAATACATTCCCCCTAAGATAGTGAACCAAATAAGGATGCCTGTTCTTACCACTTCTGCTAATCATTGTTCTGGAAGTCCTATCCAGTACAGTAAGGCAAAAATGAATGAATGAATGAATGGTATATAAATTAGAGAGGAAGAAGTAAAACTCTTTATTTGCAGATGACTTGATTATCTGTGTAGAAAATCCTAAGGAATCTACCAAAAAGATACTAGAACTATTAAGTGATTTTAGTGTGGGCATAGGATAATAAGGTCAATATGCAGAAATCAATGTGTTTATGTATAGTAGCAATTAACAGAAATTGAAATTTTTTAATAATACCATTTAAAAGAGCATCAAAAGATAGTGCAGGACAGGGATTGGCAAATGATGGCTCATTTTTGTAAGTAAAGTTTTCTTTTTTTTTTTCTTTTCTTTTTTTAGAGAGAGTGGGGGTTGGATGGGAGAGGGAAAGGGAAGGAGGGAATCTTTTTTATAATTTAAATTCAATTAATTAACATATAGTGTATAATTAGTTTCAGAGATAGAGTTTAGTTATTCATCAGTTGCATATAACACCCAGTGCTTATTATATCAAGTGCTCTCCTTAATGGCCATCACCCAGTTACCCCATCCCCCCACCCACCTCCCCTCCAGCAACTCTCAGTTTGTTTCCTCCAGTTAAGAGTCTCTTACGGTTTGTCTCCCTCTCTGTTTTCGCCTGGGAGGGAGAGAATCTTTTTTTTTTTTTTTTTAAGATTTTATTTATTTATTCGACAGAGATAGAGACAGCCAGCGAGAGAGGGAACACAAGCAGGGGGAATGGGAGAGGAAGAAGCAGGCTCATAGCGGAAGAGCCTGATGTGGGGCTCTATCCCATAACGCCGGGATCACGCCCTGAGCCGAAGGCAGACGCTTAACCACTGCGCCACCCAGGCGCCCCTGGGAGGGAGAGAATCTTAAACAGGCTCCACGCCCAGCACCTGAGCCCAATACAGGACTTGATCCCACGACTCTGAGATCATGACCTGAGCCAAAATCAAGAGGCGGATGCTTAACCAACTGAGCCATCCAGGCGCCCTTGTAAATAAAATTTTTTTTTTTTTAAAGATTTTATTTATTTATTTGACAGAGAGAGAGACAGCCAGCGAGAGAGGGAACACAAGCAGGGGAAGTGGGAGAGGAAGAAGCAGGCTCATAGCGGAGGAGCCTGATGTGGGACTCGATCCCATAACACCGGGATCACACCCTGAGCCGAAGGCAGACGCTCAACCGCTGTGCCACCCAGGCGCCCCTAAATAAAATTTTCTTGAGTCACAGCCACATTCATTTATGTATTGTCTCTGACTACTTCTGTGATGCAAAAGTGGAGCTGAATAGTTGTGACAGAGTATACATACAGCCCACAGAGCTGAAAATATTTACTACCTGACCATTTATAGTTTCCAAACTCCTGATGCAGAAGAACTTTATGATCTCAAGGAAGGGGTGGATTTCTTACACAAGAAATAGAAAATATTAACCATAAGGGGGAAAAAGAAGTCTTCATCAAAATAATAACTTGTGTTCATCAAAAGATACCAAAAAAAAAAAAATGAATGAAAAGGGAATCCTCAAGAATGGGAGAAAATATGTGAATATATAACAAAAATCTGTAAAGAATTCTTAACAATCGGAAAAGAACATAGTAGAAAAATGGACCCTAAACTTGATTGATTGATCAAACCTGCGATAGAAGTAGAAACCCAGATGGCCTGAGAACATTTTTTAAAACACTCAACCTCGTTAGTAATCAAAGGAATGCAAAAACCCCCACAATGACATACTATTAAACACTCACCAAAGAGAATATAAATTGGTACAGCCATTATGGAGAACAGTGTAGAAGTTCTTCCAAAAATTGAACTACCCTATGATCTAACAGTCCTATTTCTGGGTGCATCTGAAGGAAATGAAATGAATATCTCACAGGGATAACTGCCACCCCCATGTTCATCTTGGCATTATTCACAGTAGTCAAGACATGGAAACAACCTAAGTGTTGAGGGATGAATGGATAAAGAAAATGTGGCACACATGCACTGACACACAGATATTATTCATAAAAAGGAGGAAATCCTGTCATTTATAACACCTATGGGTCAATCCTGAGGGTATTATGCTGAGTGAAGTAAGTCCGACAGGGAAGACCAATACCATATGATTTCACTTATATGTGGAATCTAAAAGAGTTGAACTCAGAAAGAGTGGAATGGTGGTTACCAAAGTCTGGGGGGGGGGGAATGGGGAGATGTTGATCTAAAGTATAAACTTTAAGTTGTTTTTTTTGTGTTGTTTTTTTAAGTAACCTTTATCCCCAACTTGGGGCTTGAACTCATGACCCAGAGACTGAGAGTCGCATGCCCTACCAACTGAGCCAGCCAGGTGCCCAAACTTTAAGCTTTATAAAATGAAGTTCTGGAGATTTGATGTATAACATGGTGACTGTAGTTAGTAATACTGTGTTGCATACTTGAAATTGAATATTCTCACCACACAAAATGGTAATTATATACGAGCATCAAATCATTACGTCGTACCCTCTAAATTTATACAGTTTTGGTCAATAAATAGTAAATAAACATTGCTTCCTTAAAGTTCAGGGGAAAAGCAGTCATCTGACTGGCAACAAAAAAGAAAGAATTACACAATTAATACATAAAAATTGGGGCGCCCAGGTGACTCAGTCGTAAGCGTCTGCCTTTGGCTCAGGGTGTGATCCCGGCATTCTGGGATCGAGTCCCACATTGGGCTCCTCCGCTGGGAGCCTGCTTCTTCCTCTCCCACTCCCCCTACTTGTGTTCCGTCTCTCGCTAGCTGTCTCTATCTCTGTCAAATAAATAAATAAAATCTTTAAAAAAATAAAAATAAAAATAAAAATAGAAAGCTTCTACATGATAAAATCACCATAAAGTCAAATCAACAATCACCAGGCTAATTTACTTAATAATACATGAAGAGCTTCTCCAGGTCAGTGAGAAAAAGACCAATAGAAAAATTGGCAGAGGGTATGAAAAGGAAATACAAGTGACTCTCAAATATATGAAAGACGTGTCACCTCTCTTATAAGAGAAATGCAAATTCAAACTAAAAGGAGATGCCATTTTTCACCTGTCAGATTGGCCAATGTTAGAAAGTTGAATAATACCATGTGTTGGCAAGAATGTGAGGGAACGGTCAGTCTCATATGGTACTGGCAGGCATACAAACTGGTACAACCTCTATGAAGGGCAAAGTGTCAGCATTTATTAAAATTACAAATGTGTCTTATCTTTGGCATAGCAGTTCTTAGGTTCTATAAAGAAAATAGCTCTATCATCATACAAATGACCTCTGTGTTGTTAAATCCAGTGGTCAGTTCTTACTAGTCTGCCTCTTACTTGATGTCTTAGTGGCATTTAACCCGGTTGATCGTTCCCTCCTCTTTCAAATATTTTGCTTGGCTTCTTGCATGCCCCATTGCTTGGTGTTCTTTCATACTTACTGTTTGTTCCTTCTTGGACTCTTTTGTTGGATCCTGCAAAATATTGAAGAGCCCCGGGGCTCAGGCCAGGAGTGCTCCAGACTTTCTAAGTGACCTCATCCAGCCCCAAATTCTGCACATTGCTGGATGTTAATCTCCAGCTCTGACCTCTTTGCTGAACAGCAGACTTCTCTCTCCAGCTGCCTTCTCAGCAGCTCCATCTGTGTGTTGGATAGGCCGCTCAGACTTCACATGTGCAAAGCTGAACTCCTGGTATTACCTGCCAAACCTGCGCCTCCCATTGTTTTCCCATTTTGTCCATTTGCTCAGGTCTAAGAACTGAAGTCATCCTTGACTTCCTTCTTTTTTCATAGCCCGTGTCAAGAATTCTGTTGGCTCTGCCTTTAGAAGAGTCAGAATGTTACCACTTCTCATTGTCCCCCTGTTACCCCTTTAGTCTAAAACCATCTTCACTTCTCTCCTTGGACTATCCTAGATCTTCCTAATGGTTCTTATCAAACCCTTGTTCAACCTTGCAGTCTAGGCTCCATGTGGTCTTCCAGCGATTCTGTTCCAGATGTTTGCTTAGAACCCCTCAAGGGCATTCTTCTTCACTTGGGATAAGTCCTTACCTCCTTAGCTTGTTCTGTGAAGCCCTCTATGACCTGTCCCCCTTCTCCTGCTCTTTTCCTTGCTTATTCTGCTCTAGCCATTCTGGCCTTCTTACTTTGACCTCGTAGCCTCAGGGCAGGCCTTGTTTCTGAGGGTACCTTTCCCTAGAGAGCTAAGGGTTTGTTTTCCTCACTTCAGTCAGATCTGTGCTCAAACATCCCCTCTTAAGAGAGAGACCTTCCCTGACCTCCCTGTCTAAAAGAGTACTCTGTTAATTTCTGCTTCCTTATTTGGTCTTATTTTTCTTGTTAGTACTTCTGACCACCTGACTTTATTTTTGTTTATTGTCTGTCTTCTTCCATTAAATTGTACATTCCAAAAGAACAGGGCCTTTGTTTTGCTTATTGCTGTATCCACAGTGCCTGGAACAGTGATTGGCACTGAGTAGATGTTCAGTGAATATTAGTTGAATGAATGAGTGAATGAATGTATGCATTCTACCAATGTATTCACATTTGGGAAGTGATTCATGTACAGGGCTGTTTATGGTAGTGTTGTTTTAATAGCAGAAATTGGAAATACCCAAAACGTCCATCTGGTCTGATTAAATAAATTGTGGTACAACCATATAATACAATCCCCAGTGGGGATATGTACGATTTCATTTATATGAAGACCCAGAACAGGCAAAACTAATCTCTGAAGGTATAAATCACAATAGCGATTGCCTCTGGGTTGGGGGCACTGACAGGAAAGAGTCACAGGGAACTTTCTGGGGAGATGGAAACATGTACCCTTGTAAGAGTGTGTATGGGATCAGGTGCATGCATTAGTCATACTGATTGAACTGTACCCTGACAATCTGTAAATTCCAGTGAATGTGAATTATAATTCAGTTACAACAAATTGCATTTTCTAAAAATGAAAAACGAACAAATGAATTGTGTATCGAGGTAGTGGCATAATCGTACAAGAAATTAAATCTTTCATGTGACTTTAAAACAGTGTGTTGATTGAACACCTCTAGTGGGATCTATCCTTAGGCTAAGAAGAACTACAAAGAAACCCTGAACAGCATGCTGTTAGGGGTTTTATGGTTAATAGTGCTATTAACTTGAAGCTATTAAATTATATAATTATATTAATGGTATTTTCAGCATAAAGATTATAAGCATAAAACCCAAGAAGTTAAAAGCTCAGTAACTTTTTTTTTTTTAAAGATTTTATTTATTTATTTGACAGAGAGAGACAGCCAGCGAGAGAGGGAACACAAGCAGGGGGAGTGGGAGAGGAAGAAGCAGGCTCCTAGCAGAGAAGCCTGATGTGGGGCTCGATCCCAGAATGCTGGGATCACGCCCTGAGCCGAAAGCAGACGCTTAATGACTGTGCCACCCAGGCGCCCCTCAGTAACTTTTTTTTTTAAGATTTTATTTTTAAGTAATCTCTATACCCAACATGGGACTCAGACTCACAACCCTGAGATCAAGAGTTGAATGCTCCATCTACTGAGCTGGCCAGGAGCCCCGAAAGCTCAGTAAATTTATTTTTTTATTATTTATGTGCCCCAAAATCTCAGTAACTTTATTTTTTTTATTATTATTTAAGATTTCATTTATTTATTTGTTTGAGAGAGAGTGCAGGCACAAAAGAGCGAGAGTACAAGCAGGGGGAGGGGCAGAGGGAGAGGGAGAGGGAGAAGTAGGCTACCCGCTGAGCAGGGAGCCCCACATGGGGCTCTGTCCCAGGACCCTGGGATCATGACTGAGCCAAAGGCAGATGCTTAACTGACTGAACTACCCAGGTACCACAAAAGCTCAGTAACTTTAAATCTGAAATGGAAATACCAGTATAACCCATAATTCATTTTTCTCTTCAATTATTCCTTTTATTGTTTTTGTTCTAGTATGTAGTTCCTGTCTGCCATTGAAAAGCCTCAGAAGCGTTGACAACACAACAGCACCAGTACCTAAATCGAGGTCTCTAAATATCATTTCCCACTAAGAACCAGGGCTCCTTAGAGAAACAGCTGAATTCAGATCTGGGGCAGGCAATGCTTACAATGAGTCAGATGTTACAGCGACAAAAAAGATTAAAGATTTATGTCAAAAAGATATGAGATAAACAAGTTTTTTAAAGCATTACTGGTAGAATATATGTGATAGGCCTATGGGTGGTTACTGTACAATTCTTTCAGCGTAGCTGTATGTTTGAAAATTTTTATAATGAAGTGCTGGATGAAAAAAGAGACGGGAGCCAACCTGAAGTAGCTCTTGCTGGTTGAAGGTGGCAGCATCAAAAGACAAATGACTGCAGTCATTGAAACACAGGAAGTATTAACATTTACTAGTTAGTGATCCAGCAGTAACAACAAAATATTTGGAGGTTGCTTGCACATCATCTCATTTTTCTAAAAATCAGTAAATTAGGAGGGAAGAAAGCATTTATCTTGCCTTTCCTATATTAGGGTAATCAGTCAGTGGGGAAGTTTCTTCGTGGTGGAAATTTCAGCTAATATATATAAAAGGGACAGTGGAATTAGAAAATTATCATTTGCATTCCCTAATGCAATTACGGATATAGACGGGTGTCATTAATAGACGCTAAAACCGGTCAAAGAAAGGCTGATGGTAAGCTCTGTCATGGACACATCATATGACAGTACTTGACACCAGTTTCATCTCATCACTAAAGGTGACGTCAGATCTTACTATCTGATAGTGTGATGCTGTAGCAAGTATGTGGCACGGGCAGTGACGTTTTCTTGCCAGAACAAATCCAAACCTGATTAGGCTTCAAGATCCTGTACCACCGGGGTACAGGAACCATGGGAGAGAGAGGACCAAGTTGAATATTACCACTGAGGGAAGAAATTAGCAAATGCAGGAATGTGCAAAATCCTGCAAGATAAATAGATGATCTGTTTTCTTTAACAAATAAGTGGCTTGAAAACAATGGGTCAGGAGGGGGAACTGTTTTAGACTAAGGCGTACAAGTCATATCAACCAAATACAATGTGTGGGCTTGGTTGGGATCTTCATTTAAATAAACCAGTTGTAAAATAACATTTTTTAAAGGATTGGAGAAATTTGAATATAGCCTGTTCATTAGATGATTGTAAGAAATTGTTCATTTGCTAGGTATAATAATGACATTGTGGTTATATATATTTTTAAAGATTTGTTTATTTATTTTAGAGAGAGAAGAGTGTGCACATTCGCTAGTTGGGGGAGGGGCAGAGGGAGCGGGAGAGAATCTTCAGCGGACTCCTTACTAAGCCAGGGTAGGGGGGAGCCTGACACAGGGCTTGATCTCCCGACCATGATCATGAGCTGAGCCGAAATCTGGAGTTGGACCCTTAACTAACTGAGCCACCCAGGTGCCCCATGATCATATTTTTTTTAAGTCCTTATCTGTTAATGTTAATGTAGCTGAAGTATTTAGTGATGAAATATATTGATATCAGGGATTTGCTTTAAAATACTCTGGGAGTGGGGTTTAGGTGAATAAAACATGATAGGCAAAATGTTGATAATTACTAAAGCTGGGTAATGAATACTTAGAGATTCATTATATATATATATATTTTAAGATTTTATTTATTTATTTGACAGAGAGACAGCCAGCGAGAGAGGGAACATAAGCAGGGGGAGTGGGAGAGGAAGCAGCAGGCTCCCAGCGGAGGAGCCTGATGTGGGGCTCATTCCCAGGACCCTGGGATCACGCCCTGAGCCGAAGGCAGACGCTTAACGACTGCACCACCCAGGCACCCTTCATTATATTTTTCCTCTGCTTTTGTGTGTGTTTGAAATTTTCTAAAATAAAGGAGTTTTTAAAACTGCCATGTGATCATTAAAAGAAAAAAAGAGGAGGTTCTTTGGTATGTAGTGATGAGATGATTTCTGCGATTTAAGTGAAAAACTAAGGTAGGATAGTCTGTGTGATGGCTTACTATTTGAGATAACAAAGAGGAAAAAATAATGTGTATCTATTTATACTCGTATATGCTAAGATATCTCAAGAAGCCTTCGTAAGAAGTGCCTCTGGGGACAGACTTAGGATAGAAGGCTTACTTTTCACAGAATGTCCTTTTGTACCTTTTTAACAAGTGCAGTGTGTACTATTGAAAAAATAGGTTATAAAAAAAGAGGGAAATTAGGAAGCACTCTTCCCAGGCACACACACCTGTGTGAATTTAGAGCAATAGAATGTGAATGCTGGTGGGGATTTCGAGATTATTCGAACAACCTCATTTTAAAGGTTGAGAGTCTGAGAAAATTGAAGTCTGGATTTTTTTTTTTCTTTGTAGTCACATGGCTGATTGGTGTGAGGCCGACTTGTATGCCCTGCTCTATAAAGTAGACAGCATACAACTGTGGTTTTCAACTTTGCCGTCTTGAGTTAGATTGAAATACGATTGATCTGTTCAGGCCACTCTGGGGACACGATGCATACCTACCTGCCTTTGAGTCTGCAGTGGATGTCTCTTTATGAAACCGTATTTTGGAAGACTTCATTTCTGTATGGCCCAGCAAAACCAGCGTATTGATGCACAGTGATTTTACAGTGTATTCCTACAGTTCTAAGATCGTGTGTGGGAAAATAATGCAGTTTATGGATGTCAGGAATGTCGTTGCTGTGGCTTCGTTTGTTTTAATGACCTCAAGAAACTTGAACGTTCTAAATATTTCATTCACTCTTATTTGGCTTTCAGAAATTTCCTAGGGAATAATGCTTGGCATTCTTCTTGGCCAGTTATAAAAATCTTACATGCTTGTTCTAAAATATTCAAGCTGTACACAAGGTTTTAAAGAAATGCCTTTAAAGAAAATGCCTTCTCCTCCTTAGTGGCACCAGTTGTACTGTACAGAGGCAGTCATTGTTGCAGGGGTGAATGCTTTGAAATGGACATTGAAATTGAGGTTGTGAAGTTCCCATTACATAGAGTGCAGGAAGCTTAACTTCTAGAGGTGCCTCAAACTTTTTTCTTTTCCCATTCCTCCCCTCTTGTTTGTCTCTTGAAAAACAGGTATCTCTGACCACCTGTTGACCCCAATTAAAAGCCTTAGTCTATGCATCCTTTCACAGCACCCTCCTTTCTGAGTAATTACCAGTCCCTGCCATTGCTGTCCCCTAAATGTGACTTAGCTACTTGTTGGTCCCCATCTCCAGGGATGCCAATCATCGCTTATCCTCTCTACCTGACCTGTCCCAACTCCAGCCCATAATTCATTCATCTTCCAGATTCAGTAGGCTTCTAACACAAATGAAATTGCCATCTTCCTCTTTAGACACCAACAAGGATTCCCAGTTGTCTTCAGATGCTGTAACTCTTTGATAATGTTTGCTATAGGAGTTTTCCCAGTCTAATTTATCTGCTTCCTCCGTTCCCCTCTTTTTCGTTCCCATCGTGCACCCTACACCGTTATCAGACTACTCGGATTTCTCAGCATTCTGTGGATAGAACACACTTTCCGCATCTGTGCCTTGGCAGTTGCGATGCCCCTGTCTGGAGCACCTCTCCTTCCTGGGCTCGGCAAAGTCCTCTGGGCCCAGTTCACATGTTCCTTCTTGAGAAGTGTTCCGGGACCTTCTCAGAGTCTTCCCCCCTCTCTCATATCAACATGTTGTTATAGCTGCTCGGGCCCTTCATTAGATCAAAGGTTGGCAAACTTGCTCTTAAAGGACCAGATAGAAATTATGTTTGGCTTTGCGGGCACTTGATCTTTATCGGGACTATTCAGCTTTGCCCTTGTAGCTTGAAAGTAGCCATGGGCTGTAGGTGAGTGAACGAGCATGGCTGTGCTCCAATGAACTTTATTTATGGACACAGTAATTTGAATTTCATAGAAATCCACATGTTCCCAAATATTCTTCTTTTGACTTTTTCAAACTTTTTTCTTTTTTTTTAGGTCATGGGCCGTACAAAAACTGGCGGTAGGCTGAATTTGGCCCATAGGCCACAGTTTGCCAATCCTTGCATGAGAGAGTGGGCTGTTCAGGGGTAGGCTTTATGTATTTTTATACATCTCTGCCTCCCACTCACCCCCCTTCCTCCATGCCTCACTTCCTTTATAAGCAAGTGATGACTGGACAGCAGTTGTTTATGGAATAAATGCTTCAGTGAGGAATTACTTGAATTATGGTAGTGTCTAAACATGTGAAAAATAACAGAGCCTCGTATTGTGGATTAGTAGCCATTTTTTATATTTATTAATAAATGTTTTCAGAAAAGAAAGCGTACAGAGTTGCATAACATGGGGGGGAGTTCACAGTCCTCCTCTACGTAGAAGACAGCTCTGGCCGAGGAAGATGTAATAAACAAGCAAATAGTCTCTGCTCATACAACTGGTCCAAATCCTTGATTTGAATTCAAGATTAGATCAGAATGCCTTCTTCATCTTCTCCCTTTATCCAGTGGCAGTTAAGTTTTCAGAGGGTTTTTCATATAGGGCTGGCTACATCATGGGTGTAACAGGCTCTCAGCGGCCTGGTGGTCAGAATCAGACATGTAGACTGGGTTTTGAATCCTAGCTCAGCACTGACCTTTTCTGTGCCCTTTGCCACATCACCAGATCATCTAAGGCTTGGTTTCCTCATGGCTGTAATGGCAAGCATTGAAAAATACCCAGCTTGTGTGGTTGTTTGAAAATTAGGAAGAGTATATTAAAAATAGAATGTGTAAAATGCCAGCATCTGGCACAAAGTAGGCACTGAATAAATATTACCTGCTGTTGTTGGTATTTATTTCCCCCCAGGATTAGTCTGTTTTCTTTCAGTATATACAGAGGTTGTGGGAGCGGGTTAAGGTTTACGGAAATCGCCTGAGACACTCCAGTAAGTTATGTTGAAACAGTGTCATCCAACAACTTGCAGTCTTCTTTCATATAACCTGCAGATTGAGCCAAGTTTATTGGTTTCTTTAGTCTTCTTTTTAGAAATAAAGTCATTGACTACCAGGCGATATAAATGCTTTTGTGTGGTTGTCTTAACATTTGGACATTAGTTGGGGAAGAGCGGGCAGTCCCTCGCTCAGAAGGCTAGTGTTACACTGTGTGCCCTGGGACTCCTACTTAAGAATGCCGTGCAGGAGAGTTTGTGTCTCTGACCACCTTTTCATATTGTTCTTAAAATACCTTGTTGTTTCCAAAGTAAAACTGTCAGAATATCTGTTCACAGCACGATACGGTGTTTCTTTGTACTAGACAGGGAATATCCTTTCATTAAATAAACAGCCTGATTCGCTAGATAAAGAGAAGGGATGTTTATAAGGCATTTTGTAAACTGACTGTTTATGTCTACTTGTTCCTTACTTTAGCAGTATTTTGAGCTCCTGTGTAGGAAAAAAATAGTCAAAGGGTAAAATGGCTTCAAAACCCTAGGAACTGATCCTACTAATGCTTGGCCCTGTGATAATTTATTGTTTTAACTTGAACAAGTTATTTGACTTCTTGCTGAGCTTTACTCATCTTTTAAATATTTTTATAGGGTCCTTGTGCATAAGAACTTGTGGCAGCTGTTCTGTAAAGTATTCTGTATGGGGTACCTGGGTGGCTCAGTCGGTTAAGCATTCAACTCTTCATCTCAGCTCAGGTCTTGATCTCAGGGCTCTGAATTCAGCCCTATGTTGGGCTCCACACTTTGTGTATATATGTATATAAAATATATTCTGTAAAAAATAGTAACACTTCTGTTTATCTGGAATCCAAGCAAGTGCAGATAATTATTTGTTATTATTTTGGTCATTTTTTAAATGTTACTTGTTTTTAAAGATTTTATTTATTAATTTGAGAGAGAGAGATAGCAAAGGAGAGAGAGTACGAGCAGGAGGGAAAGGGAGAAGCAGACTCTCTGCTCAGCGGGAAGCCCTGTATGGGGCTCGATCCCAGAGCCCTGGGATCATGACCTGAGCCAAAGGCAGCCACTCAACGAACTGAGCCACCCAGGCACCCCTGGTCTTATTTTTAAGAAGGGACCCAGAAATGATTAGAAGGGCTTTGTCTGTAGAAGCAGTTTGCAGGGCATATCACAGATTTCACCGGGTGCAGTCCTCATGCCATCTGGGTTAGCAGCAGAGCTCTCTGGCAGTAGTGGCAGTGCTGAGGGACTGTCCAATGTCAGGGGCATTGCATTGTTGGAAATGAGATCATGTTGGGTGCATTCCTGAATATAGTTTTTTGGAAATTAGTAATATGTCTAAGATCTGTAGCTCGTTAATCAGGATTTCCCATGATGGAGATTATCACCATAGATAATCTGATTTTTTAAGGAAAATATTTCCAGTACTTTAACATGGGATACATGGACTATATTAACCCCACCTGCTCTTGGTGATGGGAGAAACTTTGCTGATACCAAGCGGGGTGGACAATAAGTAGGGAGGCTGGGGATAGCTCCTCTAGCTAGAACTTTGCAAATACGTATATTCTGTCTTGTGTTAGTCTCATCCTGGCTCGAGGAGTCTAAGACCATTTTTTCCCCAAATCTCTTTTTTCCTCTTCTTAGCTCCAGTCCCACATTTATGTGTTGTCCACTAGAAATATTCATTAACATCTCATACTCTCAATTCATATGATCAGAAGATATCCTCCCTGAGGTTCCCTTTTCCACTGACCTTTCGCATTTTCAGTGGTGAAGGGCAGCTCCACCGTTGGCCTAGCCCATCATCTGTCAATCACTTGGTCCTGTGGCTGCTTCTTTCTGTTCATCTGAGAACCTGTAACTTCCTTCCCACTCCCACTTCTGTCCTCATCCTTTCTCAACCCAAAATGCAGAAACCTGTTCTACCAGGCTTGCCCATGTCCAGCTCAAGTCAAAGTGACCTTTCTAAAACCCAAGTTGGGAGGAACTCTCCTAGCCACTTCTAGTTTGGCGCTGCCCAGAAGGAATTAATTTTTGTTTAAATAAACTCTTAAAATTAAAAACAGAAACAAATGGGTTATGTTATTTCTTTGCTTAAACAACTTCCTTGACTTACCCATTGCCTTCAGGTTTCAGTCCAAATTCTTGATAATTGGACCCCTGCCTTTTTGTTCAGCCTCCCTAAGTAACCCCTTCTGTATGCTTTCTGCACTCCTTTTTTAAAGCGCTCATTTGTTCATTACATCATTGGACCATTCTTTCATTTGCTTATTAAACTTTTATTGGCCACTAATATGGGGCAAGCTCTATGCTTAAGGCTTGGTTATGAGGTGGTCAACAGAAGAGACCCTTAGACCCTTCACTGACCTCTCACACTGATAATCAGGATAGGCTAGGTTATCCTGCAATGACAAATTAACCCTATAATCTCATTGTTTTAATACAACACAGTTGTATTGCCTGTTACAAGCCACTTTTCAGAGGCTGTGCTCTCCATAGGAACTCTTCCATTCAGAGGCCCCAGCTTATAGCCGCACCAACTGGAACTCACTGCGTCCTTGGGCACTATGACAGAGGAAAAGAGAGGCTGGATGGGCTTCTCCCTGCCTCAGCCCAGAAGTGGGGTGCGTCCCTTCTGCTCACATTTCCTTAGCCAGAACTAGTCAGATGGCCTCACCTAATAGCAGGGGGGCTTGGAATACCATAAACAAGAACGTAAAATATCTGGTGACCACCATGCTCTCCGCCACATTTACTGAATATAAACAGTTACCTGACTTCTCGTCTGTCTTATCCACTGGACTTTAAATTTCTCAAGAGCTGAGGTTGTATCTGCCTTACCTTTATGTCCTAATAAGCACAAGGGCACATAGTAGCCTTCCGATTTTTGTTGAATAAATGTCCTTCTTGAGCTTGGTTTTAACTCAAGTCACTTCCTTTAAGAAACCTTCTCTTACCATCCCTCTACTGCCTTTTTCCCCTACCCCTACCCCGGCCCCCAGCCTGGGTTAGGTGTCTCTTTTCAATCTTTGTCGTATCCCATGCCTACCTTAACCAAAGCATTTCTTACTCTGTATTATTACTCTTTTTCTGTCTTTTTGTTTTTCTTCCCGTCTCCACTAGATACTCATTTCCTTTAGGGCAGGGGTGCTCTTTTATATTCTTTTTTGTAAGATTTAAGTTATTTATTTGAGAGAGAGACAGAGAGCAGAATGAGTGAGAGAGAACACTAGTTGAGGGGGAGCGGCAGAGGGAGAGGGAGAAGCAGAGCATGGAGCCCGATGTGGGGTTTGATCCCAGGACCCTAAGATTGTGACCTAAGCCACCTGGGAGTCCCTCTTCTATATTCTTCTGAAAATTTGTATTAAGGTTTTTAAAATTGCTTTAATAATGTTTAAGAAATAAAACATTACTGTTCCAAGGTTAATTAAACCCTTTATGTAAATCTTCCCCCATTAGGTTTATTATTCCCACGGATTTCTTTAGTCTTTCCTTGCATACATGTGTCCCTAATCAATATAATGATTTTCCTCTGTGTCCATGTGGATAACAACTTGTCCCAGCCCAACCTGTTGATTTCTTCCTGCTCTGTGGGACCACCTGTATCATAAATACAGGAATTGGGTGTGGTGTGTTCTATGGATACATTTATCCATCTCTGCACCGATATCACCTGTCTTGTGATAAGAGTTTCATGAAAGGTCTAATACCTGGTTGTCCAGTCCCCAACTCTGATCTGCCTTAAAATTGCAGAGATTTAATCTGCAGCTGTCATTCCTGGCTTATGATGATGCTTAATGAATGTTTATTGAATAAATAACAAATTCTGTGGGGGTTTTTTCCCCTTAGTATGTCATTTTCAGATTTAGGAGCTTTGCCATTTAATTTCAGATAATTTTGTATTTAAAAATCAAGCTTCAGAATTGGAATTTACTGACCAGAAGCACCATTTAGTGTTTTATAAGATAAGAAGGAGTAAAGCCTCCGGCTAAAGTAAAGAATGTTTTGGGGTTTTTTTGCAGTAAATTTTCAGTGGGTTGTCAAGGAAACTTACCCAGGAGAACTGTTTACGGGTAATAGTGTTTGCTTTGAAGTGTGACTACAAAGTAATGAGGCTTGTTTTTCCCAGTGTCGGTATTATACGTAATATTACCTCACATAGGCATACTTCGAATGTGCAGAGTAATAACACTTCTAGATTTACTGATTAATATTTCACATTGATTGAAATTTAGAAATTAAATTATATTTTATATTAGAGGTTTCCTTTGCTTTGGCTTGGAATTGTCCCTGTAAACGTCTTTCATTTGGTCTATAACCTAGTTGGATGGCGCTCATCAGCCTTTCAAGCAAATGCTTAGGTTTAGAATGGCTGCGTAACACTTTGCCAAGAAGTGGGAGAACTCTAGGAGGAAAGACTACATGTTTTTATAACAAATCAGTGAAGATTAACCCATTTTTCTACTCTTTCTTCTTGAGGTTTCCTGGCAGATTGGATTGTTATGACTTAAATGCCATTATCTAGAGTCTTTGGAGGACTTTAAAAAAAAAACTTTTTAACTTAAATTAACGAACATGATTGTGTTTGGGTTTATTTTTATTTTGATAAGGAATTTTTTGGGTAAGTTTTTATCTGAATTCTAGCTAGTTAACATACAGTGTAATATTGGTTTCAGGAGTAGAATTTAATGATTCATCATTTACATATTAACACCCTGTGTCATTACAAGTGTACTCAATAAGGAATTTTTTTTAAATGTAAGATTTGCCACAGTTATCAAGATAGGAGAAGGAGTGTGGCAATGATCTCCTTTTCTTTTATGGAAATAGTGTATTATTTCCGCCGTATCATTTAATATTATATAAAACTAAGGATAACTTTTGGGAAGGCCACTCCCCTGGAGTGTAGACTCGTATGTAGAAAGTAGTAGCACTGACTCCTAAATTTAGCTTTTAAAAATTTACTGTGATCTTAAAACCAGTTTTATTTTATTGAGGTGAAGTTCACATAACATGACATTAACCATTTAGAAGTGAACAAGTCATTGGCCTTTAGTACCACTAATTCAGTGGCATTTAGCAACCATTATCCAGTTTCAAAACACCTTTTTACTCCCAAACAAAATCCTGTACTCTCATTAAGCAGTTACTCTCCAATCTTCCCTTCCCCCAGTCCCTGGCAGCCGGCAGTTTGCTTTCTATCTCTGGATTGACCCATTCTGCCTCTTTCACATCAGTGCGATCTTACAATATGTGACTTTGGAGTCTGGCTTTCACTTAGCATCATGTTTTAAAGTTGATCCGCTGTGTAGCATGTATCAGTGCTTCATTCTTCTTATGTGAGGACTCTTCCTGTGCTTGTGTTTGCCATGTTAGCCATTCATTCACTGATGGACTTTGAAGTTGCCATGCTTTGGTTACAGTAAATAATACTTCTGTGAACATTTGTGTAGAAGTATGGGAGCACCTGTCCGCAGTTCTTTGGGGTATATACCTAGGAGTGGGATTGCTAAATCATATGGTTTTTTGTGTTTTTTTGAGAGAGAGAAGGGATGGGGGTGCAGAGCGAGAGGGAGAGAGAATCTCAAGCAGACTCCCCGCTGAGCGCAGAGCCCGATGCAGGGCTCCATCTCACCTCCCTGAGATTATGACCTGAGCCAAAATCAGGAGTTGGACGCTTAACTGACTGAGCCACCCAGGCGCCCCTTATGGTAGTTTTTTAACTTTTGAGGAACCGTAAACTTTCCACAGCGCCTGAACTATTTGACATTCTTACTCAATGTTTGAGGGTTCCAATTTTTCTGCATCCTTGCCAGTTCTTGTTATTTTTAAAAATTATAGCCATTCTTGTGGGTGTAAAGTGATATCTCATGCCGGTTTTACTTTGCACTTTCCTACTGACTAATGATGTTGAGCATCTTTTCATGTGCTCCTTGGCTATTTGTAGATCTTCTTTGGAGAAATGCTGCTTGTCTTTTTGTTGTCATTGTAAGAGTTTTTATATTTTTATGTATGCATATTTTAGACAGCAGACCTTTATCAGATAGATGATTTGCAAATATTTCCTCCTATTCTGTAAGTCGTTTTTTCACACTCTTGATCATGTCCTTTGATGCACAGAAGATTCTTATTTTGATGAAGTCCAATTTATCTAATTTTTCTCGTTCATGCATTTGGCATCATGTCTAAGAATTCAGCATATCTTACCAAATTCGAGGTCATGAGGATTTATTGCTGTTTTATTTATTTTTTAGTTTTTAAATTATTTTTTTAAGTAAACTCTGCCCCCACAGTGAGGCTCAAACTTGTGACCCCAAGATCAAGAGTCACATGCTCTACCAACTGAGCCAGCCAGACACCTCAGATTTATCTCTGTTTTACAGTTTTAGCTCTTACATCTAGGTTGTTGGTCCATTTGGAGTTAATTTTTTATATGGTATGTGCTGGGAGTACAATGAGGACTCTTACTTTAAAAACAAAATTTCATACAACCTTCCACATCATACTTTTAATATCTCTTAGATTAAACATTTATACACATCACCCCAAAGCTCCTGTGGGTTTCATATTATTTTAAATTATTTGGAATTATGTAAAGTAGAACCTACATACATTTAAAAAACAGTACTCGTAAATATAAAGACATTATTTTCTCCATCTGTGGGCTGCGTATTGGTGACTGTACATGGATTCATGGATCTCCTTCTTAACTCCGTGGTCCCCTGTGAGTCAGCAGGTTGCAGATTTCGTAGAGGAGCACTAGAGAATCTATCATGACATGAAGAAGAGGGATTAAGGATGAAGAAAAAGGTAGAATTTCTGAGGGCCCATATACTTTCAGAAACCTCAAGGGAGAGATGGGAGAGGACCGGCAGGTAGGTCGCGGGAAGTCAGTGGTAGAATCTGCAGGGGCTACAGAGGATGTAGCATTTTCTTCCAGGCAACAAGGATGACTGCAGAGTAGAAGTGAAGTGCACAGGGGAATATGTTTGGAATAGGGATGGAGGCTCAAAAGACCTCATCAGAAAGTGATAGTATAGGGAGCTGTAAAGGATTCTTTTCATTTTGGAAGTAATGCCAACCTAATTCTACCTCCAAGGGAAGAGTCCAGCTAACTGTTTAGCATCTGCCCTAGAGAGGGATAAGGAGAAGGAGTTGGGGACATTCTAGGATTTTATTTCAGCCATAACTAGGATGCTGGTTAATTTTACATTAGTAAACCATAGTCTGTATCAAGATTTTGTGTGTATGTTTGGTTGGTGTCTTCTCATTTTTTAATGAAATTTCCTAATAAAAAAATTCTAGTTTTATCTCAGCTGAAAGCATGATGAAATTTTCCAACTTTACATATAGATGAGGGAGTTGGGTTCTCAGCGCACACTTAGAACTTAGGGTGGTGTGTTGTATTGGCTTGTGGCCATCGGATGGACCAGGAGCTGGGACACACAGGAGTGACGACCTGGGAGGGAAGGTGTTGGGACGATGGTGCCAACCAGGGCTAAGGCCTTCCTTCCTTCTGGCCAGCCCTTCACATCGCTCACACGCTTATCAGTGACTTTTTTTCTCCCCCCAATGCTTGTCAGCTCTGTGTTCAAAGGGCTTTAGGGAAGGGAACAAAGGAGAGGATAGATAGGACAAGTGACTGAGAGCCTGAGGGAAGGTAGAAGTAATGGCCACTGGTTCAGATGCTTCTGTTTTTACAAGGTGGATTGTGTACTCTTCCCACTAGAAACGAAAGCTCCCCTACCTATACCTGGAGAGGCATAAATAAAAAATAGGTCTCAGGTACTTAACTTTGTGTTGTTTAGAGTCTGAGTTTGTACAAATGTGTCTTTTTTTTCTTTTTAACTGCCCACGTGACCTCTGTGACTTTCAGGTGCTACTCGTGAGCAGTAGTCGCCATCCAGACCGATGGATTGTCCCTGGGGGAGGCATGGAGCCCGAGGAGGAGCCGAGTGTGGCAGCAGTCCGTGAAGTCTGTGAGGAGGTACGCGCTGAGCAGAAAGGGCCTGGCGGGACCTTGTAATCACGAATCTGTCATGTCTGTGTAGTTCTTTAATTCATCATCACTCACTGAATAAACATACTCGGGATCACAGAAGGAAGGCACTTAACAGTTACCATGTGCTTCCTTGATTAAAGGGATGATCGGGTTGTGACATGGTAATGTTTATCGGCCACTCTGTGCAGGGAGAGGGCTCTAGTAGTGACTGTATCTAATTCTATCGACAGTCTTTTGTGATTTCCCGTGGAGCTCTGTCACCATTGCCTCTGTTACCTGTGGCAGAAGATCAAGAACAAATAGTTCATCAGCCCTGAGAAACAAGAGGGACAGGCGGTATTGATATAAATGGCTCATTCTCATTAGTGATGAGGAGAAGGAGGAGAAGGCCGTCGTTCTCCTCTGGTTCGTGGGTCCTGGCCATAGAACAGTGGCTGAAGCAGCAGTTCTGTTAGCCAGAAGCTGTTGGTAATAGTGCTATTAGAGAGATAACAGTATCTTCTTTGGTTTTAGTCACACAATCTTCAGCATATATGTACTGAGTTCCTGGGCCGTGCCCAGTATATCTTACTAGACCCTCTAGAATAGGAGTCAGAAGAAGTAAAGTGTGGGACCCTTAGTTCCCTTACTTCAAGGGAAACCCTTACGGTTTGGGGAAACTGAGAAACAGATCGCAGTTCGACACCAGGAGGAAGGAACTAATGTTCCTCCATAGCCTGTTGTGTCACGCTGTTCTGCGCTCTGCTTATGTCATTTCACGAAAGACTGCTAACCTGGTGGTGTAAGTTTTCTCACCCCCGTTTACCTGCCCTGGCCACGTGGCTAGTACTTTTCTTTTTCCAGAGGGAATTTAAAACTGATTCTAAGGACATCTAAAATAGCACTCAGAACAAGTCTAAATCCTTCTTCTTCTCTTTTGGGTCCAGCCCTTGCTGAAGCCCTCGGAGACTAATCTTACCCTTGAAGTGCTTCAGGAATTCTTCCCTCGCTCTGAACTCCTACAGACTTGTTGGCTCGTATCCCTGTCATTTTATCATATATCTGGTGTCTGTAACTAGGCTATAATCTCTGAGAGCAAAAAGTCTGTTTTGTAGTTTAAATCCTCTCTGTGTGTTCCCTCTACACAGCTAGGTGAACAGAAAGTAATTAATACGTGCTTCTGTGACAGGTGGAACTATGGATGGAACAATCACAGTCCTGAAGAGATACCCAAATGGAAATGATCTGAGCGTAGGGAGCCATAAACACTGTCAGAGAGCTTGTGGGAGGCGTTCTCGCGCTAGTAAGACTTGGTGTCCTCCTTTCTTATCAGACCTGGGATGATGGGGAATGTGCGGGGGTAGGGTGACCTGGAGGGGCAGACGTGATTCTGCACTCTGCCTTCCCAGGCCTGAGGGCACCAGAATCTTTGCCTGCTCCTTTCTGGAGGATCTCAGAGGCTTGACTGTTCAAGTTACGTGTGGCAGGGCCCATTGGTGGGCCTAAGCTGCGTAACTTTAATTCAGATCCAGTTGAGTCCTGTGGGATCTGAGACACCTAAAGCAAATGTGATGTTCAAAGGAGCTTCTGTGGCAGTTGTAGATTCGGAAAGGTGGTTGGAAGACCTGAAATAGAGTGAGGGTTCTAGAATAAAGAGAACGGGAAAAGTTCAGAGACTTTGTGCAAAACTTGCTACTTGGTTCTAGGAGTTGTGGGGGCAGATCTGAGCGCTGTGCTTTAGTGGAGCCCTTTGGGTCTGGCGGCTGTCTCGGGAGAGCTTCTAGCAGATGCCATCACTGTTGTTGGATTCTGAGTATTATGGTTGAGTCCTCCGTGGGTTATACACGTGCAGCGAAGATGGAGAGAACTGGGTGACTGGAGTAGAAATGCAGTGAGCCGCAAGAATGGGTGTAGGGCACCCTGTTCACCCTTAGTTTCCTGGTAATGCCCTCCGGCGCGTCAGTCGGTGAGAGGGAGGCTGCAGTGGGGGTGGGGCAGAGGGTAGTGACAAACAGCACAGACCTGTCTTCCGATGTTCAGGATCCCCCTTACCTGCTGTCCACACGGGGTCCTGAGCTTGAAATTAAGCCCTGCTTGACTCTGAGGAAGTCCGAGGAGAATCATACCACACCCTGTACTTTATTCCAGCATGATTGAAAGGATAAATGTCTGTGAACTGCTTGCAACTTTAGAACACGGTACCCAATAAATCAAATGTTTGCACAAACAATAAAAATTAGTGAAATGTCATTACAGAAACAAACATTCCAGTGGCTTCTATGAAAATAAAATAGAGGGGATGGTTTTTCCAATTCCACATCCATCAACAGAGTACAAGACTTGGAATCAGAGAGGATGTAGATAGATATAGATATCTTTTTTTTTTTTTAATTGCCCTTGAAGGGTAGCTTTTGTAAGCAGAAATCACTATTCAGGGGTTTATTTTTTAGATTCCGAAATTTTACAACTTTTGTAAAGTACGCATTCAAAAACTTAGTTTTTTTCATAATGTTTACAGCTCTGACTGCTCTCTATATGAACCTAGGAGATTTTACTAATCACTTTTGGATAATCCTTAGAACAGTTCATTAAAGAGCTTTAGATGTTTCAAATTGGATTCATACAGCTAAATAGAAGGGCTTTGTAAAGAACTTCAGTTGTCTGACTCAAAAAATAAAAACCTGATGAAGCTCTTCAACAAAATGTGCTGTGAATCTCATATGTTAAACTTACGGGTGCCTGGCTGGCCCGGGCAGTGGCGCATGTGACTCTTGATCTTGGGGTTTTGAGTTCAAGCCCCACACTGGGTGTAGAGATTACTTAAGTAAATAAATATTTAAAAAAAAAAAAAAAAGTACAAATGAGGTGAGTCTTAGATTCTTTATTCCCATTAAATATATGTAAACTTACTAAGATTTTTAACTTAAAAACACAAGTCAGAAAGAAATTATTCAGGGGGCGCCTGGGTGGCGCAGTCGTTGGGCGTCTGCCTTCGGCTCAGGGCATGATCCCAGCGTTCTGTGATCGAGCCCCACATCGGGCTCTTCCACTGGGAGCCTGCTTCTTCCTCTCCCACTTCCCCTGCTTGTGTTCCCTCTCTTGCTGGCTGTCTCTGTCAAATAAATAAATAAAATCTTAAAAAAAAAAAAAAAAGAAAGAAATTATTCAATTATATTTTCAGAACTGAGGTTATGATCTAATAGGCCAAGTTTTTTTTTGTTAGTTTTTGTTTTGTTTTTTTAAGTACTCTCCGTGCACAACGTGGGGCTCAGAACTCATGACCCTGAGATCAAGAGTCGCATGCTCTACTGACTGAGCCAGCCAGGTGCCCCTAGGCCAAATTTTTTTACACATTATAAAATCGTAAATTATGTCTGGTCTCCTTCTTAACATAGAAATATTTTACTATTTTGATTCTCTTAAACCTTTCTATATTTCATACCCACCAGAGAAACCAGGCCCTCCCTGTTAACTGAGGCCAAGCCTCTTGGGTGGCCTGGTTGGAAATGCTGATCTCGCCCACTGTTGCTTTATCAAGACTCTGTAACTTCAACAGGCCGGTGGTTGTGGAGTCCACATTGGGCGGGAGTGTGTACTGAACGAACGCTCTGCTGTATCTGGCACACCTGGCTAACTTTGTCTTTCAACCTGAAGGTTCCTTCCTCCATCAAGTCTTTGATAGAGGACCCACTGTTCTTCCTGTGTGTTTCCCTTGCCATCTGTACTTCTAGCATCACGGTGTCTGTCATGCTATAATGATACTGCTTGTTTAGTTGTCTTCTGTGCTAGACTTTACCTTCTGTGTAGCCGGCTACCATCCTCTGTTGCTCACTGTTCAATCCCCAGTGCTTAACACATAGCAAGTACTTAACAAAATAAACGTTTCAGTCGTTGACGGGGCTACTAGAGCAGCCCCATAAATATGAGGTAGGCCCTTTGGGTTGTCAGGAGTAAACATACCCGCAGGTCTCTCAGTTAAATGAGGAAGAATATGCCAGTGTCACAGCAGCTGTCCAGCCAGGCCTTGCAGGACTGGAAACTTGGGTCACAGGAGCACAGGTAGGCCTCACTCACGGGGGCTGGAACGGCAGCAGGAATACAGTGTGGCTCCTGGAGCCTCATCACTGCGCCTGTGGCCCAGCCCCTGTCTTCCAGGGTGGATGAGCTGCCTTTCTAATCTCTTCTCAGCCTCCTGGCTTCTGCTCACCAGGTTCTGCGTTTTCCTTCCTGAGTGCACCGCTCACCTGTCTGCACATCTCACATTCAGCCTTCCCAGCAGAGATGACCTCACCTGGGGGCGAAGCTGCCGGGCCACATCATCAGCTCCTGGCCGTTTTGAAAACTTTTGCCTTAACTTTGCTTCGGTTGCTGGGTTCTTATTTCTCTTGCTGTGCTCAGAGCGCCAAGATCAGGTGCTGTCAAAGTATGGCTCACGCTTCAGAACACCTGCAGCAGCTCTGCTGGGAGGATCCTGTGTATGTAGTAAAAAAATATTTACTAACAAGGAAAATGTTTGTGACACGTTCCTAAGTGGTCAAAGCAGCCTGTGAAACAGCATTTATAATATAAAACCATTTAGCGGAAAGAAATGTGTGTGTCTATTTGTGTAGAAAAAATAAGTAATACAGCTTGCACACCTACTATGCGCCAAGTTCTGTTCTCAGCCTTTTGCAAATGTTGCCTCATTTACTCCTCTCCAGACCCTGTAAGATGGTGGAACTGTTACTGTCTGCATTTTATGGGTGAGAAAAAACAGGTTTGGTGAGATTAAGTAATTTGTCCAAACAGTTGTGCTCAGCCAGGTGTGCTCAAGGTACGATTTGAATCCAGAACATCTAGTCTCAGCACGCACACCTCTAGATGCTATGCTCCTTGAACGAATGTCTACTAGAATGTTCACAGTGGCTGTCTTTGGGTTAGCTCAGAGATCATCAAGTTTTCTGCATTGAACATATATTTATTTTATTACTAGAAAAATGTTCTGTATGAACATGAATGGAGTAAAATTATTAAGTAGTCTGTCATGGCCTTGTTGGACCAAGATACTATTAAACTCAATCTGTTTGGAAGCTTTGTTTAACCCAGCTTAAAAATTTCCAGCATATTGACTGAATTTCAGAAACTGATAAATCTGTAGCACTTGAAACATAGGCAGTCACATTTCAGGAGCTAAAATACTCATTTCAGAAACTGGACTCTGTGTTTTAGCTGCTTATGGTCAGAATCCTATTATAGTGACCTCTCAGAGGGTGAGAGGGCTGAG
Organism: Ursus maritimus; assembly: GCF_017311325.1. Taxonomy (NCBI): domain Eukaryota; kingdom Metazoa; phylum Chordata; class Mammalia; order Carnivora; family Ursidae; genus Ursus; species Ursus maritimus. The sequence goes on from NW_024425564.1 coordinate 4,163,222, forward strand.
GCTGTCTCCCAGGGCCACCCAGGGGCCTTGGTAACAGTGCATCTCCAACCCAGGGCAGCAAAGGCTGGTGTGAGCCAGCCATGTGACACCCTCTGTAATCAAAAAGAAAAGCTCCTCTTTGTGTAGTTTTCAGAGCTATTCTTTCTTGCTAATTCAGTAGGAAAGGTAAAACTGTTG